>NC_057798.1:762599061-762915211 GCF_018294505.1 Triticum aestivum | reverse complement strand
CGGTATGCCTCGGATTTATTCTAACAACCTTAAACCCGGGAACATTCTTCTTGATGATGACTGGAAGCCAAAAATTGCTGACTTTGTCATTGACAAACTGTTTGCCGATAATCGGGCTAGGCCTGATCAAACAATTCTTATTTCGCCGTAAGTATTAAAGATACTAGATGATACCCGCACGTTGTTGCCGAAATATTTTGCAACATATTTCAATGTGATTCATTGTATAAAACATGAATATTTGAAGTAATAATATAAAAAGCTAACACTAAAAATACATATGTTTATTGTGCTTGATTACTATATAGTTGTAAAATGTTTATTAAATGTATATAGTATAATAGAATGAAAATCCTCATGTATGTTGCATGTTGAGATAGGTCTTTTTTCCATGCATGTCATGATGAAGTGACATGTTTGCATGTTGAGAGACATATGATAGTGGGGGTGGGCCTTTTCTCACGCATGTTGTGCGATGATGTGGCATGCTTGCATGTTGAGAGAAATAGTTAGTGGGGGCTAGCTATTTAGATATAGAAGATATGTCTATTCACCACACAAAATTTTTGTGGATCCGACATACCTAATACTGAGTTCCATGAAGAGGATACGCAGCTCCGGAGTATGTGCAGGGAGGGGAGATGACGCTGACATGCGACGTTTATAGCTTTAGAGTTATTCTTCTAGAGACTCTTAGCGGGCAAAGGAATGGTAGCTTGCAAAGGCTCCTTTCCCAAGTAAGTCCAAATAAATTATAAATTCATGTTTCTTTGCATGTGCATGCACGGTTCGTATTGACATTGGTGTAGCAAAGCTCTACATTTGTTTTATTTCTTGATTGAGATGTACATACTCTGATGGAACTTGACAATTCTTTTTGGTTGGCTTGGAAACTGTGGGAGCAGAATAGGATCATTGAACTTCTCGACACGACAATTATGCTGCTCCCCAAGTCCGAGCCTCGGATATTACCCGAGCTAAAACGTTGTATCCAGATCGGGCTCCTCTGCGTCCAGGAAATGCCAGATGATAGGCCAGCCATATCTGAAGTTGTGGCCATGTTTACGAGCACAACATCACAAATTGTTGGATTCCATCTTGCACTTTATTCATCTACGTAGTTAAAGACCGTTTCATGTAAATCCTTGTGTATGCCCTTGATTTGATGTTTCTCTTATCATATTGGTTGTTGCTCCTGTGCTTGCCTTCTATTGGCATATCTTGTTCAAGTTTGGTGTGGTTTGGTTGTGTTGGCGCTGAAAGCATGACACACATGAGTTATTTGATATATTGATGATTATGTGGTGGAATTCAAATTGTAGTGAGTTGTTGCAAGAATATTATTGTTGTGAATATTGGATAGGTTAGGTGTTTGTGGATTTCATGATATGGTTCGGACTGTATAATTGCACGTAAAGTGTTTACTCGAACAGTTGCCTAATTCACATCTAAGCTCCCACAAATAACACAACAACAAGGAACTAAAAAAAACTGGGACAAAAAAAATAGACCACTAATATAGTGGACATCAGGTTAGATGTGACATAACTATGTCACATCTAGATGTGTCTTAAACAGACTCTCGAAATGCATGTGATGATCTAGCTTGTAGTTTTGGTTGCTTCGGCTACCCTATGTTCACGAAGGGATTCACAGAGTTGTCAGGCCTCACACGAATGTTTTCCGCCATCATTTCAGTTTGGCTCATTTCACTGACACGCAGTATTCAGAATCCTCTTTCTACTGCTCCACCCGAACATTCAACCATTACAATTAGCATGTTTTACCATATATAATAAGCGAATCACGGGCAAGATTAATTTACCGAAAGGGAAAGAGAACAGGTGTGCATCAGTGAACGAACAGCTATTAGAGTCCTAATTTTACATCTCCTCTACGTTTACATACACGGAAAGACGGAGAGTAGATCCAGCCACCCACTCGTATGCTCCGATCATCGTGTCTTGGATACTCGAGAACGAACAGCCAGCAGGGGCTAGTTGGGTCCCCAGCACACGAGGTGCATCACGTTCTCGGACTTCTCGGCCCTCCTCCTGATCGTCTTGGCCCTCTGCGTCG
This sequence comes from Triticum aestivum, assembly GCF_018294505.1. Classification (NCBI taxonomy): domain Eukaryota; kingdom Viridiplantae; phylum Streptophyta; class Magnoliopsida; order Poales; family Poaceae; genus Triticum; species Triticum aestivum. The sequence goes on along the minus strand of NC_057798.1, from coordinate 762,913,132 downwards.
ACGCGTCGGCCAGGCCGCCGGAGAACCGCCTGGCCTGGTGCTGCGGCCGGTGAGCGGCTCCCGACACCGGCGGCTTCAGAGCGCCAGCGGCCGGCTTGGCCGCCGGCGGCGGCTGCAGCCTCGCCCTTGCGACGGCCTGCGCCGCCCTCAGCAGCACCCTGCTCGCGTGCCTCAGGCTCATCGATTGTTTGAGAAAAATGTCAGAGAAATGGACTGCCACTTGTGAACCACGGTGGTGATGGTGGTCGGCCGCTGCAGGTGTGGTGTTTATACGGGAGCAAAGGGCGGCACATACCATACCGTGGACCGTGTGTGGTGCCGTGTAGTACGGTTGGGCTCCAAAACCATGAGATTAGGGCATCTCCAGCCGCGCTCTCAGGAAGGCCTCCCCAGACATTTTTTTCGCGCCGGCGCCGAAAAAACGTCTCAGTCGCGTCCCCAGGACGCCGAAAATCATCGGTTCAGACCTTTTTTCCGCCCGGCGGTCACAGGCCGAACCCGGCGCGCTGGGGAGCCGTTGGGGACTCCGGCGTTAGGGAAAAGCACGCCTGGCCCACACCGACAGGGGAAAAGTCAAGGTTTTCTTCCCCCGACTCGCCTCGCACCCCCCGCGCCCTCGGCCACCACTAGCTATATCCCGGCGACGGCCGCCGGCCTACTCCGCTAGATAGCCATTCCCCGCCGGAAAATAGCAGCGCTTCGCCGCGGCAGCCCCTCCCGCAGCAGCTGGGCGTTTCCGGCCGCCATTTCCGACCGCGGAGGCGCGGTTTAACGTCGGGTACACGCCCACCGAGCGCAAGGTGTTCGGCGTTTTGACTGTCTCGGCGATGGACTCGGATGAGGAGGAAGAGCTCGCCGCGCTGCTGGAGGAGGAAGCCGCGGCCGACGTCCAGGAAGAAGAGCATCTGATGGTGCTCGCCGCCCTCGCCCAGCTGCTGGTGAGCAATGAAAAGCCGCGTCGACGTGGCTCGGCGCCGGGGCGGATGAAAGCAAAGAACCGGCATCGTCTGCAAGGCTACTGCATGCTCTACTCCGATTACTTCGCTGATGCTCCACTTCATGGCGAGAGAATATTTCGGCGCCGTTATCGGATGAGCTGAAAGCTCTTCCTCAGGATTGTGAATTCCATCCGGGAGTTCGACAACTACTTCAAGTGCAAGATGGATTTCACTGGCGCTCTTGGATTCACCTCCATCCAGAAGTGCACGACAGCGATGAGGATGCTTGCATATGGAGCTCCCAGTGATTCACTCGACGACTATGGGCGCATGGCCGAGTCCACCAGCATAGAGTGTTTCTACAAGTTCTGTCAGGCAGTGATGGCAGTGTTTGGGCCACAATACTTGAGAACACCCAATGCGGAAGACACTGCTCGGATCCTAGCCCAGAATGCAGCAAGAGGATTTCCTGGGATGCTTGAAAGCATCGACTACATGCATTGGCAATGGAAGAACTGCCCATTTGGTTGGCAGGGGATGTACAAAGGCGCCAAATGCGGTTGCAGTGTGGTGCTTGAGGCGGTAGCCACACAGGACCTCTGGATTTGGCACTCCTTCTTTGGTATGCCAGTAACTCACAATGACATCAACGTGCTGCAGTGCTCTCCTATTTTTGCCAAGCTCGTTGAGGGCCATTCTCCTCCGGTGAACTTCGACATCAATGGGCACCAATACAACAAGGGGTACTATCTAGCTGACGGCATCTATCTGAGATGGTCGACATTTGTGAAGACGATCTCAAACCCTGTGGCAGGAGGGAAGAACGCCTGGTTTGCGAAGCTTCAGGAGGCTTGCAGGAAGGATGTCAAGCGGGCTTTTGGTGTGCTCCAATCTCGATTCGCTGTTGTTCGGTACCCCGCTCAGACATGGTCGAAAGGTCAAATGTGGGAGATCATGACTTGCTGTGTCATCTTGCACAACATGATCATCGAGAGCGAGCAAGAAGACCCAGTGTTTGACACTGAACCATATTACAGGCAGGGTCCTCTAGCCGAAGTTGATCACCAGCTACCGGTAACTTGGACTGCCTATCTCAGTATGCGTCAGGAGATCCGAGACCCACAGGTGCATCATCAACTGCAGAAAGATCTGATTGAGCACCTATGGAGGCTCAAGGGAGACGCCGCGTGATGAAATACGAGTTTTTATTTGTTGAACTATATAATTTGTATTGAACTATTTGTTGTTGTAGTATTTTGTTGAAGTATTTGATTTTTCTGTGATGAAATATGTGATAAGGAATAATTATGTTGATAATTGAACGCCGAGACACGGCGAAACCACGCCGAATATGGGTCTATTCTCGCCCATATAGGCCGTTTATTCGTCGAAATTGGGTTGCAAAGTGGGTCAATTTCGGTGCCTGGGGGCGAGCTGGGGACGACGACTGGACGCAAAACCGCCCCAGCGCCGAGTATATCGCCGGTTCGCTCCCAGGAGGCGATTTGTATGCGTCCTGGAGGGGCCAACGGCTGCAGATGCCCTTACTGAGCCTGATGAATGGACTGGTTCTTCGTGGCATCGTCGACATGCCGGTGTTTTTCTCTTCCGGCGCGTGGTATTGGCCGTCCATGAGGCAGCGTTCCGTGTGCCGGGTTCATAGTAAGTTAGTAACCGGTGGCCGGCAGTCTGTCACGTCCCACGTATGGACGAGACTGAAACGGTCGTGCGTGGACACGGCTTGTTGGAGGGAGAGTGCGACGTATGGTTTTTGTTTCGCTTGTGGAGCACACAGGTAACGGGAATCTGGTGTGCGGCATAGATGTGGACATTTCGTCTTCTCTTCAGCTTAACCAGTACTCCCTCTGTAAAAGATTTTTAGGGCATCGTCGACACCAACTTTCAAACCGCCCGCATACGTTTGGCCGCGCTGTCTAGACAGCAAAAGCCATCCAACGCGAGTCTGTATCGGTCCGCATAATGGTCCGGACGCGTTTTCTCTCGCGAACTGAAGACAAACGTGAGAGGGCTTTGCGGGAGTCCAGACCACTGCTATGCTCGCTTCCGACCGCCCTGGTCCATCTAAACCCTCCTCCCTTGCCTGCGTGCGTTTCTGCCAGTGCCAGCTGCCCGCATTCATACAGCTGTAGAATGCGCCGCTTCATATTGAAAATGGCTCAAGGCAGACGCGACTCTCATTGCCTCCGCCACTGAAGCGCCGCGCCGGTCGAGGGCGTCGCCCGCTGCACGCCCGGCTGAACACGTCTCCTCGCCGCATTAAAACGACTCCATTAAACCCGCGTGGAAACCAAGAAATCTACTTTAACCACACGTTCGTTCACGAGCGGACCGACATTAAACTCAACGCTGGGTAAGCTCCTCCCGCCTGCCCTATAATTAAAGGAGGCCAGGCGCCGGGCAATAGTCACATCACTCGCCGCTCATCATCTCCTCCTCATACCATTTTGTCCATCTTTTTGATGACATCCGATGAGCAGGAAGAGCAATTCTCCGGCATAAAAATCGGCTGGGTGGCCCATCGAGCCTGCCGGGTATGAGTGAGGCAGTTTGCTGCTCCACCTCCCTCGCCTAGCCCGACGGAGTAAGTTGTCACGCCCAAGCCGACTGTGGTTCAACAACTCGTTGCTCCAAGCCAACTCGTGGAGGAGTGACGAGTTGCTCCAGGTCGGCACGGGCATCGTCAGTGGCGTGGATGACACCACATCGTACCGCATCTCCCGTTCCTGCGAACATGCCATCCGCAATGCGCGCGTAACCGCGCCCTACGGATAGAGAAAGAAGCTGGCTACGCAAAATTTGACGAGTCAGTGGCCAGCGTGTCCGTGTCCGCCTCCAACATCTAGGGAATGTAGAACACCGGAGGCCGCCGCCGGTTGGGTGCCAGAAAGGCCACCGCAGGTGCGTAACCGACTTGTACAACCGGTGACCTGTTCGGTTCTTCTTTATCTCAGCCATCATCGACCCCCGCCTGGGCTCCGCAGAAGCGACCCCCCCCCCCCCCCCCGCTTCCCTCTAGCTGAAACACCTTCTTTGCCACTCTGATGAGCAACACATCTGGACATAGAGAAGATACGGGGAAGGATATACTTCTGGGGCTCCCGGTTGTCTGGTGAGCGGGCAGCCGGACATGAGAAGACAAAGGGATCCATCGTGGCCGGCCGTAGACTAGTGTAGTGTATCTGTGTCATGGGACTGGAGCTCCACGCTACCGTACGTACACGTAGTTTTATATTTTTAGTTAAAATATGTCCAAAATGTAAAAATGCCCGCTTTGTATGAAATCTAGCATGTTTAAATGAAGGGAAAATTCCATTTCTCCCCCTAACTTGAACCCACACCTGGCATTTACCCCTAAATTTCGAGTATGCTAAAAAAATGCCCCTCTTCCGTCAAAGCTTCTTATAGAAATACCTTTCTGTACCATTTCCGTGTGGTCAAAGGCGTTTGACTGGCTACGGGACATTTTTCTGGCCAGTTTTGCCCCTATACGCATATGACACTTACAAGTGGGACCTACCCGAGGAAAGAAAATAAAAAAACTCTCTCCCTCACCCCCTCTGTCACTTACAAGTGGACCCACCAAAAAAGAAAAAAACAACGGTATTCTCTCTTACCTCTCTCTCTCTCTCTCTCTCTCTCTCGCTCACCTCCGGCAGCGGCCAACATCCGACGGCGGTGGCCAGCTTTAGGCTCGCAAGCGTGGTTTGCGGCCGATTAGATCAAGCACTTCCCGATCTGTTTTCCAGCAGGTTGAATCAAACCGAGGCACCCGAAATACACTGCTCACTCATCGTCTTCCCCAACTCCGGTGGATTGCGGCCACTGCCCGATCTCCTTTAGCCATGAATCTAGGAGGATTCCCCCTTGTTACTCAGCTCCAAGGCAACCTCTTGAATTTCCTGGTGCGCCCTCGAGCATCCCTGCATCGCCGAGAACCTCTCCCCATGAGCGCCGCCCGTCGCCGCCGCTCGAGCTCACTATTGCCCATCCTCACGGCCACTGCACGGTCTCCGACCAACTCAGTCCAGTTCGTCTTCATGCCCGCAGCCTCGCAGGACCGCTCTGAAGCCCATAGACCTCTCCGGCATCCTCCCGTACGTAGCCGTCCGGCCTTCACGCGGGCGCCGGCGTTTAGCCGATGTTGTTAAAAAGCGATTTAGGCTAACCCTCCAGTTACGTGTTCCACTGACTCATGGGCCCTTTACTAATTATAAAACAGTTATAAAAACCTCAAAAGAGAGAATGTCATGTAGGCCTCCAAAACCAAATTTGACCAGTCTTCGTTGATTAGTCTAACTTTGACTTAGTTTTTTTTTCTTTACCGAAATGTGGACTAGTACCATCCATGGGCATTTTGGACAAATCACATGGTCAAACCCCTTTGACCTAACAGAAATGGCGCTCAAGGGTATTTCTATAACACCACCTAACGGCGCAGGGGTATTTTTGAGCATACTCGAAATTCAGGAGTAAATGCCAGGTGTGGGTTCAAGTTAGTGGGAGAAACGGAATTGTCCCTTAAATGAAATCCAGTTGTGTTTACATGAATTTCATCCGTTTTTTTGAAAAGGTGTTTGAAATGTAAGAGGCTACGGTTGGATGGCGGCCTCCATCCATGTCCGTGGACTGGTCCCCTATGTGCGAACGGATGCGGGAGGAAATTTGAGGCTTGCTTTTTTTTATCAAAAAAGGGTTTGAAAGAGCAGACAAGCAAAAACCAAAGTCATCATGCAAGGCATCAGTGACTGGCAACCATTACAGACACGAAACTAAGACAGCATAACGGAACAAGGAAAATGATCCAGGGACTGAAGAGCGGACACCTTAATCCAGCCTAGACACGTTGAATCTCCACCCCTGTATCGCCTTGTACACTTCATTTGCTAGCCATTCGAGTAAATTTGAGGCTTGCCTAGGAAGTACTTTTTCTAGTCCGGTGACCAGGTTTGCAAAATTCGGACTGTCTTTTCGATAGCAGAACTGACAGTTTTCGTTTTCCGTTCGGACAGCAGAACGAAATAGTAACAAGAATGAACCATACGAACATTTCAAAAAGAAAAAACTGATGAACCATACGAAGGCATCTGTAAATTCAGAGCGACCGTATGTACTGAAATCCTGCCGGATGGAGGTATGCACTACCGCACCGTACCGTGTCTTACCCAAGCTCGAGAATGCGCGTGCTGTGTTCACGTCCAGATCCAGCCAGACGAACTGGTGCAGCTAGTGCACCATTCTGGCCATCTAAGAAGAACAGAGGAGATAACTGATGACTAAATAATCAGCTAGCTAATTGTTCGGTCCCCAGTTACTGAGGTACATGACTGTCCGGAGCTCCTCCTCCTCCTCCTCCTTCCTCGCCTTCCTCCTCCTCGCCGCGGCCCCGCCGGCAGCGGGCGCCGCCATGGTCTTGCCGTTCCCGGCGACCGCGGTGCCGGTGTGCTGCTGGACGCACGGGAGCGCGTGGTATTTCCAGCGGCACAGCCCGGCGTGCCGCCCCTTGAGCGCCTCCACCGTGCCCGCGCCCGCGCCCACGCTCATCACCGCCGCCCAGGACAAAGCGGTCACCTTGCCCCCGCCGCTCGCCATCTGACCAACTGTAGGATTGCAGATATCGACGTGCTCGACTGAGTGCTTCGTTCGATGCTGTTGCTGTGTGTGTAGTGTGCTCAGCTGCCTGCGAAATGGTGGTGTTCCTCACGGTAGTTTTATAGGAGATGCCGCTGTCGGCATGTGAACCGTACGTGCCGGCCGTGACTGCCTCGTACCGGCTGGGCGCGCGCATGGTTTGTGGACTCGTGGGCGGAAACCGGGTGCAGTGCCGGCGGCCTTGGCGCTTCAGGTCGTTGTCGGACGCCGACGTCGGGAGATGCGGCGCGCCGCTTGTGCCACAAGTTATGTGCTGCTGACGCTGTGCTACCTATCCACTGTGCTACTACGTCAGATCAGATGAGGCTTCGTGGTGGCCCATGAATTGTCTTGCTGCTTTTAGCACACGGGAAGATAAAGATCTCTCCATCATGCAAATCTGCCAACGTAGTGTTGATTCGAGGCACGCAGCGTCCGGTGATCTTCGACCCGCTCTTGGGATCGGCAAGTGATTTAACTAACAATCCTAAAAATGCTAAACTCATGGGCATTTTACTTGCTTTTACGGGGCCTTTCCTTTACACTAGCCACAATGGCATGTTACTAGTCTATATTACTACCTCTATAATGAGGAGTAACATATGTGTGATAACATGCAACACTTTATTTATTAGGCTATAGACACATCTTGTCTTGATATGTGTGATGTTACTCATACTACTTCATCCGTTACTAAATATAAGTCTTTCTAAAGATTTCAACAAGTGACTACATACGAAGCAAAATGAATGAATCTACACTCTAAAATATGTCTACATGCATCCGTATGTTGTAGTCTATTTGAAATGTCTAAAAAGACTTACATTTAGGAACGAAGGGAGTAGTAGTAACTAGCTATATTACCACTTTCATCTCTTTCTTCATTTATTGCATGCCACATCATCTATTTAACCTAGATATGTGTGATGTTACTATCTATGTTACTACCACTGTGGGTAGTCTTAGTTCTCTACAGCCGCCCCCTCCCCCTCCTCCCAAGTTTCAGATGGGTGGGGCCCGTTCCTCTCCCTTCATCCAATGACAACTCGCCAAGTAATGATCACCCCGTGACATCCCTGTAAAACCCTGTTGATGAGAATGGAGCGTAGCTCAGTTGGTAAGGCGCGCGGAATTTGCAGCCAACCAATGTTCGAGACTCGGCTCGAGCACTTGATGCTCACAAAGTTTTATTCTAAAAAAGACAAAAGACTAATTAGCCCGGGTTGGTTTCGTTTTTTCTTAAAACCCTGTTGATGTAGCATTAACAATCCTCCTTTCTGCAACACGTGCGTTAAGTACGATTTTTGGCCACATGCTATTGGGGAGACGCGGCCAGGCATGGTTTCCACCATACACCCGGCCAGCGTTTGCTCACGCAAAAGCATCATCGCGCGTGTACTCTAATTCTACGCGGCCTGGAAAGTGGAATACGCTGCGTGTCACTTGGTCTTCACCCTGATTATCAGTAAACACGTTTACTTAACTTATTAATGTTGTCTTATAAACATAATCACTCTGGCCATGCTTTTAGTTTAGGCGCGTGGTACAAATCAGCGATTTGTTGGACAAATAAACCGCCCCCGCAGCCGTCGGATCAACCCGCGTTTAGTTGTCAGATCTCGCGAGCGATTTTACCCACGTGCGACACGCTCGCCCCGAACGACCGTTGCAACGCAGCAAAGCCATAGACAGTCTCCCACCTGATCCCCGCGAATTGCGTGGTGGTGGTGACCGCACCGCCGTCTGCCCACCATCCGCAGTCGTTCTGCCGCCGGAGAAAACCAGCCACCCCCACCCCCATCGCGCCGCGAGTGTATTCTAATTCTACGAGGCGCAACTGCATCCAGAAAGTGGACTATATTGTGCTTCACTCGGTCATCACCCTAATTATCAATAAACATGTTTACTTAACTTATTAATGTTGTCTTATAAACAACATCACTCTAGTCGTGCTTTTAGTTTAGGTGCGTGCTACAAATAGCCGGCTGATTTGTTGGACAAATAAACTGCCCCCATAGTCGTCGGATCAACCCCCGTTCAGCCGTCAAATCCCACAAGCGACTTATCCACGCGTGATGCGCTCGCCCCAAACGACCGTTGCAACGCAGCAAAGCCACCCGCAGACAGCGCCACCGTCTGCCCACCATCCGTCGTCGCTCTGCCACAGCCGCCCCTAGCGGCGTGACTGCATCCGGAAAGTGGACTATGTTGTGTTTCACTTGGTCATCACTCTGATTATCAGTAAACACGTTTACTTAACTCATTGATGTAACAACATCACTCTGGTCATGCTTTTAGTTTAACTTGTTATTTTGTCCGTTGAGCAGAGTGCAGAGAAAAGAAATTCAGAACATGTTCGCCTCGCATGCACAGCCGGCTGGCTCGAGCCACAGAAAGCACCTTGACATCCAGCAGGCCTGTCATCAAAATATAGTCAGAGAAGAAGAATTTGGTTGGAAGGCAACCGGGTGTATCGCTGAGATTCAACTCCTTTTCTGTTTCCCCCTGTTCCATCCTTTCCGCGGAGTTGGGCTGCTATGTACAGGTATCTGAACCTGCTCTGTGTTCGGCATGCTTCTCAGCTCTGCTGAGTTGCTCTCCCTGTGGGAGTCTGAACATTTTTCTACCTCTTTTGATAAAGATTGGCCTTCGGCCTTTTGGAAAGTAGTCACAGAAACACAAGGACAAGGTAGGGTGATATATAGTCAAAAACTGTGACCGGAATTTTCATCATCATCATCATCAAGTGGTATCTTACAAGCGTGGGGAAAGGGCAATCAGCCAGGTCTCAGGGACTCAGGCCATGGTTGCATACTTTGCTCCGACGAACACAACGCCCCTAGCTACTAGTACTCCTAGTTTGGGCCCCAGCAACTGAGGTACATGACGGTCCTCAGCCGAGTAAATAGCATAAAACTACTACTTTACGGGCTAGGGTTCCAAAAAACTACCCGTTTTTAATTTTTCGCTGATAACTACCAAGTCATAGGTTGGCTGTTTCAAGAAACCCTAATGACAGAGTGCTTTAAAATTGATCACGATTATGACAGTTGGGACCCACATGTAAGAGAACCGTTTGTTTGACCGTTTGTTTGACTGTTATCTTACATGTAGGGGCCACATGTCAGTATCTCTGAAAGTTTATTTAAAAAGCAATCGGGTCCCTGTAATTTTTTTAAAAACCAATCGGGTCCCTGACTATTTTATGGAAAAAGAAACCGGGCCCTTGCTCCTCCGCGCGCGCCCTCCCATGCTCAAGATCGACAGGAGCGCTCCCGTCGCCGTGCCCGCCGGCCAGCAACCGCCGTGACGAGCGCGCCGGCCAGAAGGCATGGAGCCACTGCGGAGATCCCTCCCGTCGCCCGCCGCCCGTCCAATGCGCGCCGCTCCCTTCCAGCGTGCGTGGCGGTCGCGGCCTCCTCCTGCCGGCGAGCTGCGCCTGCAGCCGCCATGAGATCCCCCGCCGCGACCCGGGCCCGATGGCGGCTCCCGATGGCGGCTCCCGATGGCGCGGCGACCCGGGCCCGAGACCCACACCTGCGCGGAGACTCCAGGCGGCGCGCGGCGGCGACCCCCCACCGCGGACGAGGCCCGTGAGCTCCTTGTCACCAGGTGCGCCGGCGAGCTCCTACAACAGTACTAGCGGAGGCGGGCTCGACGTGGCATAGGGCGGTGGACGGACGCGACATAGGATGACGGCGTGGGCCAGCTGTGTGGCCGGCGGCCATCGCAGTCCTCCGACGTTCTTCGCGAGCAGGGAGAGGGGAGGAGAAAGGAGGCAGAGAGGAGAAGAAGGAGATGACTAGATGAGAAGAGACACTGACATGTGGGCCTCACATGTCAGTTAACGGTCAAACAAACGGTCAAACTAACGTTTCGTTTAGGTGTGGGTCTGACCTGTCATAATCATGATTAATTGATAAGTATTCAGCATTTTGGGTTTTTTGAAATAGCCGACCCCTGATTTGGTGGTTATCTGAGAAAAATTAAAAACCAGTAGGTTTTTTGGAACCGTAACCTGTAAAGTAGTAGTTTTCTGCTATTTACTCTCCTCAGCCCCTCCTCGGCCTTCTCTGCCCGTCGCCTCTCCGCCGCCGCCGCCGCGGAGGTGGGGAGCTGCTTCTTGCCTTGCGAGACGCCGACGCGGACGTTGGCCTTGGCCTTGGCGGCCCGATGGATGGAGCTGAGTGCGTAGTTCTAGCGGCAGAGCCCGGCCTGGTCCTTGAGCTCCTCCACGGCGCCCACGCTCATCGCCATCATCCACGATGCCTTCGCGGGAGCAGCCATCTCCTCCCCTTCTTGTTCCTGCGTTGCTGGAGAGAAGGTACTGAATTCTGATCTCTGTGTCTATAGAACTGCTGAACTTGCGGAGCTGCGGTGGTGAAGAAAGTGTGCTGATGCTTGTCCTTTTTTGCTGGACTGCCTGAACTGATGCCTGTTTGTGTTGATGGGAGGAGGAAGAGCGAGAGTGGAACGGGGTTATATACGGGAGAGCCGGAGCAAAACAGCCGGCCGCCCGTGCTGGTTTTCCGGGACACTGGGTGCTTTTGGATACACCTTTGCTTAGTTGCACCGGACCTATCGCTGTCGATGTCCCGGTGGACCTCGTCTCGTCTTGTTTTCTTGCGGCCAAGCGGCTGGTTTTGTCCACTGGTACCGGACCAAGGTGTCGAGTTAGAGATACGAGCAATGGACGACGAAGGTGTCAAGTAAACCTGGGCAAACGTCGGGCCGGGCCGGGTTTCGGGCCGGGCTTGTAAAAGCCCAACCTTCATTTCTCAAGCCCGAGCCCGTCCCGAAGCCCGAAATACTCCCTGAAAGCAAGCTCGAGCCCGGCTCGAAATCAAGCCCGACCCGAACGCTGTTTTTTAGTACGTGTACGTGCAAGCCCGGCCCGAAGCCCGAAAGCCCGGCCCGAAAAATAGAAAAAGAGAAGCCCGAGCCCGGCCCGAGTGTCAAGCCTGGCCCGGCCCGGCCCGGGTTTTTCGGGCCGGGCTCGGGCCGGGTCGTCGGGCCGGGCTGCCCATGCCCGGGTTTAGTGTCAAGCAAATCTTTTAGCAGATTCCGTATAACCTCACCTGAGCGCGTTTTCCCTGTGGTTTTACGGGATGACAAAAAGGACGGCTCGAGCAGGTCTGGTAAAAACGATCCGTCCCATAAAGTTTTTACGAGAGGCCTGTAAACTGCCCGCGATTTTGGTGTATATGCTGGCTCTATCCATGGGTGGTTTTGGTAATTCATAACAACATATATCTCATTGAGCTAATGCTATTTCAAGATAAACATTTCAGGAAAGCTCAATGGTTGGCATGACATGGATGAGAAACGTGGACCCCTCAAAATGCTAAGGACAAAAGGATTGGCTCAAGCTCAAAGCACAAGACTCTACATCTTACTTGTAGTGATCCAAGATCACATTGGGTCCATAGAAAAGCCAATACTATTAAGAGGGGGTGAGGTGTTGCTTAATGGCTTGCTTGCTCAAAGTGCTTAGTGATATGCTCCAAAGCCCTCAACCACTTTCTCACATCCACATATGTCCCAAACCAAAAGTCAAACTCGGCCCTACCGAACCTTTCTATCCGGCGCCACCGAGTTCAATTGACATAGCCACTGCCACAAACCCTAGTCTTTTCTGTCTCACCGATAGGGATCTCAGTCTCACCGAGATGGGATTATAATCTCTCTGTTTCCCTTCGTAACGTTTCAGTCAAACCGAGATGAGGGATCGGTCCCACCGAGATTGCAATGCAAACTCTCTGTTTCCCTGTCATAACGTTTCGGTCCAACCGAGATGAGCGAATCGGTCCCGCCGAGTTTGCCTGACCAACTCTCTCGTTAGCTTATTACCAAAATCGGTCTCACCGAGTTTGTGTAATCAGTCTCACCGAGATTACGTTATGCCCTAACCCTAATGATATCGGTCCCACCGAGTTGACATGTCGGTCCCACCGAAATTCCTAACGGTCACATTATGAACTAAATCAGTCTGACCGAATTTAACGATTTGATCCCACCGAGTTTGGTAAGTTGTGTGTAACGGTTAGATTTTGTGTGGAGGCTATATATACCTCTCCACCCACTCTTCATTCGTGGAGAGAGCCATCAAAACATGCCTACACTTCCACTATCCATTTTCTAGGAGAGAACCACCTACACTTGTGTTGAGATCAAGATATACCACTCCTATCACATAAATCTTGATCTCTAGCCTTCCCCAAGTTGCTTTCCACTCAAACCTTCTTTCAATCAAATCCATATCCTGTGAGAGAGAGTTGAGTGTTGGGGAGACTATCATTTGAAGCACAAGAGCAAGGAGTTCATCATCAACACACTATCTATTACCTTTTGGAGAGTGGTGTCTCCTAGATTGGATAGGTGTCACTTGGGAGCCTCCGACAAGATTATGGAGTTGAACCAAGGAGTTTGTAATTAAGTGCAAGGAGATCGCCTACTTCGTGAAGATCTACCCTAGTGAGGCAAGTCCTTCGTGGGCGACGGCCATGGTGGGATAGACAAGGTTGCTTCTTCGTGGACCCTTCGTGGGTGGAGCCTTCCGTGGACTCGCGCAGCCGTTACCCTTCATGGGTTGAAGTCTCCATCAACATGGATGTACGATAGCACCACCTATCGAAACCACGACAAAAACATCCGTGTCTCCTATTGCGTTTGCACTCTCTAAACCCCTCCCTTTACATTCTTGCAAGTTGCATGCTTTACTTTCCGCTGCTTATATACTCATTGCATACTTGCTTGAATTGTGCTAAGATTGCTTAACTTGTGCTAAGTTGTTAAAATCTGCCAAGAACTAAAATTGGGAAAAGGCTATATTTTTATTTGGTCAAGTAGTCTAATCACCCCCCCCTCTAGACATACTTTCGATCCTACAATTGGTATCAGAGATTTGGTCTCTATTTGCTTTGATTTCCATAGCTTTTGGTGGTCATAGCCTTGGTCTCACAACCTAGGAGAGTATGGCCTCTAGCGAGGGAAATTACCACCGTAGAGGTCCTTACTTTGATGGCACAAATTTTGCTAGTTGGAAGCATAAGATGAAAATGCATATTCTTGGACATAACCCCGCTGTTTGGGCTATTGTGTGTATTGGCTTGCAAGGTGAATTATTTGATGGGAGAGAACCGAACCGTGAAGCTACCGCGAAAGAGTTGAAGATGCTGCAATACAATGCTCAAGCTTGTGATATTCTCTTCAACGGATTGTGCCCCGAAGAATTCAACAAAATCAGCCGTCTTGAGAATGCAAAGGAAATTTGGGGTACTTTGATTGACATGCACGAAGGTACTGACTTCGTCAAGGAATCCAAATTGGATGTGCTTCAAAGTCAACTTGACAAGTTCAAAATGAAGGATGGTGAAGGCGTCTCTAAAATGTACTCTAGGCTTGCTCTCATCACAAATGAGATTGTCTACTTAGGAAGTGAAGAGATGACCGACAAATTCATCATCAAGAAGATCCTAAGATCCTTGGATGAAAAATATGATATCGTGTGCACATTGATCCAAATGATGCCAAATTACAAGAATCTCAAGCCAACAGAGGTCATTGGAAGAATTGTTGCTCATGAGATGTCATTCAAGGATAAGGAAGAGCTCCACAACAAGTCAAGTGGTTCTTACAAAGCCTCATGTGAAGCTCCCACATCATCAAGTGGGAAACAAACCTCCAATGAAGAATTGAGCCTAATGGTGAAGAACTTCAACAAGTTCTACAAGAGTAGAAGCAAGGAAAGAAGTTCCAAGTCAAGGTCCTACAATGACAAAAGATCTTTGAGTCGTGAGCGTAATTGCTACAATTGTGGAAGACCCGAACACTACTCCAATGAGTGTACGGCTCCCTACAAAAGAGAAGAAGATTCTCCAAAAAGAAGTAGAAGAGAAAGGAAGAGTAGAGATGATCGTTATGAATGGAGAACATCCCGGAGAAGCAAGGATTCAGAAAGGAAGGACAAATCATCAAAGAGCTACACAAAACAAAGATATCAAGCTCATGTTGGTGAATGGGTATCCAGCTCCGACTCCGACCATCACTCCAAGAGAAGCTATCACTCTGACTCTGAATATACTCAAGATGAAGGTGTTGCCGGTCTAGCACTTGTGTCAACCAACTCCTACAACATATTTGACTCACCAAATGAAGGAATTGGAAGATGCTTCATGGCTAAAGGCCCAAAGGTATCACATCCCGAGTATGTTGATTTCAATAGTGATGAAGATGACTTGTTAGGTGATGATGATTTACTTGTTGACAACTCTAGTGATGAATATTATGATGAAACATCAATTAATCATGCTAAAACGAATGACAATGATAAGAGAAGATTTAGCACCTAACTAAAGAACTAAACACTCTTAAGTTAGCTCATGAAACTATTTTGGAAGATCATCGAGAACTTTTAAAGACTCATGAGAAGTTACGCTTTGAAAAGCTCAACCTTGAGCAAGAGCATGAGTTTCTAAAGGCAATCAATGATGATATTCGCAAGAAAAATTCTTCTTACATTGCCAAGTGTTTACTCTTATCTACTTACATGCCACAAGTCAAGTCTAGTAACAAGAACAATAAATATTATCCTTCTAGTAGTAACAATAATCATGTTAAATCCAATATTGTTGCTTCTAGTAGTTCTCTTGATTCAACTAACGATTCTCTTAGCCAAGTTACACTTGAGCAAGAAAATAGCTTATTGAAGGGAATCATAGAGAAAGGTGTTTACAAGAGCCTTGGCGGAAGTAAGCAATTCAAGGAGATTGTACGCAAGCAAGGAAGGCACCGGAAGAATCAAGGTGTTGGTTTTGAACGAAAGTTCAATGTCAATGGAGTTGAGTGGGAAGAAGATCAATATCCCAAGACGAAGTTTGTTCCTCAACAAGAGAAGTATGATCCCACTTCTTTCAAAGGAACACAAGCTCAAGATGATATTCCACCACAAGACCACATGCAAAAAGGGAAGGACAAGCTTCAAGAGAATGATGCATTTGAAGAAGCTCCTAAGGCCTTGGTCAAGTGGATTCCCAAGACTACATCAAGTTCTACTTCATCAAGTACGACTACAACTCCAAGGATTCCCATCAAGATGATGTGGATCCCAAAGAAGAAGAACTAGAGAGTTCTTGAGGGTGACTCCGCCAACATACTTCACTCATATCATTTTGGCGAGGACAAGTGCAAACAACCTCCATATCTTGCACTAATCCAAGGAGCCACAAACCCTCTTGTTGGTAAGACAAGGGACAAGGTAACCTAATGCTTTCATGGACATCATCTTGCGTGTGCATCACTCTATGTCTATGGATATCCTTGCTTGTTCCTTGTGGGACTAACCCGTGTAGGTATTGAAAGTGCAACTCACTCCAATGGATTGCTCCAAATGATCTACATCAACATTGAGCATCCACATCTTCAACACCTACGTGAAGTCATCATGGACAAAACCCAAGGTTAGTTCATCCCTCTTAGGGCGGATATCACATCTAGGGGGAGCTTTACTGTAAAGAATTGAGCTAAAGCAACTCTAATGGTGTGAACACATCAATGCTTTATGTAAAAGTGGTAACCCCACTTGTGCTTAAACGATGAGTATGACCTATGATCAAATGTTCTCATTTGACTCCTAAGTCAATATACTCATATATAGATGACCTAGTCATCACCAATTGTTTAATCGATGCTATAATTGGTTGTGCATGCTTTGTCACATATTTCATTTGCCATCTTATTGTGTGAGCATGTCGTTTGCATATTTTTCTCATTCGAGGACATCCACTTGTTATTTTGTATGTTTGGCTTTCTTTTCTTTGACCAAGTGGATGGACAAGAATGCCTAAGTACCCTCTCTAGCTATCTATGCTTTTCTCATCTCAAAATCTATTCATGCTACATCACAAAGTTTGATCAAGTCAGATTCAAACCACTCTGTGTGAGGAGCACTCGGAGTCCTCGATTTGTCATAGACTTGAACTTCCAAAACCTCTTTGTGCATTTTGGTCTGACCGATAAATCAATTTTGGTCACACCGAGTTCACTAAGTTGATCTAGGTTTTCATCTCGGTGCAATCGATTAGAACTTTTCGATCACACCAAGTTGCAGTAACTGTTCACAGTTTTGCATCTCGGGGCCACCGAGTTGTTCCACTCAGTCACACCGACAGGGTCAGGTTATATATACCACGGGTCAAATTTTGGAAATTTCTCCAAAACCATTCGCCCGCGCGCAACCTGCTCCGCCTCTTCGGGTCTCCTGATCGTCTTCTCGCCGCCAGCGACCTCCCGCCGCTGGACTCCGCCGCCGTCAACGGGAATCAACTCCGCCGTTGCTGTCGTAGCAAGTTCACCGCCAGATAGGGTATGAACTTGACTCTTTGTGCTATTCTTTAACTCCGATTCCTAGCACATTGGATTGCCATGACTCTTGCCACGTATGAAATCATCCTGTCCAACTAAAACATCCAGTAGAATAGATTTAATCTGAAAATTTAGGGTTAGGTTTCTGCCGAATTCATCTCGGACCGACAGAGTTGTTGAAATCGATTCCACCGATTTTGCTTAGGCCATTGCACATGCGATTCTCGGTCTGACCGAAAATTGTAGATCGGTGTGACTGAGTTTGATTCTTTGTGAAACCCTAGCAGTCTCGGTGCCACCGAACTGTGGCTCGGTCTGACCGAGTTCACTAGTTTAGGTTCCAAAAGCTGCTTCGGTATCACCGAGTTTACAAATCGGTAGCTCCGAAATGTTTTCTGTGGAAAACTAAAACTATGCTTTTGAATCAATTGTTTTGCAAAATCTCTGTACTTTGTGATCCTCATCTACTCTACCTCATCTACAACCTATTCACGGGGTCTACTGACAGTTTTTTGCTTGAAGATGTTTGATCAAAGTGATAGTCAGAACAAGTCAGAGGAGCAGGCTTAGTTAAGTGAGGGCACTAGTCCCTCAAGCAGCTATGATGAGGGTAGCAGGAGCACACCTAGTAACCTGCCCAAGGCAGCTACTAGGACAAGGAAGAGGAGAACATCTGAATCTGAAGATGAGGACTACATTGCAGCTGAGGATGAAGCCACTTCCAAGAAGAAAGTGGTGAAGAAAGAATTTGGAACTGTAGCTTCAACAAAGCCAGGAATGAACGGAAAAGCTCCAGCCAAGAGAGTTCCTATGCTAAAGGTCAGAGCATCCACTCAAGAAGCTTTGGGATCTGAACCCAAAGAAGCAGTTGTGGCTAAGAAGAAAAGGAAAGAAAGGGCCAAGAAGACCATGGCCAAAGTTGTTGGGAAGCCCTCAATGATGGAAGAAGAGGAAGAGGTTGCTGCACCAGCACCTAAAGCTCAGAAGCTGATGGGAGATGCTATAAGATCAGGGGATGCTCCATCTAAGCCCAAAGATGCTCCCAAGGCTGCTGCTCCTAAGCCCAAGTCTGCAGCTAAGAGGAACACCAGGAGTATTCCAGCTGAAGAGAAGAACAAGGCCCCAGTGCTTGAAGCTATTGAAGAAGAAGATGATACACTTATCTTGAGAAAGTTAAAGCCCAAGATCCCTGACCACAATGATGCACATCTGGTTGCAGAGGGCATGAAGCTCAGGAAGGATGCATGACTGAGATTATGGAGATAGTCTGATCCCTATGCTGTCAGGAGGAGAACTGTTGTGGACTACAGGTTCCACACAAAGGAACAACAAGATTTCTATGAGACAGTTTTGCTTGACAAGAAGCCCATAGTGTGTGAAATGAGATTGGTTGACTGGGAGTACATCAGGAAGAATGAAGATCATTATTCAGGAGTATATGACAGCTTCAAAACATGTGGAGTTGACACATTTGTTTCTCAGGAGCTCACTAAGTGGAATGATGAGCTGATCATGCAGTTTTACTCCACTGCCCACTTCTACCCAAATGGGAAGATCATCTGGATGTCAGAAGGTACTAGGTATCAATCCTCTGTAGAAGAATGGGCACAGTTGATCAATGCTCCAACAGAAAGTGAAGATGACTTGGATGTCTATGTCAAGAAGAAGAAGGATCACAACTCCATGGCTAGTATGTACAGAGAGATCCCAGATGCTGCTCTAGAGACACATAAGTTTGGATCTGTACATTACTTGTTGTCAGGTTTGCCTACCATCAACTGGATCTTAAGGCACACTTTGCTGCCCAAGTTAGGTGATCACAAGATGATCAGAGGACATGCTATCAACTTGCCTCATATATTTGATGTGCCTTAAAAATTCAAAGTCATGAGTCTGATTGCGGAGACAATCAAAAGGACTGCTGCTGATCAGAAGAGATCTTGTGGATATGCCCCACATATTTAGGAGCTCATTAACTCCAAGATGGGCACATGCAAATATCTATTGGACAAAGAGCACCTGCCCATCTACCCTGACTTTGAGGACAACACCATTGTCATGGATGAAAATGAACCATCATCAGCCCATGCACATAAGAAGAGAGAGAAGGCAAAGGCAGAAATAGGTGCAAAGATGCCAACATCTGAAGAAGCATCTCAAGTTTTCTTGAAGAGCAAGCAAGATCAGCTTGGATACCTAATTGCCTCCACCTTGAGGATTGAGAAGGGCTTGGCCACCCTGACTCAAAACTAGGAGAGCTTGGAGAGGATCATTGAGCAGAAATTTTATGATCTTCATGTCAAGGTAACTGAGATCCAGTCAGTAGTTGAGCAACTTCAGGAGGAAGTGGAGGAGAAGGGAAAGTGTACTACAAATGCTTTTCATAGAGTGCCCAGGAGCCAGAGATCTGCTGCAGTGTCTGTCACAGATACGAGAGCTACTACATCAGCACCAGCAGCCACAGCATCAGTTCCACCAGCTCCAGCAGCCACTCCACCAGCTCCAGCAACATCAACAGAAGCCTTCGTCCTTGGATCCATCTCAACGCCACCTCATGAAGACCAAGCCTGAGAGTCTTTTAGCACTATGCATTTTTTATGAACTTTTTGGTAACTTGTTGCCAAAGGGGGAGAAAATGTATAGATTATAGTCTGAGAGAAAGAGAGAGAGTGTTTCTTTTTGGTATCTCTTTGCTTTGCTTGAACTTTATTGTGTGTTTGCTTGATACACTATGTCTTTTGTGTTATACTTGGATGATCATGTGTTTGATCATATGCTACTTAATGCTTGTTGGATGATATTACCTCTTATATCCTTTTATGATCATTCACTTGCTTGGTGATGAGTGCATGCTTTTAACTTATATCATTTTGAGCGCTCCACCAAGATGTATGTGACATGAAAGAGTAACCCATGATCTTAACACATTGTGCATTTGCAGTCCAAAGCAAATTTTAATTAATGTGCAAATTTAGGGGGAGCTCTTACTTATCACATACTTCTCAAAGCGACGATGTTTTTTCAATCTCATTATCACTTGTCGAAGCTTTGATCTATATGTTGTCATCAATTACCAAAAAGGGGGAGATTGAAAGTGCAACTATCCCTAGGTGGTTTTGGTAATTCATAACAACATATATCTCATTGAGCTAATGCTATTTCAAGGTAAACATTTCAAGAAAGCTCAATGGTTGGCATGGCATGGATGAGAAACATGGACCCCTCAAAATGCTAAGGACAAAAGGATTGGCTCAAGCTCAAAGCACACGACTCTACATCTTACTTTTAGTGATCCAAGATCACATTGAGTCCGTAGGAAAGCCAATACTATTAAGAGGGGGTGAGGTGTTGCTTAATGGCTTGCTTGCTCAAAGTGCTTAGTGATATGCTCCAAAGCCCTCAACCACTTTCTCACATCCACATATGTCCCAAACCAAAAGTCAAACTCGGCCCTACCGAACCTTTCTATCCGGCGCCACCGAGTTCAATTGACATAGCCACTGCCAGAAACCCTAGTCTTTTTGGTCTCACCGATAGGGATCTCGGTCTCACCGAGATGAGATTGTAATCTCTCTGTTTCCCTTCGTAATGTTTCGGTCAAACCGAGATGAGTGATCAGTCCCACCGAGATTGCAATGCAAACTCTCTGTTTCCCTTTCGTAACGTTTCGGTCCAACCGAGATGAGCGAATCGGTCCCACCGAGTTTGCTTGACCAACTCTCTGGTTAGCTTATTACCAAAATCGGTCTCACCGACTTTGTGTAATCAGTCTCACTGAGATTACGTTATGCCCTAACCCTAATGATATCGGTCCCACCGAGTTGACATGTCGGTCCCACCGAAATGCCTAATGGTCACATTATGAACTAAACCGGTCTGACCGAGTTTAACGATTTGGTACCACCGAGTTTGGTTAGTTGTGTGTAACGGTTAGATTTTGTGTGGAGGCTATATATACCCCTCCACCCAATCTTCATTCGTGGAGAGAGCCATCAGAACATGCCTACACTTCCACTATCCATTTTCTGAGAGAGAACCACCTACACTTGTGTTGTGATCAAGATATACCACTCCTATCACATAAATCTTGATCTATAGCCTTCCCCAAGTTGCTTTCCACTCAAACCTTCTTTCAATCAAATCCATATCCTGTGAGAGAGAGTTGAGTGTTGGGGAGACTATCATTTGAAGCACAACAGCAAGGAGTTCATCATCAACACACCATATATTACCTTTTGGAGAGTGGTGTCTCCTAGATTGGTTAGGTGTCACTTGGGAGCCTCCGACAAGATTGTGGAGTTGAACCAAGGAGTTTGTAAGGGCAAGGAGATCGCCTACTTCGTGAAGATCTAACCTAGTGAGGCAAGTCCTTCATGGGTGACGGCCATGGTGGGATATACAAGGTTGCTTCTTCGTGGACCCTTCGTGGGTGGAGCTCTCCGTGGACTCGCGCAACCGTTACCCTTTGTGGGTTGAAGTCTCCATCAACGTGGATGTACGATAGCACCACCTATCGGAACCACGATAAAAACATCTGTGTCTCCTATTGCGTTTGCACTCTCCAAACCCCTCCCTTTACATTCTTGCAAGTTGCATTCTTTACTTTCCACTGCTTATATACTCATTGCATGCTTGCTTGAATTGTGCTAAGATTGCTTGACTTGTGCTAAGTTGTTAAAATCTGCCAAGAACTAAAATTCGGAAAAGGCTAGATTTTTATTTGGTCAAGTAGTCTAATCACACCCCCCCCTCTAGACATACTTTCGATCCTACACTTGTCAAAGCAGAAATCATGCCCCCTTATCACAGGATTCTCATCAATGCGTGTTGGGTAATCCAACCGTGCCGTTCGCATGTCTCCTTGGGAATAGGCGAGGTTTAAGGCCTATGAGGGGGCGCTTGATATTCACTGCCTCTATAAGAGGACAAGGACCCATATGTTCACCTCACGCCTTCTTCTTCCTCTGCCCTTCCGTCCCCGAGCTCCAGCGCCCAAGTTCTACACTTTCCCTTCGCCCCAACTTCTCCAGCAATGGCCAGATCCGGTTTCCAGGGCAAGTGGATGGCCTCCTCCGTAATGGAGAAGGATATCAAAGATCTACGCGAGGCGAGTGATACGTCTCCAACGTATCTATAATTTATGAAGCATTCATGCTATTTTATTATTTGTTTTGGATGATTACGGGCTTTATTATACACTTTTATATTACTTTTGGGACTAACCTATTAACCGGAGGCCCAACCCATATTGTTGTTTTACTGCCTGTTTCGGTATTTCGAAGAAAAGGAATATCAAACGGAGTCCAAAGGGAATGAAACCTTCGGCAGCGTGATTTTTTGGAAGAATATGATCCTGGAGAATTGGAGTTCACGGCAGAAGATCCTCGAGGAGGCCATGAGATAGGAGGGCGCGCCCACCCCTCCTGGGCGTGCCCCCCTGTCTCGTGGGCCCCTCGAGCACCTCCCGACCGACTTCTTTCGCCTATATAGTCCCACGTATCCTAAAAACATCCACGAAGAAGATAGATGGGGAGTTCCGCCGCCGCAAGCCTCTGTAGCCACCAAAAACCTCTCGGGAGCCCGTTCCGGCACCCTGCCAGAGGGGGAACCCATCATCGGTGGCCATCTTCATCATCCCAGCGCTATCCATGACAAGGATGGAGTAGTTCACCCTCGGGGCTGAGGGTATGTACCAGCAGTTATGTGTTTGATCTCTCTCTATCTCGTGTTCTCTCTCATGTTCCCTCTATGTCACGATCTTGATGTATCGCGATCTTTGCTATTATAGTTGGATCTTATGATGTTTCTCCCCCTCTACTCTCTTGTAATGGATTGAGTTTTCCCTTTGAAGTTATCTTATCGGATTGAGTCTTTAATGATTTGAGAACACTTGATGTATGTCTTGCCGTGCTTATCTGTGGTGACAATGGGATATCATGTGCCACTTGATGTATATTTTGGTGACCAACTTGCGGGTTCCGCCATGAACCTATGCATAGGGGTTGGCACACGTTTTTGTCTTGACTCTCCGGTAGAAACTTTGGGGCACTCTTTGAAGTACTTTGTGTTGGTTGAATAGATGAATCTGAGATTGTGTGATGCTTATCGTATAATCATGCCCACGGATACTTGAGGTGACAATGGAGTATCTAGGTGACATTAGGGTTTTGGTTGATTTGTGTCTCAAGGTGTTATTCTAGTATGAACTATTGAATAGATTGATCCGAAATAATAACTTTGAGGTGGTTTTGTACCCTACCATAATCTCTTCGTTCTCTGCTCTTAGTGTCTTTGGAGTGACTCTTTGTTGCATGTTGAGGGATTGTTATACGATCTATCTATGTTATTATTGTTGAGAGAACTTGCACTAGTGAAAGTATGAACCTTAGGCCTTGTTTCCTATCATTGCAATACCGTTTACGCTCACTTTTATCATTAGTTACCTTGCTGTTTTTATATTTTCAGATTACAAAAACCTTTATCTACTATCCATATTGCACTTGTATCACTATCTCTTCGCCGACCTAGTGCACCTATACAATTTACCATTGTATTGGGTGTGTTGGGGACAAAAGAGACTCTTTGTTATTTGGTTGCAGGGTTGTTTGAGAGAGACCATCTTCATCCTACGCCTCCCACAGATTGATAAACCTTAGGTCATCCACTTGAGAGAAATTTGCTACTGTCCTACAAACCTGTGCACTTGCAGGCCCAACAACGTCTACAAGAAGAAGGTTATGTAGTAGACATCAAGCTCTTTTCTGGCGCCGTTGCCGGGGAGGTGAGTGATTGAAGGTATATCTTTAGATCTTGCAATCAAATCTTTTTGTTTCTTGTTTTATCAGTAGTTTAGTTTAGAAAAGAAAAGTACAAAAAAATGGAATTGAGTTCGTCTCATATGCCTCATCTTTTTAATATCTTTTGTGAGAATTATGGTAAGGAAAATTGTGCTCAAGTGCTAGAAGAAGAAATCTATAAAATGTTTGTCACTAAATCTTTGAATGATGAGCATGATTGCAATGTTGTTAGTATGAACTCTTTGAATATCCATAGTACTAATGATGATTGCACTAGTCATGATGAAAATATCTCTTATGAGCATGTCAACAATTGTGGAGTGCATGTTTGCATGAACACACCGGATAGAGAAGATATATATTGCAAGAGTCATAAGTATTTAGAAACTAAAAGGTTCCAAGAAAGTCTTGATGTTTGTGCTGAAAAATTCAATATTTTTCGCGCTCCTTGTGAACTTTGTAATGAACGTGCTCATTTAAATCTCCAATGCAAATTGTTTCATGACCAAATCGTATCCAAAAATTGTGATAATTTGATTACCCTTGAGCATCATAAAGAACTTAGTCTTCTTTTGGGGTATGAAGAAATGAAACGTATAACTGAGGGTATTCCCAAATTCAATCTTGATAGATTTCTTGATTTTGATCTGGAGAAGATTTATTTGTATTGTGCGGTGAATTGCATTGAAAATCCTTATATTGCCAATTACATAAAGAAAAGAAAGCAAATAGAAGATTATGAGAATACTAATGAAAGGGAAGAGACTTCCCAATATCCTCGTATTATTTCTTATGATGAATCAGGTAACGAGGAGGAGCTTTCTATTCAACCAATCCCATCAATAAAGAAGGTTGAACCCACACATAATGTGAAGAAGAAAAGGAAGAGGAGCAGCAAAGGTAAAAAGGTATCCCTCCCAAATGATGTTGCTCCTACTACTCATTGTGATGATGATAATTGCTATACTATTGGTGCTATCCATACTATTAATGATGAGAATGATTATGCTTATGATATGAAAAGGCCCAAGCTTGGGGAAGCTATGTTTGATGAGGATGAAATATTTGAGAATATATTTGCTGAAATTAATGTTTGTCCCAAGCTTGGGGATGCTATGTTTGATGAATATGATATTTTTAGCCTCCCAAGTTTTGATATGCAAAGTTGTTATGATGATAGCATGCCTCATACTTATGATGATTATATTGATGAAAGTTGGTTTGGAAGAGTGTCAAACTTTAGGAAGTAGTGATCCCACTATTTTGGAGGATGTTGAATCTTATTGTGATGAATATGAAAGTGGGTTTGGAAGAGTGTCAACTTTATTTAGTGATGATTCCACTATCTTGGGAGAGGTTTCAATCGATTATGATAAGAACAAAGTTGCTACTTACGATGATTATTGTGATGAAACTTATGCTATAAAAAGTAGTGATGATTATATTTATAAAACTTGTCATGATTATGATTACCCTTTTTCTGAACATTACTCTTTTAATGTGGAAACAATTTATAGTATTCAAGTCTCTTATGATACTCCCACCATTCCGAATGAGAAGAAATTTGCTTATGTGGAGAGTAGTAAATTTTCTATGCTAGAAGATCATGAAAAGAATGCTTTAGGTGCTGGTTATATTGTTGAATTAATTCATGATGCTACTGAAAATTATTATGAGGGAGGAACATATGCTTGTAGGAATTGCAATAATATTAAGTTTCCTCTCTATGTGTTGAAAATCTTGAAGCTATATGCTTGTTTTACCTTCCTATGCTAGTTGATTATTGTTCCCATAAGTTGTTTGATCACAAAATCCCTATGCATAGGAAGTGGGTTAGACTTAAATGTGCTAGTCATATTCTTCATGATGCTCTCTTTAGGTTTCAATTCTTATCTTTTATGTGAGCATCATTTCATCATGCCTAGTTAGGGGCGTTAAACAATAGCGCTTGTTGGGAGGAAACCCAATGTTATTTTTGTTCCTTGCTTTTTGTTCCTGTTTAGTAATAAATAATTCATCTAGACTATGGTTATATGTGGTTTCATGTTTTAATTAGTGTTTGTGCCAAGTAGAACCTTTGGGAAGACTTGGGTGAAGTCTTTATGATCATGCTGTAAAAAACAGAAACTTTAGCGCTCACGAGATTAGCTGCCATTTTTCACTCAAGAGTGATTTTAGGTTGATTCTTTTTGAAGATGATTAATAGACAAATTCCTCAGGTACACCAATTTATTTCATAATTTTTGGTGTTCAATAAGTATACGTTTGATACAGATTACTACAGACTGTTCTGTTTTTGACAGATTCTGTTTTCATTGTGTTGTTTGCTTATTTTGATGAATCTATGGCTAGTATGTAAGGGTATGAACCATATAAAAGTTGGAATATAGTAGGTTCAACACAAATATAAATAAATAATAAGTTAATTACAGTACCTTAAAGTGGTGGTTTGTTTTCTTGTACTAATGGAGCTTACGAGTTTTGTTTTGAGTTTTGTGTGGTTGAAGTTTTCAAGTTTTGGGTAAAAGATTTGATGGAATATGGAATAAGGAGTGGCAAGAGCCTAAGCTTGGGGATGCCCAAGGAACCCCAAGGTAATATCCAAGGACAACCAAGAGCCTAAGCTTGGGGATGCCCCGTAAGGCATCCCCTCTTTCGTCTTCGTTCATCGGTAACTTTACTTTGAGCTATATTTTTATTCACCACATGATATGTTTTTTGCTTGGAGCAAAATTTTATTTTGTTAGTATTTTCTTGTTGTTATTTATAATAATGTTTTGCATCTATATTTTCAATAAAAATGTCAAGGATAGCCTTTACCATGCTTATTTTGCTAGTATACATGTTGCTGTTTGAAAACAGAAAGTTTACCGCTGTTGAGAAAATTCCCTAGAAAAGTCAGAGAATGATATAATGTTTAATCTTTTTGAATTATGAGCTATTATAAATCTTCTACAGCATATTATTTTTCTCATAATTTTTTGAGTTAGGGAAGTATGATGAATCTTGCATTCTTTACAGACTATGCTGTTTTGGCAGATTGCTGTTATGTTTGCATTGTTTGCATATGTTTGCTTGTTTAATGATTCTATTTGAGGATAGGAGTATTAAATATGCAGATATATTTAGTATTCAATGTTGAATAATAATATTAGTGATTTTTTACAGTAGAAAATGATAAGTTTTTGCATTGGTTTATACTAACCTATCTCACGAGTTCTTGTTGAGTTTGGTGTGAATGAAGCTTTTGGTAAAAAGAGAAACCATGATATGAGAGGAATTAAGGAGACACAAAAGTTCAAGCTTGGGGGTGCCCAAGGCACCCCAAGATAATATTCCAAGAAGTCTCAAGCATCTAAGCTTGGGGATGCCCCGGTAGGCATCCCATCTTTCTTCTTCAACAACTATCGGTTAGTATCGGTTAAGCTTAAGTTTTTGCTTCTTCACATGAGTTGTGCTATCCTTGCAATGTCATTTTATTTTGTTTTGCTTGCTGTTTGAATACAATACCAAGATCTGAACTTCTTAAATGAGAGAGAGTCTTCACATAATTGCGTAATTATTTAACTACTCATTGATCTTCACTTATATCTTTTTGGAGTAGTTTGTCATTTACTCGTGTACTTCACTCATATCCTATGAGTAAATGGTTGAATGAGTTGAATGTCATAAATATGAATTTATATATGCCTCATTCGCTTATCCCATGGGGAGCAATGACTTCACATCTAAGAAGTATAGGTTGTAAATTTATTGACGGTTAGCAAGCATTGTATTGGTCATTTGAACAATTCATGAAAGAATATTGAAGGAAGAGAGATTTCACATTGAAATATATTATCATAGACATCTTTTATAATTGTGAGCACTCATTAAGTATGACATGCTAAAGAGTTGATGTTGGACAAGGAAGACAACGTAATGGGTTATGTTTTCTCACATCTCAGTTAAAGTATATTGTCATGGATCATTCAAATATGTTGGGCTTACCTTTCCCCCTCATGCTAGCCAAAATTCCTAGCACCAAGTAGAGATACTACTTGTGCTTCCAAATATCCTTAAACCCAGTTTTGCCATGAGAGTCCACCATATCTACCTATGGATTGAGTAAGATCCTTCAAGTAAGTTGTCATCGGTGCAAGCAATAAAAATTGCTCTCTAAATATGCATGACTTATTAGTGCGGAGAAAATAAGCTTTGTACGATCTTGTTATGGAAGCAATAAAAGCGACGGACTGCATAATAAAGGTCCATATACAAGGGGCAATATAAAGTGACATTCTTTCGCATTAAGATTTTGTGTATCCAACCCTAAAAGCGCATGACAACCTCTGCTTCCCTCAGCGAAGGGCCTATCTTTTACTTTATGTCTTTTACTTTACGCAAGAGTCAAGGTGATCTTCACCTTTCCCTTTTTTCATTTTATCCTTTGGCAAGTACTTTGTGTTGGGGTGATCCTGATATATATATCCAATTGGATGTACGTTAGCATGAACTATTATTGTTGACATCACCCAAAGGTGAATACGTTTGGAGGCAACATTATAAGCCCCTATCTTTCTCTGTGTCTGATTAAAACTTCATAACCACAAGTATTGCGTGAGTGTTAGCAATTGTAGAAGACTATATGATAGTTGAGTATGTGAAGTTAGCTAAATTAAAGCTCTGACATAGACCCTTCCTGAAAATAGGATGAATTGCAATTGTTTGATGACTAAGAATGAAGTTTGCTAGTTTTCAAGAAAGTTTATGGTCTATGCTTTAACATGTGAATAGCTTGTTACTTGATCATGAAAAGTTTTATGAGATGCACTACTGTTATGACATATAAACATGCTAGAAAAGGTGATTGAAATTATCATTGATCAAACTTATGCACCTGCTAGCATTCACACTTCATAAATTATTTCTTTTATCATTTACCTACTCGAGGACGAGCAGGAATTAAGCTTGGGGATGCTGATACGTCTCCAATGTATCTATAATTTATGAAGCATTCATGCTATTTTATTATCTGTTTTGGATGATTACGGGCTTTATTATACACTTTTATATTACTTTTGGGACTAACCTATTAACCGGAGGCCCGGCCCATATTGTTGTTTTATTGCCTGTTTCGGTATTTCGAAGAAAAGGAATATCAAACGGAGTCCAAACGGAATGAAACCTTCGGCAGCGTGATTTTTTGGAAGAATATGATCCTGGAGACTTGGAGTTCACGTCAGAAGATCCTCGAGGAGGCCATGAGAGAGGAGGGCGCGCCCACCCCTCCTGGGCGCGCCCCCCTGTCTCGTGGGCCCCTCGAGCACCTCCCGACCGACTTCTTTCGCCTATATAGTCCCACGTATCCTAAAAACATCCACGGAGAAGATAGATGGGGAGTTCCGCCGCCGCAAGCCTCTGTAGCCACCAAAAACCTCTCGGGAGCCCATTCCGGCACCCTGCCGGAGGGGGAACCCATCACCGGTGGCCATCTTCATCATCCCGGTGCTATCCATGACGAGGAGGGAGTAGTTCACCCTCGGGGCTGAGGGTATGTACCAGTAGCTATGTGTTTGATCTCTCTCTCTCTCTCGTGTTCTCTCTCATGTTCCCTCTATGTCACGATCTTGATGTATCGCGAGCTTTGCTATTATAGTTGGATCTTATGATGTTTCTCCCCCTCTACTCTCTTGTAATGGATTGAGTTTTCCCTTTGAAGTTATCTTATTGGATTGAGTCTTTAATGATTTGAGAACACTTGATGTATGTCTTGCCGTGCTTATCTATGGTGACAATGGGATATCATGTGCCACTTGATGTATGTTTTGGTGACCAACTTGCGGGTTCCGCCCATGAACATATGCATAGGGGTTGGCACACGTTTTCGTCTTGACTCTCCGGTAGAAACTTTGGGGCACTCTTTGAAGTACTTTGTGTTGGTTGAATAGATGAATCTGAGATTGTGTGATGCTTATCGTATAATCATGCCCATGGATACTTGAGGTGACAATGGAGTATCTAGGTGACATTAGGGTTTTGGTTGATTTGTGTCTCAAGGTGTTATTCTAGTATGAACTATTGAATAGATTGATCCAAAATAATAACTTTGAGGTGGTTTCGTACCCTACCATAATCTCTTCGTTCTCTGCTCTTAGTGTCTTTGGAGTGACTCTTTGTTGCATGTTGAGGGATTGTTATACGATCTATCTATGTTATTATTGTTGAGAGAACTTACACTAGTGAAAGTATGAACCTTAGGCCTTGTTTCCTATCATTGCAATACCGTTTATGCTCACTTTTATCATTAGTTACCTTGCTGTTTTTATATTTTCAGATTACAAAAACCTTTATCTACTATCCATATTGCACTTGTATCACTATCTCTTCGCCGAACTAGTGCACCTATACAATTTACCATTGTATTGGGTGTGTTGGGGACACAAGAGACTCTTTGTTATTTGGTTGGAGGGTTGTTTGAGAGAGACCATCTTGATCCTACGCCTCCCACGGATTGATAAACCTTAGGTCATCCACTTGAGGGAATTTGCTAATGTCCTACAAACTTGTGCACTTGCAGGCCCAACAATGTCTACAAGAAGAAGGTTGTGTAGTAGACATCAACCTCTTTTCTAGCGCCGTTGCCGGGGAGGTGATTGCTTGAAGGTATATCTTTAGATCTTGCAATCAAATCTTTTTGTTTCTTGTTTTATCAGTAGTTTAGTTTAGAAAAGAAAAGTACAAAAAATGGAATTGAGTTCGTCTCATACGCTTCATCTTTTTAATATCTTTCGTGAGAATGATAGTAAGAAAAATTGTGCTCAAGTGCTAGAAGAAGAAATCTATAAAAGGTTTGTCACTAAATCTTTAAATGATGAGCATGATTGCAATGTTGTTAGTATGAACTCTTTGAATATCCATAGTACTAATGATGATTGTACTAGTCATGATGAAAATATCTCTTATGAGCATGTCAACAATTGTGGAGTTCATGTTTGCATGAACACACCGAATAGAGAAGATATATATTGCAAGAGGCATAAGTATTTAGAAACTAAAAGGTTGCAAGAAAGTCTTGATGTTTGTGCTGAAAAATTCAATATTTTGCGCGCTCCTTGTGAACTTTGTAATGAACGTGCTCATTTAAATCTCCAATGCAAATTGTTTCATGACCAAATCGTATCCAAAAATTGTGATAATTTGATTACCCTTGATCATCATAAAGAACTTAGTCTTCTTTTGGGGTATGAAGAAATGAAACGTATAACTGAGGGTGTTCCGAAATTCAATCTTAATAGATTTCTTGATTTTGATCTAGAGAAGATTTATTTGTATTGTGCGGTGAATTGCATTGAAAATCCTTATATTGCCAATTACATAAAGAAAAGAAAGCAAATAGAAGATGATGAGAATATTAATGAAAGGGAAGAGACTTCCCAATCTCCTCCTATTATTTCTTATGATGAATCAAGTAACGAGGAGGAGCTTTCTATTCAACCAATCCCATCAACAAAGAAGGTTGAACCCACACATAATGTGAAGAAGAAAAGGAAGAGGAGCAGCAAAGGTAAAAAGGTATCCCTCCCAAATGATGTTGCTCCTACTACTCATTGTGATGATGATAATTGCTATACTATTGGTGCTATCCATACTATTAATGATGAGAATGATTATGCTTATGATATGAAAAGGCCCAAGCTTGGGGAAGCTATGTTTGATGAGGATGAAATATTTGAGAATATATTTTCTGAAATTAATGTTTGTCCCAAGCTTGGGGATGCTATGTTTGATGAATATGATATTTTTAGCCTCCCAAGTTTTGATACGCAAAGTTGTTATGATGATAGCATGCCTCATACTTATGATGATTATATTGATGAAAGTGGGTTTGGAAGAGTGTCAACTTTAGGAAGTAGTGATCCCACTATTTTGGAGGATGTTGAATCTTATTGTGATGAATATGAAAGTGGATTTGGAAGAGTGTCGACTTTATTTAGTGATGATTCCACTATCTTGGGAGAGGTTTCAATCGATTATGATGAGAACAAAGTTGCTACTTACGATGATTATTGTGATGAAACTTATGCTATAAAAAGTAGTGATGATTATATTTATAAAACTTGTCATGATTATGATTACCCTTTTTCTGAACATTACTCTTTTAATGTGGAAACAATTTATAGTATTCAAGTCTCTTATGATACTCCCACCATTCCGAATGAGAAGAAATTTGCTTATGTAGAGAGTAGTAAATTTTCTATGCTAGAAGATCATGAAAAGAACGCTTTAGGTGTTGGTTATATTGTTGAATTCATTCATGATGCTACTGAAAATTATTATGAGGGAGGAACATATGCTTGTAGGAATTGCAATAATATTAAGTTTCCTCTCTATGTGTTGAAAATCTTGAAGCTATATGCTTGTTTTACCTTCCTATGCAAGTTGATTATTGTTCCCATAAGTGGTTTGATCACAAAATCCCTATGCATAGGAAGTGGGTTAGACTTAAATGTGCTAGTCATATTCTTCATGATGCTCTCTTTAGGTTTCAATTCTTATCTTTTATGTGAGCGTCATTTCATCATGCCTAGTTAGGGGCGTTAAACAATAGCGCTTGTTGGGAGGAAACCCAATGTTATTTTTGTTCCTTGCTTTTTGTTCCTGTTTAGTAGTAAATAATTCATCTAGACTATGATTAGATGTGGTTTCATGTTTTAATTAGTGTTTGTGCCAAGTAGAACCTTTGGGAAGACTTGGGTGAAGTCTTTATGATCATGCTGTAAAAAACAGAAACTTTAGCGCTCACGAGATTAGCTGCCATTTTTCACTCGGGAGTGCTTTTAGGTTGATTCTTTTTGAAGATGGTTAATAGACAAATTCCTCAGGTCCACCAATTTATTTCATAATTGTTGGGGTTCCATAAGTATACGTTTGATACAGATTACTACAGACTGTTCTGTTTTTGACAGATTCTGTTTTCATTGTGTTGTTTGCTTATTTTGATGAATCTATGGCTAGTATGTAAGGGTATGAACCATAGAAAAGTTGGAATACAGTAGGTCCAACAGAAATATAAATAAATAATGAGTTCATTACAGTACCTTAAAGTGGTGGTTTGTTTTCTTGTACTAACGGAGCTTACGAGTTTTGTTTTGAGTTTTGTGTGGTTGAAGTTTTCAAGTTTTGGGTAAAAGATTCTATGGAATATGGAATAAGGAGTGGCAAGAGCCTAATCTTGGGGATTCCCAAGGCACCCCAAGGTAATATTCAAGGACAACCAAGATCCTAAGCTTGGGGATGCCCCGTAAGGCATCCCCTCTTTCGTCTTCGTTCATCGGTAACTTTACTTTGATTTATATTTTTATTCACCACATGATATGTGTTTTGCTTGGAGCGTCATTAATTTTGTTAGTATTTGCTTGTTGTTATTTATAATAATGTTTTGCATCTATATTTTCAATAAAAATGTCAAGGATAGCCTTTACCATGCTTATTTTGCTAGTATACATGTTGCTGTTTGAAAACAGAAAGTTTACCGCTGTTGCGAAAATTCCCTAGAAAATTCAGGGAATGATATAATGTTTAATATTTTTGCATGATGAGATCTTATAAATATTCTACAGAATATTATTTTTCTCATAATTTTTGGAGTTAGGGAAGTATGATGAATCTTGCATTCTTTACAGACTATGCTGTTTTGGCAGATTGCTGTTATGTTTGCATTGTTTGCATATGTTTGCTTGTTTAATGATTCTATTTGAGGATAGGAGTATTAAATATGCAGAGGCATTTAGTATTCAATGTTTAATAATAATATTACTGATTTTTACAGTAGAAAATGATAAGTTTTTGCATTGGTTTATACTAACCTATCTCACGAGTTCTTGTTGAGTTTGGTGTGAATGAAGCCTTTGGTAAAAAGAGAAACCATGATATGAGAGGAATTAAGGAGACAAAAAAGTTCAAGCTTGGGGGTGCCCAAGGCAACCCAAGATAATATTCCAAGAAGTCTCAAGCATCTAAGCTTGGGGATACCCCGGTAGGCATCCCACCTTTCTTCTTCAACAACTATCGGTTAGTATCGGTTAAGCTTAAGTTTTTGCTTCTTCACATGAGTTGTGCTATCCTTGCAATGTCATTTTATTTTGTTTTGCTTGATGTTTGAATACAATGCCAAGATCTGAAATTCTTAAATGAGAGAGAGTCTTCACATAATTGCGTAATTATTTAACTACTCATTGATCTTCACTTATATCTTTTTTGAGTAGTTTGTCATTTAATCGTGTACTTCACTTATATCCTATGAGTAAATAGTTGAATGAGTTGAATGTCATAAATCTGAATTTATATATGCCTCATTCGCTTATCCCATGGGGAGCAATGACTTCACATCTAAGAAGTATAGGTTGTAAATTTATTGACGGTTAGCAAGCATTGTATTGGTCATTTGAACAATTCATGAAAGAATATTGAAGGAAGAGAGATTTCACATTTAAATATATTATCATAGACATCTTTTATAATTGTGAGCACTCATTAAGTTTGACATGCTAAAGAGTTGATGTTGGACAAGGAAGACAACGTAATGGGTTATGTTTTCTCACATCTCAGTTAAAGTATATTGTCATGGATAATTCAAATATGTTGAGTTTGCCTTTCCCCCTCATGCTAGCCAAAATTCCTAGCACCAAGTAGAGATACTACTTGTGCTTCCAAATATCCTTAAACCCAGTTTTGCCATGAGAGTCCACCATATCTACCTATGGATTGAGTAAGATCCTTCAAGTAAGTTGTCATTGGTGCAAGAAATAAAAATTGCTCTCTAAATATGCATGACTTATTAGTGCGGAGAAAATAAGCTTTGTACGATCTTGTTATGGAAGCAATAAAAGCGACGGACTGCATAATAAAGGTCCATATACAAGGGGCAATATAAAGTGACATTCTTTCGCATTAAGATTTTGTGTATCCAACCCTAAAAGCGCATGACAACCTTTCCCTCTGCGAAGGGCCTATCTTTTACTTTATGTCTTTTACTTTACGCAAGAGTCAAGGTGATCTTCACATTTCCCTTTTTTCATTTTATCCTTTGGCAAGCACTTTGTGTTGGGGTGATCCTGATATATATATATCCAATTGGATGTGCATTAGCATGAACTATTATTGTTGACATCACCCAAAGGTGAATACGTTTGGAGGCAACATTATAAGCCCCTATCTTTCTCTGTGTCTGATTAAAACTTCATAACCACAAGTATTGCGTGAGTGTTAGCAATTGTAGAAGACTATACGATAGTTGAGTATGTGAAGTTAGCTAAATCAAAGCTCTGACATAGACCCTTCCCGAAAATAGGATGAATTGCAATTGTTTGATGACTAAGAATGAAGTTTGCTAGTTTTCAAGAAAGTTTATGGTCTATGCTTTAACATGTGAATAGCTTGTTACTTGATCATGAAAAGTTTTATGAGATGAACTACTGTTATGACATATAAACATGCTAGAAAAGGTGATTGAAATTATCATTGATCAAACTTATGCACCTGCTAGCATTCACACTTCATAAATTATTTCTTTTATCATTTACCTACTCGAGGACGAGCAGGAATTAAGCTTGGGGATGCTGATACGTCTCCAATGTATCTATAATTTATGAAGCATTCATGCTATTTTATTATCTGTTTTGGATGATTATGGGCTTTATTATACACTTTTATATTACTTTTGGGACTAACCTATTAACCGGAGGCTCAGCCCATATTGTTGTTTTATTGCCCGTTTTGGTATTTCGAAGAAAAGGAATATCAAACAGAGTCCAAACGGAATGAAACCTTCGGCAGCGTGATTTTTTGGAAGAATATGATCCTGGAAACTTGGAGTTCACGTCAGAAGATCCTCGAGGAGGCCAGGAGATAGGACGGCGCGCCCACCCCTCCTGGGCGTGCCCCCCTGTCTCGTGGGCCCCTCGAGCACCTCCGGACCGACTTCTTTCGCCTATATAGTCCCACGTACCCTAAAAACATCCACGAAGAAGATAGACCGGGAGTTCCGCCGCCGCAAGCCTCTGTAGCCACCAAAAACCTCTCGGGAGCCCATTTCGGCACCCTGTCGGAGGGGGAACCCATCACCGGTGGCCATCTTCATCATCCCGGTGCTATCCATGACAAGGAGGGAGTAGTTCACCCTCGGGGCTGAGGGTATGTACCAGTAGCTTGTGTTTGATCTCTCTCTCTCTCTCTCTCTCTCTCTCTCTCTCTCTCGTGTTCTCTCTCGTGTTCCCTCTATGGCATGATCTTGATGTATCGCGAGCTTTGCTA
The DNA here is from genome assembly GCF_018294505.1 of Triticum aestivum. Taxonomy (NCBI): domain Eukaryota; kingdom Viridiplantae; phylum Streptophyta; class Magnoliopsida; order Poales; family Poaceae; genus Triticum; species Triticum aestivum. Next base: position 762,877,092 of record NC_057798.1, on the reverse strand, counting down.
TTATAGTTGGATCTTATGATGTTTCTCCCCCTCTACTCTCTTGTAATGGATTGAGTTTTCCCTTTGAAGTTATCTTATCGGATTGAGTCTTTAATGATTTGAGAACACTTGATGTATGTCTTGCCGTGCTTATCTGTGGTGACAATGGGATATCATGTGCCACTTGATGTATGTTTTGGTGACTAACTTACGGGTTCTGTGCATGAACCTATGCATAGGGGTTGGCACACGTTTTCGTCTTGACTCTCCGGTAGAAACTTTGGGGCACTCTTTGAAGTACTTTGTGTTGGTTGAATAGATGAATCTGAGATTGTGTGATGCTTATCGTATAATCATGCCCACAGATACTTGAGGTGACAATGGAGTATCTAGGTGACATTAGGGTTTTGGTTGATTTATGTCTTAAGGTGTTATTCTAGTACGAACTCTTGAATAGATTGTTCCGAAAGAATAACTTTGAGGTGGTTTCGTACCCTACCATAATCTCTTCGTTTGTTCTCCGCTATTAGTGTCTTTGGAGTGACTCTTTGTTGCTGTTGAGGGATTGTTATATGATCTATCTATGTTATTATTGTTGAGAGAACTTGCACTAGTGAAAGTATGAACCTTAGGCCTTGTTTCCTATCATTGCAATACCGTTTACGCTCACTTTTATCATTAGTTACCTTGCTGTTTTTATATTTTCAGACTATAAAACATTTATCTACTATCCATATTGCACTTGTATCACTATCTCTTCACCAAACTAGTGCACCTATACAATTTACCATTGTATTGGGTGTGTTGGGGACACAAGAGACTCTTTGTTATTTGGTTGCAGGGTTGTTTGAGAGAGACCATCTTCATCCTACGCCTCCCACGGATTGATAAACCTTAGGTCATCCACTTGAGGGAAATTTGCTACTTTTTACAAACCTGTGCACTTGCAGGCCCAACAACGTCTACAAGAAGAAGGTTTTGTAGTAGACATCAGCGAGGTACCTGACGGCGGAGATAAACACAAGCTTCCTACCTCGGGGCAGGTCATCCCCACCCCGGAGCCTGGTGAGAGGGTGGTATTTATCCCCCACTTCCTCCGAGGACTTGGGTTCGCCCTCCATCCATTTGTTTGAGGTCTCATGTTCTACTACGGGCTGGATTTCCACGATCTGGCCCCAAATTCCTTCCTCCACATCTCGGCGTTCATCGCTGTGTGTGAGGCATTTCTCCGTGTCCCCCCCACACACACTTCGGCTTGTGGCTCAAGGTCTTTAATGTGAAGCCGAAGGTGGTCGAGGGCTAACAGCCGAGTGCGGCGGTGCCATGGTGAGAAAGCTCAACAATATTACCTGGCCCAGAGGGAGATTCGTGGATATTGTCAAGGTATGGCAGCAGGAGTGGTTCTACATCACCGAACCCCACGGCACCAAGTGGGCGGCCGCTCCTGCTTTCAGATCTGGACCTCCACTGCGAATCGCGTCCTGGACCAACAAGGGTCTAGACTGGGGATCCCCTAACGAAGTATCGATGCTGCAAAAGCGCATCAAGAGCGTGATAACAAAGGACATCACCCTTGCTGATGTGATCCAGGTGATGATTATCCGCCGAGCTCTTCCCTGCCAATGACGGCCTCTCAAAATGTGGGAGTTTAATTGGGAAAGGCCACGGACCCTGCAGCGGTTCTTTGGCACGACACACAAAGGGATATGGAAGCTGCTCTTCAAGAAGCAGAAGACGTGGCCAAGGACATCTGACGACACCGGCCTCGACTGCAACAATCTGGCATTCCCAGTAAGTATCATATTTCCGAACACTACTTAGCTAATCAATCTTAGGGAGTGGTACTCAAAATTTCATCTCCTGAATAGGGCTGGATAAAGAAGGCGGAACGGATTAAGTGTCCGACCCTGCTCCCGAAAACCCAGCTGAGCCTCTGTTGATGAGGATGCTTGTCCCGGCGCCCTACCATGCACCAACAAAGAAGGACAAGAAGAAGAAAAGCAAGGAGGCCGAAAGTGGCCTCCATCACGAAGATACTTCGGTCGCTATGTCCGGAGGAACCGAGGCTCCTTCCTCTCACGAGGGAGACGAAGACGAGGACAAGGAGGAGGAGGTGGAAGAAGAGAACCCTCCTCTCAAAGGGAAAAAGAGGGTGGCCTCCATAAATCCGAAGGAGGGGGCGTCCAAGAGGGGAAAGATATCCCTCTCAGATGATTCGGATTCGGGCACCGAAGCTGTCCCCAAGCACCGCCCCTAAGCCAAGCCCCTTGCCGAATCGTAAGTACCTTAGGATGCCTTATATACATGCAATCTTTTTATAAATTGTAAGAATAATATCAAATTACGTGTTTTAGTCCGGCCCGTGATATCCCTCAAGAATCATCACCATCAGGGGATCTTCCGCCGGAGATGATGGAGAGCGAGGCACCTCCACCAGCTTCCTCGCCTCCTAGGGCAGACGACATCGAGGTGTCGTCCCTAAGGATCTCTCCGGGCCCCGAAAAAGTGCGGGTGGCGACCAAGACGGTGCCAAAGGATAACACCTTGGCTGCTGAGAATATGAGGGGCGCAACCGTCATGGAGACCGGCGATGGGGGTTCTGGATCATCCGACCCCCAGCCGGATACTGTTCTGGAGAGACAAACGGCTCCAGAGTCGAATTAGCAGCCCCCTCCAAGGGAGGGGGAGACAGCTATTCTGGCGGCGACCTCTACTAATGCGGATGCGCCGAACATGCTGATGGACGCTCTACAAAGTGTGTCCGTCTTGGAGGAGCACCGTACCTTGATGGGTACGGTGGTTGAGAAGATTTAGTCCGCTAAAAGCGGTCTGAATGAAGCCTTCACGAGCCTACTAATATGCTTCGAGGTATGTGATGTAATGTTTTTAGCCGCTTTCCATATGAAAAATCTGCTTGTATATAGATAGTAGCCCCTGAGACTCTGTTTGGCCCATGAAGGAGGGAGAACAGAGGATCTATAGTCATCCGCGGGAAATAACATACTTATCTTTTTGATAAAAAACAGGCTTCACTGTTAGCAGCGACCGCTCAGGCCACCAAAGTTTCTGAACTGAAGCGAAAACTACAGCTGGTCGACGAGGACAATATCCGTATTAACAAGCGGCTCGATGAGGCGCAGGGTATGTTTCAAGTACTCCGTACATGATTATATTAGTTTGCAAATGCTAAGTTGAAGCTTACGCGTTGCTATATGCATAATTGCAGATGGCGCTGCTGAGGTCGAGGCTCTCAAGAGTGACCTTGCCTACGCGAAGGAGTAGGCAAGGGTGAGCAGTGCGGCCGCTGAGAAAACAGATCCGGATTTGAAGGCCGAACAGGCCACCCGGCGCCAATTTGAGGAGCGGGTATCCAAAGTTGAGCAAGAGCTCACGGACGCCACTCGCAAGTGCGAGCTCCTCGAGGAGGAGAATAAAGCTAAGGCGGCTGAACTCGCCAAGGCCCTTCAGGAAGCCCAAGAGGCGAGGTCCGAATCCCGAGCGGCTCGCGAGGAGATTCGGCAGGCTGGACAGATAGCGGCTGGTAAGCCCTTTCTTTTATAGTCTAAGTTTGACGATCAAAGGTATGCCTTGCTTAATCGACTATGGAGTTCTCCAGACACTTTTGAGGATCTTCCGAAGAGTGCCGCCGATGCTGCGCAATTCTACCGAGCCCAGGAGGGACATGCGATGGAGAAGTTGTTCTGGTCGCAGTTCACGACACAGGAGCACTCGACGCTGCTGAATGACCAAATGGCGCAGTGGGCCAAGCTGCATAAGATGTCCGGAGCGGCCATGAAGGATGTCATAGTCTGACTGTGGCCCGCCGAACCCGTTCTGAGCAGCTATTTTGGCCTGGCGCGGTGACTCATCGATGTCGTGCCCCGAATTGATGCAATCAAGCAGTCGGTATGCATAGAAGTTACACGGATGGATTTCGCCCATGTCAAGATGCACTGGGCGAAGATGAAGGCCGCCATTATCACAGTCGAGGGTCCTCCCGGAGGCAAGGACCACCGCACACCAGAGAGCTATTTAGAAGACGTCCTAGAGGGCGCTCGCTTGATAGAGGGTCAATGCTCAAAGGACATTATGTTCAAATGAATGTATTCGAATGACCAGGACATGCTTATTATATGTATTAAGGCTTTGTGATATATTTCTGCCATTGTCTGAAAGTTCTTTCCTCCTGTGCGGCATTTTTTGTATTCCTGAGAGTTTTCCAGTCGTCGGCTTCACCCCCCACATAGATACTACGGGGGTGTTTGGAATGGCACATGAGCACACTTGACCCAAAGTCTTGGTCCATAAAGGAGGTGTCAGCGCGGCGAACCAGGCAATCGGACTATATGGCTTTACCACTCTCGCTTAGCCATAGGAGTTTGACAATGGGGCTAGAAAATAGCCCCTGGTACGTAAGCGGCTATCCGAATGCGGATGCGTAACGTATATGACCGGAAAAACAGTCCTTCGTTTTATACGGAAAAAATCGTTAAAGCTTTAGTAAGTCGCCGAGTGGCTGACCAGCTCTCGCCGCATCATGACAGTCAGTTTTCGGCTTTCTCTACTGAGGTGTTTGACCGGACGAACCAGAAACGCAATCGCAGTAGTTCTTCCTTTACTACCCTAGCCGAACAAACGGAACGTAAGGTAGCAAACACAGGAGCCGGGCAACCCAACTATTGACCAAAGACATGATTCAGAGCTGATGCATATAATGCCAAGTTCGGGACGCCGAAGTATGCTACAAAGCTGTTCGGGCTTTTGTTTGGCGACACATATGTGGCCGTATAGAGCCCCTGGCAATGGGTGTCGAGGTATGTGAGTGAGACAACTAGGGAGATGGAGTACAGTTTTATGAATAAAGTTGATACCGAAAAATTGTCCTCACTTTAATCTGATTGATTCGTCAAAATGTGATCTTACAGAGGGTACCATAAGCACCAAAGCCATTTTACATGTCAGGGATCTAAGAATAAGGAGAAAATCTTAATACAGGTCCTTTGAATTAGGTTTGGTCTGAAGAATCCTTTGGATATCCTGCCGCACGTCTGCGCCGCTTTCGCCTTGTAGAGAGGGGTTCCTTAAAAGGAATGGTCTTCGGTTATCTGCACGAAACCGGGCTCGAAGAGAGTCCTTGTAAGTCCGTAGGATATATAGGTTCGAATGCACCTGTGGTAGTAGAGAAAAAGTAATCGAAGAAAAAGGTGTAAGGTCGTACAGGGTCGAACCGTACTATAGACTTGTCCGTATTGTGCCTCCATTGATGCCCAAGGTATTTTGAGTGCGTAGTGACGCATGTGCGGTACAAATTCCGCGGGTGTGTGCGGCGGTCGACGGAGGCGAAACTGCTAGTCTAGCTCTGGAATTACCGAGCTGTCAGCTTGCGGAACTGATCGGACTCATTTAACAATGTCCGGTGGTTTGATGGCCGATGAGGTGTGCGGCTTGATAGGGCCGCTGTGTACTTCAGCCATGAGAGCCGCAGTGTGCTCCTCCGTACGGAGGTAGCATTTCGTGTTTCCATTGACTGTTATGACGCCATGTGGACCGGGCATCTTGAGCTTTAAATAAGCGTAGTGCGGGACCGCGTTGAATCGAGCGAAAGCGGTCCATCCGAGCAGTGAGTGATAGCCGCTGCGGAAGGGGACGATATCGAAGATCAAGTCTTCGCTGCGGAAGTTGTCTGGCGAGCCAAAGACGACTTCCAATGTTATTTAGCCCGAACAACAAGCTTCTACACGAGGTATTACTCCTTTAAAGGTAGTTTTAGTGGGCTTGATTCTTGACGGATCAATACCGATTTTGCGGACAGTGTCCTGGTAAAGCAGGTTAAGACTACTGCCACCGTCTATGAGGACTCGCATGAGGTGGAATCCGTCGATGACTGGGTCAAGGACCAAAGCTGCCGAACCTCCATGACGGATACTGGTCGGGTGGTCCTTTCGATCGAAGGTGATCGGATAAGCCGACCATGGGTTGAATTTTGGGGTGACTGGCTCTACGGTGTACACGTCCCTTAGTGCGCGCTTGCGCTCCCACTTGGGGATGTGGGTGACGTAGATCATATTCACCGTTTTGACCTCGGGGGGGAATTTCTTTTGTCCCCTTGTGTTCGATGGGGAGGCTCTTCATCATCTTCCTCGCTGGGCGGCCTTTTCCCCTTGTGTTCGGCATTGAGCTTGTCGTCCTGTTTAAAGACCCAACAGTTTCTGTTGGTGTGATTGGCAGGTTTATCAGGGGTGCCATGAATCTGACAAGGTCGATCAAGTATTCTGTCCAAACTTGATGGACCATCTTTGTTTCCTTTGAATGGCTTCTTCCGTTGACTGAGTTTGGAGCCACTGAATCCGGCGTTGACCACCATGTCTTTGTTATTGTTTCGACGCTTGTGCTTGCCGTGTCATGGCTTGCCATTGCCGTCCCTGGCTTTAGAGGTGCCTGGGTCGCTGGTGCTATTGCTTCTACGAGCTAGCCAGCTATCTTCTCCCGCGCAAAAGCGGGTCATAAGTGCGGTCAAGGCTGCCATGGACTTCGGCTTCTCCTGGCCAAGGTGTCGGGCGAGCCACTCATCTCGAACACTGTGTTTGAAGGCCGCGAGGGCTTCAGCGTCTGAACAATCCACAATATGGTTCCTTTTTGATTAAGAACCTGGTCCAGAGCTTCCGGGATGATTCGTCGGGTTGCTGGATTATGTGACTGAGGTCATCGGTCTCTGGGGGCCGAACATAGGTACCTTGGAAGTTGTCTCTGAAGGCGTCCTCCAAGTCTTCCCAGCTGCCAATAGAGTTTTCTGGGAGGCTGTTCAGCCAATGTTGTGCTGGTCCCTTAAGTTTTAGGGGGAGGTACCTGATGGCATGCAAGGCATCACCGCGGACCATGTGGATGTGGAGAAGAAAATCTTCAATTCATACTACGGGGTCTGTTGTGCCATCGTATGATTCAATGTTCAAGGGTTTAAACCCTTCTTGGAACCAGTGCTCCATTACCTCATTGGTGAAGCATAGGGGGTGTGCGACGCCTCAGTATCGGCCAGCGTCACGACGTAGTTTGATTGGAGTCCATATGCGATTTTTGGCCCGGGTGAGGTTGTGCTTGTTGCGCCAGGCCTGATGGTCGTCTTCTCTCGCTGGGGCACGCCCCTTTGATCCATCGATTGATCCGGTATGACCGGCTCTATTGTCCAGGTTCTGTCGCAGGTCCTACATGTATCCTGCAGCCGCTGTCCCTCTGCCTCTAGGGAGAGGTGGTGCGGGCTGGTGTTCGGCTTGAGTTGCCGCTCTGTCCCGGCCATGAGGTGGCCGGTCAGGTCCGTCAGCCGCGTTACGTGCTGTTAGTATAGGTTCTAGGACCTCATCATCGAATTGGGATAGCAACCTGCGCTCTGGGTAACTCTTAGCTGCACGCTCGAGTCCGTATTCCTCAGCTGCCAGGACATTAGTCCATCTGTCATTGAGTAAATCCTGATCAGCTTGGAGTTGCTGCTACTGATTCTTTTTCAGGCTTCTTGCAGTGGCTATTAGCCTGCGCTTAAAGCGCTCTTGATCGAGGGGTTCCTCTCGCATGATGAAATCTTCGTCGCTGAGGCTCTCGTCCTCTTCGGAGATTGGTAGGTAGTTACTCCTCCGAGCCCTCATTCCCGATAGGATCGTCGGGGTTGACTTGCCCATCCTCCCAATCATCTTGTTCGGATGTTGGCTCGATAGGGGCTTCTTGGTCTTCGGTGTTCTCCGGAGTATTATTGTCTCCGGTGCTGGTATTGCTGTCTTTTTAGCGACGCGATTTTGATCGGCGCCGCTGATGCCGACGCTTCGGAGGTGCTTCGACATGCTTGTCGCCTAGATTCTCCCCACCATTGCCGTCATTCTCTTTGGGGGTGTCCACCATGTACATGTCATATGAGGAAGTGGTCGTCCAGCGTCCAGTGAACGGCGAGTTCTGGATCTTCTCGTCTCCGGTATCGTTGCCCATACCGTCGTGTCTTCGGAATCGTAGTCGAGCGTGTCGGTTAAATCTTTGACAGTTGCTATGAAGTGGGTGGTGGGTGGGACGTAACATTCCCTGTTCTCAACCCCTATTGTGGGCTGGGCGTAGTTCGGCAATGATTCTTCTGCAATGGCAAGAGATCACATTAAGTCCAGGGCCTCGTTTAAGAGCGCGGTTTGGACGGGGAAGCGAAAGTCCGTGGAGTTGGGCGGGACAGAAGTTCCTTGGCCGAGCTCGCATAACACGGACCTCGAGAGTTCGAAGATGGTGTTCGGGGGTGAGTCCGACTTCATGTTGATAAAGGGAGCCTGGCGTGACTCCGGGCCTGCCGGTGAAACGATCCCCTCCGTCTCTCCGGTGTTAAGCTCTATGGCTGCGGGGAGTCCAGCGGGCTCAAAACTCCCGTCTTCAGACCTGGTGACGTGTTCCGGATCTAAGGCCAGAGCTGCGGTCGAGGCCGCGAACCCTTGGAAGATCAAGTCTCCTCGGATATCAGCGACATAGTTTAGATTTCCAAAGTTGATCTGATGACCAGGGGCGTAGCTGCCGATCTGCTCTAGATGGCCAATCGAGTTGGCACGTAGTGCAAAACCGCCGAATACAAAAATTTGGCCGGGGAGAAAAGTCTCCCTCAATGCGGTATTGTTGCAGATGATCGATGGAGCCATCGAGCCTTCTAGCGACGACACAGTGGAACTCTCAATGAAAGCACCAATGTCGGTGTAAAAACCGGCAGATCTCGGGTAGGGGGTCCCGAACTGTGCGCCTAAGGATCGAAGGTAACAGGAGGCAGGGGGCACGATGTTTTACCCAGGTTCAGGCCCTCTTGATGGAGGTAATACCCTACTTCCTGCTTGATTGACTCTGATGAGTATAGGTGTTACAAGAGTTGATCTACCTCGAGATCGTAATGGCTAAACCCTAGATGTCTAGCCTGTATGATTATGATTGCCCCTACGGACAAAACCCTCCGGTTTATATAGACACCGGAGGGACCTAGGGTTATACAGAGTTGGTTTACAGAGTAAGGAAGATGCATGATCCGAACGACAAGCTTGCCATCCACGCAAAGGAGAGTCCCATCTGGACACGGGAGAAGGTCTTTAATCTCGTATCTTCACGGCCCATTAGTCCGGCCCATATCACATAGCCCAGACGCCCGAGGACCCCCTAGTCCAGGACTCCCTCAGTTACCCTCGGGCTTCCTTCTTTCCTGGGAATCAAGGAAGCAGTAGCGGGACAATCCTTTATTTCCCCCTTTGGACCAACTACAACAAGCTCGCTCCTTAGGTTAGCTGTGTTGGTTTTCCCTGATTTCAGTAAAAGATTTGTGCTAGAGACAGATGCATGTGGGCATTGGAGCTGTGATAAGGGGTAGAAGTATTCGTGTGGGGTGGGATTCGAGGATACCGATGCATCCCGGGTTTTGTCGAGTTTCACGAACAAAGGGAACATCACATGATAACCATAGGTTCACTCGAATATCATTCGTGTGCTCATAGGGATTGATATGGACGCCCACGGTCCCGCTGTCGGTCATTGAACGAATGGTTTCGTTCATGTCTATGAGTTACTGAACCTACGGGGTCACAAGTTTAAGGTAATCACTACCTACTGAGTGTTAGTAGGACTGGAGTGATGAGAATATATTTGAGGAATTGTTTCATTAATATTCGGAATAGTTCCGAAAGGATCCGGAAGCGTTTCATAGTCACCGGAATGGTTTTGGTGAATATCAGATAATACCGGATATTACGATAAATATATATATAGGTGAAAAATGTTTCTGGGATGTTAAGTTTGTATATAAAATAGTTTTAAAATATTTAGAACAATTTTATAGTGTCAACGGGCCTAAAAAGGCCAAGGTATGAACAGTAAAATTGAAAAAAAATCTTACTTTTTTTGGGAGGTGAACTTTGATAAATATTTTGTATGCTCACCAAATTTCCTCGCTAAATAATATTCGTGGAAATCATAGAAAAAACAAAATCAACACTCCAAAATGCTTTCAAGAAAAAGCATTTTTGAAGCATCATCTTTTTTTGCCATGGCTTCCATGAGTGTTCTTTCGAGATGAAAATTTTCAAACACACAAGACATTTGTCAAAGTTTACCATAAAAAAACAGAATTGTTTGATTTTTAATTTATTTCCATTTACTATTCATAAAGGAGCATTTGAGCTCGGGTGCAAATACTCCACTTCCTCTATACTGCTGGAATCATGGAAAGCAGCCAATCTCCCAAGCACGTGCACTCGTCATCGAGGACTAGTCTAAATGAACAACGCCAAGGTTTAGATAAAGGTCTTCTGTACCGACGGGTAGGCCGCGGCAGAGAGCCGTGATAATGATGTGATGGACGAGAGATCCCTAATGCAATGGGAGAAAAGAGATCAAGCGAATTCAGGTATCCGTGGAGCTTAGCTAGGGATGCAAGCAGGCATCCCGCATAAGCCCGCCAAAACAGGAATTTAGTTCAAAATGAATTAAAGCTGAACCGGAAAAATTATAACTAAGTTGGTTTACTTTGACTACGAAGCGGGGCGGATCGGGCGCCGCCTTGCATCCCTAAGCTTAGCCATGTTGTCGCGAGCCAGATACGAGATACCAATAGTTTTGGGAACGGGACAGAAGAGATGAAGTCACATTTTTTTTAATACAATACAGTACAGATGCACACACTTACATATACGCATATACACTCATCCATATGAACACGCGTGCACACACTCTATCTTTATGAGCATCTTCGAGAGACTGAGTAAGCACATTATCTTGAGATTAACGAAGTCGCCACGAATGCCTTTGTAGTCGACGAGAACATCTCTCTCACTAAATATACGTTGTTGGAAGACTGGAATAAATCTAGATAAATGCGACCACGAAGACTAGAACCCTCGTGGATTGGTTCCACCACAAAAACCCAACCATTTCAGCTATGCTAAGTTCGCATGATTTCACACAATTGACAAGGTGGCATACACAAACAATAACATTACTTGCCACTTATTTTGTGCAGTAAACGGTATATCATCTACACATAAGGTGTATTGGGTTGGGTAGTGTTCCTCGTTTTGTGTTTGTATAGGCTTATAGTAATATTTTTATTTCATTCATTATTTTCACATTTTATTTTTTTTCTTGTTTCTTTTTTGATTTTATTTGTTTGTGTTTTTCTCCCTGGTTTACCATTTCTTTTTTTAGCCATGTATTTCATCTCCTATATGTATTTTCTTCTCATTACTTATGAAGCATGGACATAATTTTGTTCGCCCATGGTTTAAAGTTGTTCCACAAAACAAAACACATGTTCATTAGAAAAAAACGTTTTTTCCATTTTCAAAGATATATCTAAAATGTTCATTATTTGTTCAATCCTTATAGCCTAATAAATATCCATGATATTAGTTTTTATGAGAGTTTTTGTGAACTACAAAACAATTTTTTATATTTACCTAGTTTTTTAACTATCAAAATACATTTTTCTAAAGCAAGTCGTATGAGCGGCAGGAACATGTTTTGTAAACTATCTGAAGAATTTTTGTGATATTTGCATACTATAACATGAGTGTTACATATCATAAGCTATATGAACAGTTTTCATGATTATTGGAACTAATTTTTTGAGATACATGAACATATATTGTATAAATAAATAAACTCTCACTAGTTCTCCAAAATCTGGTAATACAAACGATTTTGTTATGAATGACTTTTGATTGGATTTTTGCATGTTTTAGTTTGTTTCCACACTCTATTATACTTCATAACCTAGTAGCATGCCAACTGAAAGAAATTCCGACAACTTGTAGAGGCGACCTCGTCTTGCTTTGATGCAAGATTAGCGATGCTATACTTGAGCATGCGGTAAGCGGTATATAAGAGACCCCTCTGGAATGAACTGACAATGACTAAGTGATACAACTATATACAAGGCAAAAACATTAAAAGAGAAGGAAAAACATCAAAAGCCCTCAAAGATCACACTTGTAGACAGACCAAAGCACCAGTAGGTTGTAAATAACAATGATGACATAACTAAGAACAAAACATGAGAAAAGAAAACTCACAAAATATGGTGAAAACATAGATGATGAATTAGAATGAATGATTAATTTTTACTATCCATGTAGTTTAGAAACAAAGATACGACTAATGATGCATTCAACACTGGGGCGAGCATGGGCGGCCGTGCTAGTTCTTTGCTGGTGATGCATACATCCTCTGACTAGCAACCAACGGGGACAACACAATTGAGATCTGTTATCGTTCATCACCCGCCAAACCTCGATCTCTATTATCACCACTGGTTATGACTTATTTATACTAATCACTTTTACTTTTTATATATATCATATTCACTATACGTAAATTAGTTTTAAATTGATACAATATTTATAAATGACCATTTTTTTCTGAGAGTGGTGTTTTGGCACCTAAGAGCATATGATCCTGGTTTTTAAAATGTGTTTTAAACATATTTTGAAATGTCGCAAAGTTGGCAAAATGTTTTGGGCGTACATCTCGACATTCTACATACTCATAAAGTCGTTACATGAAAAACGGATGACTTTTGTGTTGCTTGTGAAAAAGATAAAATTTGGTGTTAAAAAGGGCTTTTCACAAGACATTTTTTTTGTCTTCTTACACAAAAAAGGTAGATTTTCCGTGAAACTTGGCGTGCCCATGTAGAATATTGAGATGTACACGCCAAATTTTTGTATTGATTTTTTTACAATTTGAAATATTTTCCCAATAGCTGAGCATATGCTCCCGTGTGCCAAAGTGCATTTCTGATTTTTCTTTCTACTATACCTAAAAACATAAATAGAAGTAACAAATTTAACTATTGTCAATTTTACTTTTTACCATTAAAATTACTATAATGATAAACCAACACTGTTTGTTGTAAACTTATGTTAATTTTTCTAGATATATGTTCAGTACATTGAAGTAAGATAAATTCCATCTATATAAAAATAGAAGTAGCATTCATATACAACTTTTTTGAGTTATGCTTCTAGTTTATTATCGCTGAACATCTTGATATTGCTCTATAATATAAGCAACTAACAAATATCTTAGTAGAGATTTGTGGAGCGCAATTTTTATCTTAATTGCAATTTTTTTAATCTTTCTACTTAATTAACTAGAAGGAACTGATGTGCACTTGAAAGAACTTATTATCTGAAAGTATGTTTTAAATTTTCCTTCTCTTTTCGTTTCATGGCCCTAAGGAAAAATCCAAATTGCTGGTCTTTTAGTTGAAACTAGAAAGATAACTGTGATGTGCGTCACTCAGTGATCGCTCTCATCAGAAGGCACACTTACCTATTAATGTGTTCTAACTTGCAGCTGAATCATGTCTAGTTGACTTACTACCGTATCAGGTGCAACAGTTTACCATCCCGGTTAGGATCATGTAAATTGAGTGGGGGATGCCGGTGGCTCGGCTCCGGTTAGTATTTAGGTTAAGGTTTTCTCTCTCAGGGGTGGCGTTCGTGCAGATGGCGGCACTTCGTATTTGAGCTGGTCTTCCGGATTTCAATCCTCTTCGAGATTGTCCATCGGGACAGAGTCGATGGAGCTTCAGTGTAGATTTCTGCCGTCCTTGGGGCGGTAGGGGTTAGGGTTTCTCGTCTTGCGTGCGCGATGGCAAGATTTGGTGTTAGGCGCTTCATATTGATTCAAGGATTCATTGGCGACAACTACGGCTCTGGGCTGCTAGTCCTTAGTGGTACATGCACAAAGATGATCTGAATGCCATCAACAAGGTCAAGCCGGCTCAGATAGGAGAGCCGCGCATCGACAAAATGTTCTAGCAACGGTAGTTGTCATTCTATTTTATTATATTTGGGATGATGTGTACTTGTTATGAACCTTTATATTAGATCTGGGGTATTTTTTGCAAAAAAATAAGGTGCAACAGAGTGCACAATAAGATATTGAAAACATATTCACCACCACCTCGTCACACATCAGGCGGACTCGAGGTCTCTAGACCAAAATTTCATTGTTATCATCGTCATTATGTTATCTTTACAATCACTAGATAACCTGTCGGGGATATACCCCGCGGTGTAACCCGGCTGGAAGTATAACCCTGCCGGGCATGGCCACTCACTAATGACCCGTCCTGACTGGACGACGTACTAAGTGACCCGCCCGATCCTGGCGACTTATGGGTAACCTGGCAAGCGGATCAGAGGAGCGACAAGACCCGGGGGCCCGGGAGGCTCAAGGCCCAGAAGGCCGGCTTATGTTATGGTAGGCCGGCTTAAGAGGAAAGGTGTGAGGAATATCTTCCTTACAAGGAATCAAGACCCGGACTTGTATCCGCCTTGTAGTAGAACATAGGCTAGTCCTAATCCTATTTGGACTCCACATGTAACCCGCCCCTCTAACTTATATAAGGAGGGGCAGGACACCCCAAAGAGGGACAAGTAACAACAACAATATCTAGGGCTAGACACAAAGGGGGAGCCGGCTTATGCGGCGACTCTCGATGAGCATAATGAGACCTAGCCTTAAACAGCATGTAGGGCTATTCCGGATGATGTTTCTCGGGGCACGAAGCTGTCTAAACCCTCGTCTTGTGTGATGATCCGCCTAGCGTCTCTCGATTCCGCCCAACCCCTCTCAAGCTACCACATAGATGCGTTGGCCTCGCGACTAAGTCCTCACACTAAGGACATCTGCCGTGACAATTTCACGACAGTTGGCGCCCACCGTGGGGCTGCTCGTACGGTGGTGTTGAGTTCTTGGAGGGATCTTTTCTAGGGTTCGAGAAGTTCGCAGTTTTTCGGCTCAAACCGACGTGGAAAGATTTACATCAGCTAATAGTTCATCAGTCAAGATCAAAGAAGTTATCAGCGGCGGCATATACAAAATTAAGATCAGGAATAATTAGGGTTACAGTTTTGATCAGCCACTGTCTTGCGATTGATTTGTTTGATTTCAAGTCGCCAAGACCGGCAGCGATTGTTTCTCGAGTAGCCGAAACGGACAGATTTCTGAAGAAGGCACGTTAAATCTGAGTCGGCTCCCGTGGCCTACGTGGTCGAGCCGCTGTCACCGCCTCTGTCTCTGCGAGTCTCCGTCTCGATCCCTGCGGCCAAGTCGCCAGGCCACGCCTAATGAGTTGCCTGTTGTTTTTGATTCTTCGTCGCTGCTGAGCGCGGCTGGATTGTTTCTGCTGCGGCACATGCGTGACGGGAACCGGGTTCACGAGAAGATAAAGTTTCGAAAGAAAAAACAAACATCTTTCGCTGCTATTCCCTAGCATGACGACCGAAGACTGCAAATCAATCGACAAGTTTGTTTGTACGTACGAGCAAGCACATATCAAGTGAAAAGACTATGCTGGTCTGTTTATTTTTCAATGGCCAAAGTCACGTTGGATCTGCTTACAAGATCTAGATGGAAGAAAAGTCAAAGTTGAAAAAAAAGGGGCTACTAGGGAACACAGAGGTGGATTCATTGAACCGGCCGCGGCTCGGAAGCAGATGTCTCCAGCCTTGGACTCCTCTACCGACTCGCTTCGGGCCACTGCGCCTCCGCTGTCGCCGGTTTGCGCCTCCTCGTCTCGCCTCTGTCTGCGTCCCTAAGCTGCCATTGCCAGACGCGCCTATGACAGCCGCGTGGCCGCGGCCCCACTGTACCAACGCCTCCTCGACCGCGCTGTGCTGCCGTTTCAAGTCGTCTCTGTCCGATTCTACAACGAGCAGCCCCAAACTGTTTCCTCTGTCACCGACTCACCGACGTCGTCACAGCCCGCCTTCTGCCGCCTGTGACCCGGTCCGATTCACTCCTGCGTGAGGCCGCGCCTGCGTGCCTCCACCCTGGCTTGCGTCGCCGTGTTAGTGCGCGCTGCTGGCTCCGGCTCGCCGTCTCTCCGTTTTGCGCCTACCTGCGCCCGGCCGGGTTAGATCTGCAGTGCCGTCTCCCGCGTCACCCTGCTTCAAGCCGGCCAAGCTGCCTTCACGGCTCCTCTGTGGCCCGCGAGCCACCGGTATGCCGCGTTGAGCCGTCGGCCACCCGTCCCGGCGCTAAGCTACCCACATCCATGGCCAAGGTGTTGCCTCGTGAGCCGGCAAAGTAAGCCGCCAGCTACTTCTGGGCCATGGTTCCAACCAGCATGAGAGTCGCCGTTACTGTTACTGAGACTTCAAACCGTTCTCCGCCTCACATAGCCAGTGCAATTCTACTGCTGATATGACCCGTCTCCGCCTCGCATGTCAATAAAAATCTCTGAACTAGAAGAGGATATATCTCCTGGTTAAAGAGAGAAGCGGGCATGACCATGTGGATTAGAGTACAAAATATGGCCTCCCCACGTGAAGCATCAGACCATATAATAGCGGTAATAATCAATCAAGAAACAGTTGGAACGTGCAGACAAAAGAGCATGGTGCTGTTCGCTGGTTGCACAACCAATCAAAATTCCAGGACAATGATTCATTATAGAGGAGGTGGTGTAATGCTGTGCCCATGAAACGTGTGTTAGCATCATCATGCACCTTCTTGATGTTCAATAGGTGTGCACAAGCCGCCGCCGCTGCGGTCCGGTCTACATCAACGCACCGACCGACTCTCCCGTCCGCAGCCGGTTCAAAACACCGCGGCCGACTCATCTGTCCGCGTCCGTGCCGTTCTCCAAACACTGCGGCCGATTCTCTCGTCCGCGCTGGCTCACAATGCCGCGGCCGGCTCACCCGTGATTGATTTCAGCTTCATCCGGTGATCATCAACTTCATGGCGGATTATTTCCGGCTAAATATATCAGGTTGAATCCATCCAGTCAGTTTTTTATTGATACATTTTTATGATTTCGAGAACAATTACTTTCGCCTGCAATACCTTTTATGCAGGATAATTAGTCACGACAAAAGTGGCTCATATCATGGGTACGGAGCATGCGCTGGTAACATCCTGCCCGATGTTCATCCATGTCATATTACATGGTGAATGGATGCGTGCAAGACGCCATCTTTATGGCCCGGTTTACATCGGCTTGCCGGGGCTGCGCCTGTGATTAACTCGTTCGTCCGTGCCGGCTTGCAATGCCGCGGTCGAATCATCTGTCCGAGCTGCCTCTGATGCTGAAGTCGTCTTTACCGTCAGTCTCTCGTGGCCTGGTCTACATCAACACATCGGGCCGCACTTGTCTGCATGAGTTGTTTATTGAGTATGAGCAAGTCACTACTTGAGAAGCCCGGTTTGTTTCCAACAAATTGGAGGCAAGTTATCATGTCTTATCAGCCACTGTCTGCACTGGATGGCTCAATGGGTAGGTGCACAAGTCGCCGCCACTACGTTTTGGTTAACTTCAAACAACCAGTTGGAAAGAACCATTGGCCGAGTTGCTGACACGGCTCATACGAGATCATTTATAATGCGCCGCAGTCACCTCAACCTTCGGTGGATTCATATCGCGTTATCAACGCCAATGATATACACCTTCTGCTATGGTAAAATATGGAGAATCTCAAGCCAACTCTTCGAGTCATCTTGAGACTCGGGGGCTACAATGGTATGGCTCGGCAAAATTAGCCGGTTTCAATGAATTCAAGAACTCCGGGTCATTGAAGGGAAGATAACCCGGCCCTGGAGGCTACTGCTTTATTGGTGAATATTTAAAGGCCGTCAGAAAATTTCCGGTTCAAAATGAAGATTCCGGTTTAAAATACAGCTCAAGAGACATCTCTCTCCCGCAAAGCTTTGAAGCTCTCAAAACCGGTTCGACATCCGGCTCAAGGTAAATTTGTCCCTTACAAAGTTTTGCGGCTCTCAATATCCGGTTTCAGAATTTCCGGTTCAAAAAGAATTAATCTCTCGCAAGTTCAAGTTCTCAGACAAATTAATGGTTACCTAAGAAAACTTGCTGCCATGATGCACGGTTCAAAACATGGGTATCCTGCCTTACGGCTTACCTTATTATGGTCACTTGGGGGCTTCCTGCTCATCGGGCATAGCTATCAATACCCTCTTGATCGGCGCAATGCCAAAATTTATATGGTCACTTGGGGGCTTCCTGTTCAAACATAGGTCGTATTCGAACCAAAGAGAACATAACTGTCGATACCCTTTTGATTAGCAAACTGCTGAACCTAATTGGGGGCTTCTTGATCGTATCTGAATCATAACTCAACCCCTTTGGGAATCAACGTGGATCATATTCGAATCAGCGTCGTTAAACAACTCTTAAGGTCACTTGGGGGCTTCCTGTTCAAACATAGGTCGTATTCGAACCAAAGAGAACATAGCTGTCGATACCCACTTGATCGGCATCGCCAACGCCACCGGGGGCTATATGATCATATTCGAATCTTAGCTTAACCCCTTTGGAACGGTTTACTGATCGTATTCGAATCAGAAGCCTCAAAAAATTTATCTGTTTTTTATACAATCGCAAGTATTTGAGTTGTCACAAATATCATATGTGTCGGCTCTTACAGAATCAACTTTACTGTCCGAATCACATAAACCGACGGTATCACATTTGGGTGGTTACCCGCCCTGGCTTTTGACGTTAAGTCGTCAGGGCATATGTTGTTTAAACTCTGTGCAGGATTTGAAGAATTATGACTTATATAAATGCTTCAGTCCAAGCTCATCACTGAAATTGGTGTCTTAAAAGGGTTATCACTTATTGATTTTCTCAAGGGCTATAGGCCACCGGGTTACAAAAATTCCGGCTTACAATAAATGCGCATTAAGTCGTCATCGGCCAAGAGCCGCCAGGTTTTCATACCGGATTATATTATTCAAATCTTTAATAGCCAAAAATGGTTGGATTCTTATTATGGTTATCAATAGCCAATATTATGATGGAGGTCTTCAAAGTCGCTTCAGCGCAATGGCTATTATTTTATTAATGGATATGATTTATTCTACAATGGAAGGAATAGTCCTGAGTCGTTGCAGGCTTACGACCCAGCACTTGGGGTCTACATTACTCAAATTGAGGTTACATCAAATATGCAAGTCTCATGTCACTGCAAGCATTCACCATGACACTTGGGGGCTAATACAAAGTCATTTTTGCTCACCTCATTGAAGACCCGACTCATCACATCGTAATGAGCCGGCCCTTTGGGGCTACCAATTGCTCCTGTCAACAATTCAATGTACACAAGTCTTAATCCATTATATTGAAAGGTCCACTACTCAGTTGGTAGAGTACAAAGCCCTTAACCTTATGGACGTGGGTTCGAGCCCCATGGTGAGGGTTACATCATATGATATTATTTTCAATGAAGTATATATAAAGTCCCAGCTCAGTATTATCTTACTAAGCCGGCCCTTGGGGGCTACACATTGCTGTTCAAATTTACATGGTTATATCTACAAAATCCCTGCTCATTATTGCATAATGACCTGGCCCTTGGGGGCTATACTGTTTGAAGTTTTCAAGAGCATAAAGCAATTACAAGTCCCAGGTTGCTGCAAGCATGACAACCCAGCACTTGGGGGCTACATGTGTGGAATATTCAGTTTATATGATTGAGATGAATAACCCGGATTTCTTTAAGGTTGCAACACTTATATTGAAGCAAATCTTAAGTTATCACTATGTTCTCCTCTTAAGACTTGAGGGCTACAGGTATTATGCATATAAAGAAGGAACATCTTCAAGTTCTCAGCTTTGAGTAAATCAGGAAGATCAACTACATGACCCGGTGTTAACAACAATTATGACTCGACATCATCAGTCTTTTAACCCGAAGATTTTGGAAATTATAACTCGGCAAGATCTACATCTTTAAGCCGGTTGAAAATCAGATGAGTATTTCAAGACCTGTATTTTTTAAGCCGACGCTTTGGAAGCTGACTCAAATGGATTATTTGTTTACAATATGTCTTTTACAAGCAAATGGATTGTGAAGCTGGTCTATTGACCCGTATTTTCTAGAAGAAGGAAATGACAAGGACTTAAGGATGTTCAGGTGCCGGTTTATAAGAATTCTTAACCTGGAGCACAACCTGTCAAATTTGTTCTTGTGTTTATTTTGCAGCATAAGTTTACCATGGATAAATCCAAGCTAAACTTGGGGGCTAATGTCGGGGATATACCCCGCGGTGTACACTACTAGGAAAGGGGCTATAAATGGGATGGACATTAATGGCGCACTGTACATGTGGTGCGCCATTACTAAATACTAATGGCGCACCATGTGTTGGTGAGTCATTAGTATGCAAATACTAATGGCGCACCACATCCCACGGTGTGCCATTAGTAAAAAAATTTTAATTTTTCAACACTACTAATGGCGCATCGTGGGAGTGGTGCGCCATTACTAGTTGACATAGTAATGGCGCACCACACCCACCGTGCGCCATTAGTAGTTTTGAAAAAAAAATTGTTAGTAATGGCGCACATGTGGACAGTGCGCCTTTACTAGTTTTAACTAGTAATGGCACACTGTCCACTGGTGCGCCATTACTAAATTTTTTTCAAAAAAAAATTCAAATTTTTTTATTATTTTTTTCAAAACTAGTAATGGCGCACCGTGGGTGTGGTGCGCCATTACTAGTTTAACTACTAATGGCGCACCATCCACGGTGCGCCATTACTAGTTTGCCCAGCTTCCACCGAATGCAACCCCCCCCCCCCCCCCCCCCCGTGGACCGCCTTTTCAGTTTTAAAAAAAATAAAAAAATGATAAAAATGTCAAAAAAATAAAAGAAAATAAGTTTCCCATGTGATATGTGGTCTAGTTGTTGGGAAAATTTACAAATATAAATTTCGACTTTATTTGCAAAATCTCTCTAGAAATTTGTAAAATGGGCATAACTTTTGCATACGAACTCGGATTAAAAAGTTTTATATATGAAAAATCATCTACTCGGATTAAAAAGTTTTATATGTGATCCAGGTGATGCTTATCCGCCGAGCTCTTCCCTGCCAATGACGGCCTCTCAAAATGTAGGAGTTTAATCGGGAAAGGCCACGGACCCTGCAGCGGTTCTTTGGCACGACGCACAAAGGGATATGGAAGCTGCTCTTCAAGAAGCAGAAGACGTGGCCAAGGACATCTGACGACACTGGCCTCGACTGCAACAATCCGACATTCCCAGTAAGTGTCATATTTCCGAACATTACTTAGCTCATCAGTCTTAGGGAGTGGTACTGAAAATTCCATCTCCTGAATAGGGCTGGATAAAGAAGGCGCAACGGATTAAGTGTCCGGCCCTGCTCCCGAAAACCCAGCTGAGCCTCTGTTGATGAGGATGCTGGTCCCGGCACCCTACCAGGCGCCGACGAAGAAGGACAAGAAGAAGAAAAGCAAGGAGTCCGAAAGTGGCCTCCATCACGAAGATACTTCGGTCGCTATGTCCGGAGGAACCGAGGCTCCTTCCTCTCACGAGGGAGACGAAGACAAGGACAAGGAGGAGGAGGAGGTGGAAGAAGAGAACCCTCCTCTCAAAGGGAAAAAGAGGGTGGCCTCCATAAATCCGAAGGAGGGGGCGTCCAAGAGGGGAAAGATATCCCTCTCAGATGATTCGGATTCGGGCACCGAAGCTGTCCCCAAGCACCGCCCCTGAGCCAAGCCCCTTGCCGAATCGTAAGTACCTTAGGATGCCTTATATACATGCAATCTTTTTATAAATTGTAAGAATAATATCAAATTACGTGTTTCAGTCCGGCCCGTGATATCCCTCAAGAATCATCGCCATCAGGGGATCTTCCGCCGGAGATGATGGAGAGCGAGGCACCTCCACCAGCTTCCCCGCCTCCTAGGGCGGACGACACCGAGGTGTCGTCCCAAAGGATCTCTCCGGGCCGTGAAAAAGTGGGTGTGGGGACCAAGACGGTGCCAAAGGATAACACCTTGGCTGCTGAGAATATGAGGGACGCAACCCTCATGGAGACTGGCGACGGGGGTTCTGGATCATCCGAACCCCAGCCGGATACTGTTCTGGAGAGACAAACGGCTCCAGAGTCGAATCAGCAGCCCCCTCCAAGGGAGGGGAGACAACTATTCTGCCGGCGACCTCTACTAATGCGGATGCGCCGAACATGCTGATGGACGCTCTGCAAAGTGCGTCCGTCTTGGAGGAGCACCGTACCTTGATTGGTACGGTGGTTGAGAAGATTTAGTCCGCTAAAAGCGGTCTGAATGAAGCCTTCACGAGCCTACTAATAGGCTTCAAGGTATGTGATGTAATGTTTTTAGCCGCTTTCCATATGAAAAATCTGCCTGTATATAGATAGCAGCCCCTGAGACTCTGTTTGGCCCATGAAGGAGGTGGACAGAGGATCTATAGTCATCCGCGGGAAATAACATACTTATCTTTTTGATAAAAAAACAGGCTTCACTGTTAGCGACCGCTCAGGCCACCAAAGTTTCTGAACTGAAGCGGAAACTACAGCTAGTCGACGAGGACAATATCCGTATTAACAAGCGGCTCGATGAGGTGCAGGGTATGTTTCAAGTACTCCGTACATAATTGTATTAGTTTGCAAATGCTAAGTTGAAGCTTACGCGTTGCTATATGCATAATTTCAGATGGCGCTGCTGAGGTCGAGGCTCTCAAGAGTGACCTTGCCTGCGCGAAGGAGCAGGCAAGGGTGAGCAGTGCGGCCGCTGAGAAAACAGATCCGGATTTGAAGGCCGAACAGGCCACCCGGCGCCAATTTGAGGAGCGGGTATCCAAAGTTGAGCAAGAGCTCACGGACGCCACTCGCAAGTGCGAGCTCCTCGAGGAGGATAATAAAGCTAAGGCGGCCGAACTCGCCAAGGCCCTTCAGGAAGCCCAAGAGGCGAGGTGCGAATCCCGAGCGGCTCGCGAGGAGATTCGGCAGGCTGGACACATAGCGGCTGGTAAGCCCTTTCTTTTATAGTCTAAGTTTGGCGATCAAAGGTATGCCTTGCTTAATCGACTATGGAGTTCTCCAGACACTTTTGAGGATCTTCCGAAGAGTGCTGCCGATGCTACGCAATTCTACCAAGCCCGGGAGGGACATGCGACGGAGAAGTTGTTCTGGTCGCAGTTCACGACACAGGAGCACTCGACGCTGCTGAATGACCAAATGGCGCAGTGGGGCAAGCTGCATAAGATTTCCGGAGCGGCCATGAAGGATGTCATAGTTCGACTATGGCCCGCCGAACCCGTTCTGAGCAGCTATTTTGGCCTGGCGCGGTGACTCATCGATGTCATGCCTCGAATTGATGCAGTCAAGCGGTCGGTATGCATAGAAGTTACACGGATGGATTTCGCCCATGTCAAGATGCACTGGGCGAAGATGAAGGCCGCCATTATCACAGTCGAGGGTCCTCCCGGAGGCAAGGGCCACCACACGCTGGAGAGCTATTTAGAAGACGTCCTAGAGGGCGCTCGCTTGATAGAGGGTCAATGCTCAAAGGACATTATGTTCAAATGAATGTATCCGAATGACCCGGACATGCTTATTATATGTATTAAGGCTTTGTGATATATTTCTGCCATTGTCTGAAAGTTCTTTCCTCCTATGCGGCGTTTTTTGTATTCCTGAGAGTTTTCCAGTCGTCAGCTTCAGCCCCCACATAGATACTACGGGGGTGTTCGGAATGGCACATGAGCACACTTGACCCAACGTCTTGGTCCGTAAAGGAGGTGTCAGCGCGGCGAACCGGGCAATCAGACTATATGGCTTTACCACTCTCGCTTAGCCATAGGAGTTTGACGATGGGGCTAGAAAATAGCCCCTGGTACGTAAGCGTCTATCCGAATGCGGATGCATAACGTATATGACCGGAAAAACAGTCCTTCGTTTTATACGGAAAAAATCGCTAAAGATTTAGTAAGTCGCCGAGTGGCTGACCAGCTGTCGCCGCATCATGACAGTCAGTTTTCGGCTTTCTCTACTGAGGTGTTTGACCGGACGAACCAGAAACGCAATCGCAGTAGTTCTTCCTTTACTACCCTAGCCGAACAAACGGAACGTAAGGTAGCAACCACAGGAGCCGGGCAACCCAACTATTGACCAAAGACATGATTCGGAGCTGATGCATATAATGCCAAGTTCGGGACGCCGAAGTATGCTACAAAGCTGTTCGGGCTTTTGTTTGGCGACACATATGTGGCCGTATAGAGCCCCTGACAATGGGTGTCGAGGTATGTGAGTGAGACAACTGGGGAGATGGAGTACAGTTTTATGAATAAAGTTGATACCGAAAAATTGTCCTCACTTTAATCTGATTGATTCGTCAAAATGTGATCTTACAGAGGGTACCATAAGCACCAAAGCCATTTTACATGTCGGGGATCTAAGAATAAGGAGAAAAGCTTAATACAGGTCCTTTGAATTAGGTTTGGTCTGAAGAATCCTTTGGATATCCTGCCGCACATCTGCGCCGCTTTCGCCTTGTAGAGAGGGGTTCCTTAAAAGGAATGGTCTTCGGTTATCTGCACGAAACCGGGCTTGAAGAGAGTCCTTGTAAGTCCGTAGGATATATAGGTTCGAATGCACCTGTGGTAGGAGAGAAAGTAATCGAAGAAAAAGGTGTAAGGTCATACAGGGTCGAACCGTACTATAGACTTGTCCGTATTGTGCCTCCATTGATTCCCAAGGTATTTTGAGTGCGTAGTGACGCATGTGCGGTACAAATTCCGCGGGTGTGTGCGGCGGTCGACGGAGGCGAAACTGCTAGTCTAGCTCTGGAATTACCGAGCTGTCAGTTTGCGGAACTGATCGGACTCATTTAACAATGTCCGGCGGTTTGATGGCCGATGAGGTGTGCGGCTTGATAGGGCCGCTGTGTACTTCGGCCGTGAGAGCCGCAGTGTGCTCCTTCGTACGGAGGTAGCGTTTCGTGTTTCCATTGACTATTATGACGCCATGTGGACCGGGCATCACTGGTTGATGTTTTCATGAGCATAAAGCAATTACAAGTCCCAGGTTGCTGCAAGCATGACAACCCAGCACTTGGGGGCTACATGTGTGGAATATTCAGTTTATATGATTGAGATGAATAACCCGGATTTCTTTAAGGTTGCAATACTTATATTGAAGCAAATCTTAAGTTATCACTATGTTCTCCTCTTAAGACTTGGGGGCTACAGGTATTATGCATATAAAGAAGGAATATCTTCAAGTTCTCAGCTTTGAGTAAATCAGGAAGATCAACTACATGACCCGGTGTTAACAACAATTATGACTTGACATCATCAGTCTTTTATAACCCGAAGATTTTGGAAATTATAACTCGGCAGATCTACATCTTTAAGCCGGTTGAAAATCAGATGAGTATTTCAAGACCTATATTTTTTAAGCCGGTGCTTTGGAAGCCGACTCAAATGGATTATTTGTTTACAATATGTCTTTTACAAGCAAATGGATTGTGAAGCTGGTCTATTGACCCGGATTTTCTAGAAGAAGGAAATGACAAGGACTTAAGGATGTTCAGGTGCCGGTTTACAAGAACTCTTAACCCGGAGCACAACCTGTCAAATTTGTTCTTGTGTTTATTTTGCAACATAAGTTTACCATGGATAAATCCAAGCTAAACTTGGGGGCTAATGTCGGTGATATACCCCGCGGTGTACACTACTAGGAAAAAGGCTATAGATGGGATGGACACTAATGGCGCACTGTACATGTGGTGCGTCATTACTAAATACTAATGGCGCACCATGTGTTGGTGCGCCATTAGTGTGCAAATACTGATGGCGCACCACATCCCACAGTGCGCCATTAGTAAAAAAAATAATTTTTTTCAAAACTACTAATGGCGCACCCCATTACTATGTCAACATTACTAGTTGACATAGTAATGGTGCACCACACCCACCGTGCGCCATTAGTAGTTTTGAAAAAAAAATTGTTAGCAATGGCGCACCAGTGGACAGTGCGCCATTACTAAGTTTTTTTCAAAAAAAAATTCAATTTTTTTTATTTGTTTTTTCAAAACTAGTAATGGCGCACCGTGGGTGTGGTGCGCCATTACTAGTTTAACTACTAATGATGCACCACCCACGGTGCGCCATTACTAGTTGCCCAGCTTCCACCGAATGCACCCCCCCCCCCCCGTGGACCGCCTTTTCAGTTTAAAAAAAATAAAAAAATGATAAAAATGTCAAAACAATAAAAGAAAATAAGTTTCCCATGTGATATGTGGTCTAGTTGTTGGGAACATTTACAAATATAAATTTCGACTTTATTTGCAAAATCTCTCTGGAAATTTGTAAAATGGGCATAACTTTTGCATACGAACTCGGATTAAAAAGTTTTATATATGAAAAATCATCTACTCGAAAAGTTACATCCGAATTTAACTGGGGGAACCCCGTTAAACATTTTCAAAATCCCCAAAAACCTAACAGAAAAAAGTTATGGGGCTTTCAAGATCTAGAGGCAAAAAAATTCAAAAAAATGATTTTGAATTTTTTTTTGATTTTTTTTCAAAAAATGATACGTAATATGACCGAGAAGTTTGAAATATTTTTCAAAATTTCATCATAGTCATGAACATGAACAAAGTCCTAGACATCAACAAGGTATAATAGGATTGATATGCTAGATATATCAACAAGTGCCTGTGAAGTGAGCTGTTGCTAGGGTTGGACAGAACTTTGAAGTTAAGCGTGCTTGGGCTGGAGTAGTGTGAGGATGGGTGACCTTTCGGGAAGTTTGACCACGGAGTGCGATTTGACCTGAATTTAAGCATATTGACCCGAGATTAAGCCATAGTGACCTGAGATTAAGAAAAAAACAAAAAAAAATTGAAGAAAAAATAAAAAAATTCTGAAAAAATGATTTTTTTAAAAAAAATGTTACTAATGGCGCACTTCTATGTGGTGCGCGTGGGCTATACTAATGACGCACCAGTGGTGCGCTATTAGTAAAAAATACTAGTGGCGTGATAGTAATGGCACACCGGTAGTGCGCCATTAGTAGGCAAGACCGGTGCGCCATTAGTAGGCATTTTCCTAGTAGTGGTAACCCGGCCGGAAGTATAACCCTGCCGGGCTTGGTGACTCACTAATGACCCGCCCTGGCTGGACGACGTACTAAGTGCCCCGCCCGATCCTGGCGACTTATGGGTGACCTGGCAAGCGGATCAGAGGAGCGACAAGACCCGGGGGCTCGGGAGGCTCAAGGCCCAGAAGGCCGGCTTATGTTATGGTAGGCCGGCTTAAGAGGAAAGGTGTGAGGAATATCTTCCTTACAAGGAATCAAGACTCGGACTTGTATCCGGCTTGTAGTAGAAGATAGGCTAGTCCTAATCTTATTTGGACTCCACATGTAACCCGCCCCTCTAACTTATATAAGGAGGGGCAGGGCACCCCAAAGAGGGACAAGTAACAACAACAATATCTAGGGCTAGACACAAAGGGGGAGCCGGCTTATGCGGCGACTCTCGATGAGCATAATGAGACCTAGCCTCAAACAGCATGTAGGGCTATTCCGGATGATATTTCTCGGGGCCCGAAGCTGTCTAAACCCTCGTCTTGTGTGATGATCCGCCTAGCGTCTCTCGATTCCGTCCAACCCCTCTCAAGCTACCACATAGATGCGTTGGACTCGTGACTAAGTCCTCACACTAAGGACATCTGCCGTGACAATTCCACGACATAACCCATTGCACCAATTGTCGCAGAGATCAACTCCAGCCCAGAAACTGAGTGAACTATTTGAAGGGTTTTTTTTCTCAACTGTCTGCAAATATGTTCATACTATGTTTCTATTTCCTTGACAATGGTTACTGCCCATAGCCCTCTTTTGCGATTTGTTTTTGATGACATGAGACTTTGTTTGTGATTAACTTTTTCTCAACTGTTTACAACTGCCCAAAGACTAATTAGAACCAGGAATTAAGCAAGATATGGGCGGCACGTTACTTTTGATTTACCAGTACTAATATCCAACTATGCTTCTTTGGATGGTTCTTAAGCATGGGAAACCATTAGGGGGTGTTGAATTACCCACTCCGAACAAATAATTTTATGAAGTGTTCCCTACAATTGTAGCCAAGGTAAAGGATTTTATGAAGTGTCCTCCCCCCCCAAAAATGGCCCGAACCATAAGAACCGTGGACCCCACCCAATGCAAATACAAGTGTTGTCATCATAATTATAGTATAAATCTTGCAGATGCAAATGTTTGAATTTCGGTGGTATTATATAGCTCTTGCAGGTGCAATTGTTTGAATCTTGGCGGTTGCTTTTGGATGTGCAAGGACGCAAGTGAAAATCCTGCCCACTTGCGGCCCAGTGGAGTATTTTCGGCCAGGTTGGGCCCAAAATGGAAAAACAAAGGCCGAAGGTGATGTAGTGAGCTGGACTGGAAGGAAGGTAGCCGCTGCCCTCGCCGGCGCCGCCGGCGGAGGAGGGAGTAGCCGTGCGCCGTCGCATTATCTATTTGCCCCTCTCCCCGCATCCGTTACCTCAAATGCCCACCACCGCGCCGGGCCGTACCTCCCCTCTGTCCCGTCTGACGGAGAAGTGGGGGCGGGGGTGTTGCCGGAGTTAGATGCGGCGCGAGACAGGGCCGCTCCACCGGCGGCCTCAGGGAGCGCGCCTGCCACGTTCCTTGGGATGTTTG
The DNA here is from genome assembly GCF_018294505.1 of Triticum aestivum. Classification (NCBI taxonomy): domain Eukaryota; kingdom Viridiplantae; phylum Streptophyta; class Magnoliopsida; order Poales; family Poaceae; genus Triticum; species Triticum aestivum. The sequence continues at coordinate 762,848,597 of NC_057798.1, read as the reverse complement.
GGGCGGCGAGTCCCGCACTCCAGCCTTCTCGTGTCCATGTGAGATGTGACGTCCTCGCCGCCTTAGCCGGGTAAATTTTCTAAGCTGAGTCCTTGCTCGGTCCTTTCAATCTCATCATTAAAAACTTGTCAAGGCTTTCCCTTCTAGAGTCATGATAAAGATAGAGACTGATCTAAACCCTGAGTCGTCGCCTGTAAAATATGTATCTGCAGGGCAAGTTGAGCTTAAACAAGGGAAGCATCTGACCGCCTACTGCACCCATTAATGGCATGGATCGCCATTTGTGCTTGCAGTTGAATACCAATAGTGGCTAGGCTCTAGAGGAAGAAGAAAGATCCAGTGCGGGGAGCTCGACTCAGCTGAGGAAATGAGTAATCACAAGGTATGGAGCTCCTTTTCCAGTTTTCCTGTTATCAAATTCTGCAATGGGGCATTCCAATACTTTATCCATCGATTGCTTTTTTTCCTATAAAAAAAGATTTATCATTTCTAGGTTTAGAAAGAGTAAAATTCAGGGCAGTCACTTTGAAAGGGCCTGCAATTAACATATGTAAACATTGAGCTAGATTGTTCTTAGATCTGTTTCTTTTATTATGAATTGCACATTACAACGGATCTACTCATTGAAGGTTAATGATTACTGCAAGCTGTTCAAGACCGAGAATCATCTTGGGAATGCTACAGTGACGAGCTTGTTACATTATGCAAGATACTTGTCGAAGAGCTCAAGGGGAACAGTGACCCGGATAGAAGTATTTGTATTACTGACTGCTGCTCTCTTCCTGTTTCTTGCTACCTTTGGAGCATATCGTCGCCAGCACAAAAACTTGTTCATCCTGAAAGTTGTTTTTGGCATGTGTACCTTATCCTCCTCACTGATAACATACATATTCGGTTCAATGCAATCTTCTGCAGTGAAGAGCAGCATGTACTCCATATGGGCCATATCTCTCTTCCTCCTTTATGGTTCTACTGACGCTATGGCGGCTTCTAGTCTCGATGACACCAGACAGAGCATTTTAATATACACATACCATACTTCACTCTGGTATGTGTATGTGGTGTTGCTTTTGTTATCAGTAACATCAAGTGATGGTGCCTTTCATGTTAGCATGTCGATTGATGATAGTCATCTAAAAGGTTTACTTACCTGCCCAGTTATTTTTCTACATTTCATTGCTGTACTAAAATCCTTACAGAGAGTAGCGGTGTGTGTGATGGCAAGCAACTCATGGAAACTGAATAAAATGGTTGCTGATTACATGTATGACGAGCACACCAGGGGTGAATTTGTTCCTGCCACCATGGAAGGTTGCCATTACCTGGTTGATTGGCCCCTCAGCAAATCCAAGCTTGGTACTTCATCATTTGCAACAGTATTAACAGCAGAGGATGATGAAGTCATTGACATTGAGAAGATATGGCAGTGCAATGATAGTTCAATAGGCCTAGAGCTAAAATATGCATGCCTTTCCTTCTCCCTTTTTCATCTGTTGAGAAGGCGCTACTTTGGGCTTGCCTGTTGTGAATCCAAAGAAAGGGCACATGATTTTGTCTTCAAGGGGCTGCTATCAGAGAATGCTACAGACTGCAATAGGATTTTCAGGGTTATTGAGATAGAGTTGGCCTTCATGTATGATTGCTTCTTCACCAAGTATGCTGTCATTTATTATGCATCAACGGCTGCAACATTTTGGTCCTTGGCTTCAGTCATCTGCATTTCTCTTACAGCATACACAGTAGCCACCCGTCTGTTGATCATTCGATGTGATCAGGATGAGCCCCTTCTTGTGAACACCAAAACGGAGGTTGTGATCACCTTATCACTACTTGCATGCGCTGCTTTGCTTGAATTGCTGCAGTTGTTACATTATTGGACAGCCATTTGGGCGAGAGTATCCTATGTTTGTCAGTTTATCAGACAGCAATCAGTATTGGACAGAAGGGGGTGCCACTGCTTGATGAGATTAAAAGAGCTTCTTACCAAGATTGGTGTTTATTGTGCGTCAGACAAACACTACTGGCAACACAAGCTTGGGCAGTACTCCTTGCTTGAATCAGTCAGCTGCAATTCTAACCCTTCCAAGAAAGAGCATAGAGTAATCAACAAATTCGGGGAATTTATATACTCAGCAGTCAGATGGTTTACTCTTTTTGATAGAGCACACATGCACCGAACTAGTTATGATGCATCAGTGATCTGCATGAAACCTGGTAAACCCATCGAGTTGCCTACAGAAGTAAAGGAGGCAATTGTCCATTCCCTTGAACATACTGATGGCAAACTAACAAATGGGAATTCATCGTTGGTGTCAAATGGAGCAGAGCACCTCCTATGGGCTTGTGGACAGGACATCTACCCAAATATAAGCCGCTTCCTGGGAAAGGAGAACCAGACGCACCTTATCATGACTTGGCACATAGCAACATGTTACTGTGAGATGACAACAATGAAAAACCTTCGCTCAGATGATGAAGAAAAACTCAGGCCCCATCTTGACGTTGCCACGAAACTATCAAAATACTGTGCGTACTTGGTGGTCTCTGCACGAAAGCTTCTTCCTGGCCACCGATATGATACACTGTCTGTGCTTGATGCAGTTGCAGTGGAAGCAACCAAATTCCTGAAAAATTCGAGGGACAGGTATGAAGTGATGAGGAATTTAGCAGAATCAGAGGAGACCATCTTCGAGGGCGGCACCAAGCTGGGGAAGCAGCTCGAGGAGATTGAAGATGTGACACACCGTTGGAAGGTGCTGGCTGATTTCTGGGCAGAGATGTTGCTCTACCTTGCGCCATCAGATAATGTTAAGGAGCACATCGAGGAGCTCGGGAATGGTGGGGAGTTCATCACGCACCTGTGGGCTTTACTCACTCATGCGGGCATCCTTGAGAGGCAGGAGGATCATCAAGTTGGAAGCGTGTAACACTGCACCACCCTTTTATTCTTCATGGTGCGGGTATGTGTACGGTTTGTTCTTATGTGACAGTTTTCTGTTATTTTCCTAATAAAAGTGGCATTTAATGCCCAGTAGCATACCTTTTGTGTTGTGTGACGAACCCTATGATTGTTTAGTTTGTGACATCCTATATTTGCAAGTTTTTTTCCCCAAGAACACTTATATTTGTAAGTTTGAATCCAAGTTCTCTGTATTAGTCATTGGGTGACTTGATCTTATTGTAATAGTACTTATATTGTGTGCGTTTTTATAGGACTATCACATGTGTTATATGTCCGACTTCACACAGAAGATGTTAAGAACTGACCGCAGAAGATCTTCAATGGTTGGCCCAAACGATTACCAGTGCAAACTGTGTGCATGATATTGTTCCCAGTAAATCATGCCAAATGTATCTTATGTTTGTAAGCTTCAACTCAAGTTTCCTGTATTTGGCGATTGGTTGACTTGATCTGATTGTAACATCTTGTGCGCCTATTTACAGGATCATCACATCTATTACATGTCTGGCTTCACACTGAAAATATTCAGAACTGACCACAGAATATCTTCATTGGTTGGGGGAAACAGTTACCACTGTAAATTTGTGTATGATTGAGTCATAATAGATGCATCTTATCATGGCATGTGCAGGTGGACCGAAAGAGGCAGTTGCTCAGAATATCTTCATGATGGTTTGATATGTGAAACTGATGCACCAAAGGTGAGCTCGATTCCTGTCTTGAGCAAGTTCTTTTAACACCCTGCTCGCGTGCCTGAGGCTCGTCGCTTGGAAACATATCAAGGAAATGGATTGCTACTTCTGAACATATTCAGGCTGCTGCTGCAGGTAATGCTTATATGGGAGCAACCGAGCAAGGACTTCAGGAACCAGGCTACTCTGTTGGCAAATAGTTCATGCAGCAATATGCCGTTTTTGACAGCTGAATGGAATGTCTTCCCTTCGTCATATGCCTGCCTGCCTAACGAAGTAACGAGTAACGATGATGGATTGTATGAAGGCCCTTCCCTGCTGCGGATTCTGAGCAACCGCATGCAAACTGCAGCTAAGCCGGGAGGAGGCGCGGGAAGTGACCCCCAGTCTCTGTTTCTGAAATCCTTCTGGGGTCATGGAGATACAGTATGTACCGCATCTTACACAAGCTCGAGAGTGAATGCGCATATTGAGCTCACATCATCCAGCCACACAAAACGGTGCTGAGCTAGGATTGAAAACCCCCGAAAATGATGACAGCGGAAAGCATATTCCCCATTCCCCCTTCGCCATACGACGGTGATTTACAACAACAACAACAACAACAAAAAGTAACAGCGATGAACTGTAGGATAATCTGTATGCTCAACGCTGTAAATTCAGAGCGACAGTTTGCAGATTGCCGCTAAGCATTGCGATGTCAACCTCTGTTTCTGAAACCTTCCGGGTCATGGAAGTATATAAGGTGTCTTACACTAGCTCGAGATTGAATGTGCATGCTGAGCTCACATCATCCAGCCAGCTAGCGCACCAGTCTTAGTCTAGCCATCTAAGAAGATCTAGAGGATTGTAGTCTGTAAGTAATGACTAATCCGCTACAGTTAGTTGTTGGGTCCCCAGTTGCTGAGGTACATCACCGTCCGGAGCTCCTCTTCCTGCTCCTGCCTCGCCTTCCTCCTCGCCGCCGCCCCACCGGCAGTGGGCGCCGCCTTGCCCTTGCCGCAGGTGCCGTTCCCGGCGGCCGAGGTGCCGGCGCGCTGCTGGAAGACGCACGGGAGCGCGTGGTGGTTCCAGCGGCACAGCCCGGAGTGCCGCTCCTTGAGCGCCTCCACCGTGCCCGCGCCCACGCTCATCGCCGCCGCCCACGACGACGCCGTCGCCTTGCCGCCTCCGCTCGCCATCTGACTAATTGTTCGGTCGTACTCCTACGTAGATATCACCGTGCACGAGTGCGTGCTTCGTTCGGTGCCGTGTGTGAGTGGCGGTTTTCAGCTGCCTGCGAAATGGCGGTGCTCCTCATGGTGGTTTTTATAGGAGATGCCGATGCTGGCATCGGCAACCGTACGTGCCGGCCGTCGCTAGCAAGCTGCGTCGTACTACGTACGAGCGCGCGCGTGGTTTGTGGACTAGTCGTGGGCGGAAACCGGGTGCCTAGCTAGCTTGGCGCCCCAGGTTGCTGTCGGACGCCAGCCGAGGCTGTGAATTGCGGCGTGCCACGACTTGTGTGCTGAACCTGCTCTGTTTTCTCTGTATGCCTCTCTGCTTGCTTTGCTGAGTTACTCTGTGTAATTCTGAACTTTCTTCCTCTCTTGATAAAGATCGTGGCCTTTGGCCTTTTGTCCGGAAACTAGTCACATAAGCACATGAACAAGGAGGGTGATGTAAACTCATAGCCGAAATTTTCATCATTGTCATCATCATGGTATCTTTACAACCGATCATGTGGGGATTGTCACATAACATAAGCATAAGCTGCAACGAACTCAACACCCCCAACTAATAGTACTCCTAATTTGGGCCCCAGCAGCTGAGGTACATGACCGTCCTCAGCCCCTCCTCAGCCTTCTCCGCTCGCCGCCTCTCCGGCGATGTCAGGTCTCTGGCATGGGATGCCTGTCAAAACCAACATATTATTAAGTGGGATACTACGTGGGTTTAGTGGGATACCCACTACTAAACGTACATTCATCTATTCCAACATAATATAATACTGAAGCATCTTTTTTGTGAAGATGATACTGAAACATCGACTCATTACACAACACGATGGTAGTATTGGATGGATCCCATGGATGGATGGTAGTACACTAAATCTCCTCTCTTCCATTTCTATAGATTTCCTCTCCATTGCTGGTACAGGACGGATCATGTGCTGCCATGCACCTTCCTCTACCTTCAGACTGCTGGCCCAATGATGCCTGTGCCTGGAGAACGCACAAAAAGCTCACTGTACTTGTTACTATTTGTTACTCCCTCTTTTTCGGTTTATAGGGCTTATCTCAAAATTTTAGTTTTTCCATTTTATAAGGCTCAATTTGGTTGTTCCCCATCACATGTTCAGATTCCAAGGTGCATTAAATCATTGCATGCAAGTATTAAGAGAAAATTGACCAATGCATGTACTTTATGCATGCATGCATTGCAATTAATACATTGGTAAACATAATTTTTTGAGGAAAACAAGAGCATTAATTGAGTGCTTTTACAAACTACAAAAAGTATTTCACCACTCACCATCTATCTTGGTTGGTGAGATTTTTGAATTGAGCCCTATAAACTGGAAAGGAGGGAGTAACAAATACTTCATTCCCTCGATGAAATCAGGTCACATAAAAACGGATTTATTGAATTACCAACAAGAAACTCATGTCATTGGGAAAATTTCAGAAAACATGGGGCAATGCGATCCAACTCTTGCCAGCATGGAGCAGGAACATGGAAAAATAGCAGACTCCAAAAAAATACTCTGATGACCGGCATGAAGTATGGATCTTCTACTAGATGTGGGCGAAAAATTAACTACTTCCTCCGTTCGGAATTACTTATCGCTAATATGGATGTAGTACGGACACAGTTGCAAGCAAACATCATGGACGACGCTGCCATGATTAACCAGAAAACGTACGAACTTTCTCAAGATTATTAGCAGAAAATACACAAGTTTACTGGGAGCGTAAAAATATTTCCCCAAATTCTTATTTAAGTCACAGTGCACAAGTATAGCACACACAAAAATAAGCTACATTGATATAGCAGTTACCCAGTATTAATAGACACAAATTATAAAGGTAGCAGATTGGCTGCCTCTAGATTTCAGTGGGCTAGCTACACTGCTTGCATTCAGAAACTGAGAATACAGTCTCTGCAGCATAATTATATATCTGAATTCTGAATGTGAATATTAAAATGCTCCACGGAAACAGAAACAATAGCTCAGGCGACAGTGCAACTGCTTATCATCCCAGGACAGTTACAATTACTGATATAATTCTTAGTTTTTTAGCGTGATATAATTCTCAGTTACCATCACTATTCCAAGTTCTCAAGGAACAATTCCTTTCAGTCTTTTGCTGCAAATCAAATCAAATCACTTGTTTGACATGCCCGCAACTGCTAATGCATTTTTTTTACAACATTTTACTTGGGACCAAAACAGATTTTTCAACATAAGTTTCAGGTAAGTTGCCTTCCTTTCCCTTACTTAATCTGGTACATTTGCATGCCTAAAAGTAATATATCGACAAACCAATGCTTTGAGGCGATTAAAGTATCCGCAAGATATATAGTAATGTGAAACAATCTTCATTACCTCATAATCCAAGTTACTGTCAAAACAACTCTAGTCACAAGGAAGAAGAAACATCCACTGCTATTGCTGTCAGGTGTCGGTTATTACGTGGCAACGAGTGATGCCCTGGCTTGCTTTAACCAGACTCTTCAAGGCGTCACCATCCCAGAACTGGCTCAAGCAATAGCTGAGGTTTGACAAGGTCCAGAACAACTGATTTGCTCTCAGTCACAAAACTGACTGACGGAGATATATAACCAAACAATGACCGACATAGTAAACTTAATCTAGCAACAGAAATCTGCAAGTGCTCCAATCTTAAGAAGAGGAGTAACCAGATGAACATAACACATTAAACTTCAACAAAGAAGCTCAAATCATAAAGAATCAACGAGGCAAGGGTGATAACACCAAGCAAAACATCCACTTGACGATAACGATTCAGTTTGACAAGTGATAACCACTGACCACGATAGGTTTTTTTCTTCTCGCAAACATAACCACTGACCCAAGTTGTTCACCGGCAGGTCAAAATGATGGACTTTTCACCATGCCACGCCTTGTTCTTCTCCAAAATTTTAGCATGTCATGCCAAATCCTTAAAGGAACAACAGAACTAACAGTTCAGTATATGAGACTGTGTGCAAGAAAGAAACAACAGATTGTGCAAGAAACTACAGAATACAGTTCAGTAGAGACACACTGGCTCACAGACAAAAATGGACTATACTACCAGAATGTGCCAAAAACAACAGAACCAACAATTCGGCACTGAAACTATCCCAGGTAAAGAAATAATCATTGGTAAAATGTGCAAGAAAAAAAAGAACCAACAATAATAAATTTGTATGTACAGTGCAGTGTGAGTTGGAAAGATTAAATTTTGTATGACATGCATTTTAATATTCGCATTCATCAGAATTGAAATGTCCAAGGAGAGACAATTAGCCACTCATGGAAAGGTATAAATCTGCTTGATCAGGAATTACAGAATTGTGCACTCAAATTCAGCTACTCCTTGGACATTTGAACTGAATCAGCGACAATTAATATGGATTGGAGGGAGTACTTAATTTTGATTTTGGATAAGAATCACAAGGTTACATTTGAAGATACAAATGGTAGGAGACAAACCTGAGGTGATAGCTGAGGAGCTTCATTCGGCTGGGTCCCAATGGCTGCAAGTCAGCAAGGAACTCATGCTCTGGGAGATTCGCTGGCAAATTCACCATTTGGTGACCTCCATGCTGTGGCGGAATGGATATGCATCTCATCTCCTTGACTTGAGGGTTATCCCGTGGAATCAGCCCATACAGGAAACCTACAACCTGTGTCCGTAGATCTGCTATGCATATCAAATTCTTCAATATATTCTTTGGCATGATGTAAGTATAGCCAGTCTCCTGTACACAGAATATACACACAGTCAGTAGCCATTTGACCATTGTTATTTGGCAATTTTATGGGTAAATCAAAGAACATAAATTGCTCCTCTGTGCAGTAGACACTTTTGTCCTGCCCATACACTTGTGTGGATGACCAGCAGATTATAATGCATTTTCATTCAAGTCTTCCAAGTTGTGATACTGCGCAGTATGCCATAATTGCAAGAAAACTAGAGCTAAAAGCAAAACAAAGGGAACAAACCTTCAGAAATAGTTGGTTGACCAGTTCTTGGATTAAAAATAAAGATAGGTACCACCCGAGCCGGATTAGATCCTTGGATGCTGCTGCGGTTGACCCGCCTTCATTTTTTCTTTTTCAGGGCTTGTTGAGCTGTGCCCTCAGCAGAACCTATTTGTACTCTATGTTGTGCGACTGTGTGTGTGTGTGTGTGCGGGTGAACTTATGTTGTACCGTTTGGCTGTGGTGGTTTGCTTTATCTATAAAGCAGGGCGAAAGCCTTTTTCGGTAAATAAAGATAGGACCATTGATTGGTTTGGCCGTTAGGTTACCCACAGTTTTGTGAATCGTAACTCGATAGACATTTGTGTCATCAACAAACCATATGATTTGATTGCTGAATATCTCTCCGTACCGTAGTTCTGTGAAGACATATGGCTCGGTGGGCGGTGGGTTCAGATGAATAGAACTGAAGACCGTTTCCTATTCTCTCTCTCCCTCAGCACATACAGAGCAGGATTTGACTGTCAAAAGAGAAAATAAACAAGCATGTCATTTACTGTATTAAATAAGATATTTTTTTACTACAACAGAGATATCTAGATTTGTTACAGTTAGCATGGTTATTACCTTCATGATCTTATTCATTGCTTGCTGAAGGAGGGGCTTTGACCCGGGGAACCAATTACCAAAATCAGAGTGCAAATTATAAGCTAGATCAAGTCCAATCATCACCCCTGCAAGAAATATTAATCAACATTAAGCACAGAAGACTCCGACATGGCAAGAAATTGACAGTCAATGGACACTCAAAATCATACCAGTCAGAGAACGGTAGATGGACAAATTATCTGTCACGTAGTCCATAAATTTTGCTCTTGCGTAAAGTTCTATGTCGTGTGAATTGTAATCTCCCCATCTTGGTTGCACATCAATCCAGTGCTTGTTACTGGATTTCTGATCGAAGACATCCTTTGACGCAGAAACTAAGCTTGGTTTGGACATCTGCCACCTATGTGCAGCAAAAAGGACATCTGCACATGAACTGTTCATGTTGCAACTCTTCCTTGGATGTATTGTCTCCTTCTGTACTGTCTCAATCTCCAGCGCATCCAACTCCTGACCCATAACTTGGCAAAGATCCATAGCAACACTTTCATGAACCTTGTGCCAAAGATGTGCACGGGAAAGAGTTGGGTAAATAGCAACTGCTTCTTTAGGTGTCACGTATGGCAGCATATCCATTGAAACTAGGTGTAGACCTAAAATCTCAAAAATCTTTGACTATATCCTCAAAATCACAGGGACGTAACTAAATCCACTAAAAACTCATAAACAATTGTCAAATTTGTTTTAAGATGATAATCACCTAACTAAATCAAAGTTCTTTCAACATCAATTAATGATATGTTTGTCCACCAACATAATAGTAGGCATGCTCATACTAGACCAAAAATCTTATAATCCACCAAACATCTTTGACTATCTCCACAAGACAACAATTACCTAACTGAATCCAGCTAAAATCTCATAATCTATCGTGAAATTGGGTTCAAGATCATAATCACCTAACTAAATCCAAATTGCTCAAAAATTAATTAAAAATCTGTGTATCCACCAATAAAATAATCAAATCTTATAATCCACCAAACTTTGACTATCTCCTCAAGATGACAATCAACTAATTAAATCGATCAAAAACTCATAATCCATCATCAAATTTGCTTCAAGAGCGGAATCACCTAACTAAATCCAAATTATTTCAAGATTAATTGAAAATATGTTTATCCATCAATATAATAGTAGTCGTGCTCATACTAGACACAAAATCTCATAATCCACCAAACACCTTTGACTATCTCCTCAAAATCACAATCACTTAAGTAGATCCACCAAAAAGTCATAATCCATCGTTTAACTGAATCCATATTGTTTCAAGATTAACGAATGATATGTTTATATCACCAATATAATATAGCCATGCTCATACTAGACTTAAATCTCATAATCCACCTAAGAACTTTAACCATCTCCTCAAGATCACAATCTACAAACTAAATCCACCAAAAACTCATAATCCGTCATCAAATTTGCTTCAAGATCACAATCACATAAGTAAATCCAAATTCTTCCAAAATGAATTGAAGATATGTTAATCTACCAATATAAAAGTAGGCATGCCCATACTATACCTAAAATCACATAATACAGCAAACATCTTTGACCATCTCCAGAAGACCACAATTACCTAACTAAATCCATCTAAAATCTCATAATCCACCGTGAAATTGGTTCAAGATCACAATCACCTAACTAAAGCAAAATTGCTCCAAGATTAGTTAAAGATCTGTTTATCCACCAATAGAATAATAGTCGTGCTCACTTACTAGCCTAAAATCTCATAATCCACCAAACATCTTTGACTATCTGCTCAATAACACAATCACCCAACTAAATCCACCTAGAATCTTATTATCCATCGTGAAATTTAGTTGAAGATCACAATCACCTATAAAAATTTAAATTATTCCTGGATTAACTAAATATTTGTTTTGTTTATCCAATAATATAATAATCATCATGCTCATCTATTAACCCAAAAAACTCACAATCCACCTAATATCTTCTCAAGATTATAATCACCTACCTAAATCAACCTAAAATTTTGTAATTCATCTGCATTTTTGTTCAAGATCACAAGCACCTAACTAAATATAAAGTGTTGCAAAATTGCTTGAAGATTTGTCTATTCAATAATATAATAATCACCATATTCACCTAATAGGCCTAGAATCTCATAATCTACCGAACATCTTTAACTATCTTCTCAAGATCACAATCACCTAACTAACTCCAGAGTGTTCCTAGATTAATTGAAGATCTGTATATCCACCAATATAATAATCACCATTCTCACGTACTAGACCTAAAATCTCACAATCCGTCGAACATTTTTGAATATCTCCTCAAGATCGCAGCCTAATTAAATCCATCAAAACTCATAATCCATCGTCAAATTTGTTTCAGGAAAAAAATCACATGACTAAATCCTAATTATTCCAAGATTAATTGAAAATATGTTATACACCAATATAATAGTCACGCTCATACTAGACCTAAAATCTCATAATCCACACAACATCTTTGACTATCTCCTAAAGATCACAATCACCTAAGTAGATCCACCAAAAACTAATAATCCATCGTCAAATTTGCTACAAGATGACAATCGCCTAACTAAATCCATATTGTTCCAAGATTAACGGAAGATATGTTAATCAACCAATATAATATAGCCATGCTCATACTAGACTTAAAATCTCATAATCCACGGAGCATCTTGAACTATATCCTCAAGATCACAATCTCCGAACTAAATCCACCAAAAACACATCATTCACCGAACATCTTCGACTATCTTCTCAAAACCACAATGACCTAACTAAATCCACTAAAAACTCATAAACCATCATCAATTTTGTTTCAAGATGATAATCACCTACCTAAATCCAAGTTGTTCCAAGATTAATTGAAGATATGTTTATCCACCAACATAAAAGTAATCATGCTCATACTAACCCTAAAACCTCATAATCCACTGAACATCTTTGACTATCTCCACAAAATCACAGGGACGAAACTAAATCCACTAAAAACTCATAAACCATCGTCAAATTTGTTTCAAGATGATAATCACCTAACTAAATCAAAGTTCTTTCAACATCAATTAATGATATGTTTATCCACCAATATAATAGTAGTCATGCTCATACTAGACCCAAAATTTCATAATCCACCGAACATCTTTGAGTATCTCCACATTATCTCAATCACCTAAGTAGATCCACCAAAAACTCATAATCCATCATCAAATTTGCATCAAGGTGACAATCACTAACTAAATCCAAATTGTTCTAAAATTAACAAAAGATATGTTTATCCACCAATATAATATAGCCATGCTGATAATAGACTTAGAATCTCATAATCCACCGAACACCTTTTAACTATCTCCTAAAGATCACAATCACCAAACTAAATCGACCACAAACTCATAATCCACCAAACAACTTCGACTATCTCTTAACTAAATCCAAAGTGTTCCAAAATTAAAAGGAAATCTGTTTATCCACCAACATAATCACCATTCACATGTACTAGACCTCAAATCCCATAATCCACCGAACACTTTGACGATTTCCTCAAAATCACAACCACGTACTTAAATCCATCAAAAACTCATAATCCATCGTCCAATTTGCTTCAAGATCACAATCACCTAACTAAATCCAAAAAATTTAAGATTAATTAAAAAATATGTTTATAACAAATAGTAGTAGCCATGCTTATACTAGTCCTAAAACCTCATAATCCACCGAATCTTTGTCTATCTATTCAAGATCACAATCACCTAATTAAATCCATCAAAATCTCATAATCCATCATCAAATTTGCTTCAAGATGAAAATCACCTAAATAAATCCAAATTCTTCCAAGATTAATTGAAGATATGATTATTTGTTCATATAATTGTAGACATGCTTATACTATGTCTAAAATCTCATAATCCATGGAACATCTTTGGCTATCTTCTCAATATGACAATCACCTAACTAAATCCAGGCTAAGATATCATAATCCATCATGAATTTTGATTTAAAAATCACAATCACCTAACTAAACCCAAAGTGTTCCAAGATTAATTGAAGATATGTTTATCCACCAATATAATCGTCACCATTCTCACGTACTAGACCTAAAATCTCATAATCCACCTTACATTTTTTAATATCTCCTCAAGATCACAATCACCTAATTAAATCCATCGAAAACTCATAATCCATCGTCAAATTTGCTTCAAGATTAAAATCACATACTAAATCCAAATTATTTCAAGATTAATTGAAAATATGTGTATCCACCAATATAATAGTAGTCATGCTCATACTAGACCTAAAATCTCATAATCCATCAAACATCTTTGACTATCTCCTCAAGATAGCAATCACCTAAGTAGATCCACCAAAAACTCATAATCCATCGCCAAATTTGCTTCAAGATGACAATCACCTAACTAAATCCAGATTGTTCCAAGATTAACGGAAGATATGTTTATCAACCAATATAGCCAAGCTCATACTATACTTAAAATCCCATAATCCACCTTTGTCTTGGTCCTCTTTGCTACTTCCATGAGATCTTCTTGCTCATGCTGCTCTTACTGATGAGCGCACTATTGAGACTTCTATGAAGTCAACATACACCTTTGTGTCCACCTTCTTTCCCTGCCAGTTTGGATGGGCATCCTTTGCCTTGCTGCGGGTTGCTATGGGTGCTGTCTCAATCCCACATCCCGTGTTCCCTTGTTGTGCGACACCATAACCGCACGCTCGAGCACCACCAATGGTGAGCACGAGCTCGGACAGTCGACGCGTACCTGGATTATGCACGGGATGAGCCGAGGACAAGGCGCTACCTAAAGCCGGGGCCAAGGGCGCACAGTAGGAGAACCTAGGGTGCTTAATCAAGTGCATGACCCACAACCTGCAAACAGGAGAAGAACACCAATCCGGATCGGCAAGGTACGGAAAGTGCACATGCACATGGGATGCTGGATCAAGTCCCTCTGCTGCCTCCACCGCCAGTCTCTGCCTCTGTTGCCTTTTCTACCAATTATTTTCAGCAGCGGCATCATCGCCTTGGGTCACTTGATCTCTCATCCTTAGTATGACGTGGTCTTCTTGGATCCATCTCTGACGATGTCTCTAAACCATCAAGGTTGTCGGCTATGTAAACATGTCCAAATACCTTATACTCATAGCGAGGCAGTGTCTCAACGTCTTTCCGACCTTGTTCACTCTGATGTCGGGGGTCCATCTCCCTTTGACTCGAAAGGAGGTCATCACTAGTGACTTCTCTCGACACACTTGGATATACTTTATTTCTTCTTGTAGTGAGGTCTTATCTATAAGGTTTTGCTGCCATGGTTCATACTTAGTTCTCTACGCGTATTCGTGTGTTCCAAGATTAACAAAACATATGTTTATCCACCAATATTATAGAGCCATGCTCATGCTAGACTTAAAATCTCATAATCCACTAAAGATCTTTAACTATCTCCTCAAGATCGCAATCTACAAACTAAATCCACCAAAAACTCATAATCCACCGTCAAATTTGCTTCAAGATCACAATCACATAACTAGATCCAAATTATTCCAAGATTAATCGAACATATGTTAACCTACCAATATAAACGTAGGCATGCCCATACTATACCTAAAATCACATATACACCAAACATCTTTGACCATCTCCTCAAGACCACAATTACCAAACTAAATCCAACTAAATTACCTAACTAAATTAAAATTGCTCCCAGATTAGTTAAAGATCTGTTTATCAACCAATACAATTATAGTTATGCTCACTTATTACCCTATCTTAAAATCCACCGAACATCTTTAACTGTCTGCTCAATAGCACAATCACCTAGCTAAATCCACCTAAAATCTCATTAATTCACCGACAAATTTACTTCAAGATCACAATCACGTAGCTAAATCCAATGTGTTTCAAAATTACTTGAAGATATGTATATCCACCAATATAATGATCACCATGCTCACGTACTAGACCTAAAATATCATAATCCACCGAACACTATCACCTAACTAAATCCGAAGTTGAAGATATGTTTATCAACCAATATAATATAGCCATGCTCATACTACACTTAAAATTCTCATAATCCACCGAACATTTTTAACTATCTCCTCAGGATCACAATCACCAAACTAACTCCACTGAAAACTAATATTCCACCGAACATCTTTGACTATCTTCTCAAAACCACAATGTCCTAACTAAATTCACTAAAAACTCATAAACCATCATCAAATTTGCTTGAAGATGATAATCACCTAACTAAATCCAAGTTGTTCCAAGAGTAATTAAAAATATGTTTATCCACCAACATAATAGTAATTATGCTCATACAAACCCTAAAAGCTCATAATCCACCGAACATCTTTGACTATCGCCTTAAAATCAAAGTGACCCAACTAAAATCCACTGAACGCTCATAAACCATAGTCAAATTCGTTTCAAGGTGATAATCACCTAACTAAATCAAATTTCTTTCGAGATTAATTAAAGATATGTTTATCCACCAACATAATAATAGTCATGCTCATACTAGATCAAAAATCTCATAATCCACCAAACATATTTGACTATCTCCTCAAGATCAAAACCAACTAACTAAATCCACCGGCAAATTTGCTTCAAGATCACAATCACTAACTAAATCCAATTTATTTCAAGATTAATCGAAAATATGTTATCCACCAATATAATAGTAGTCATGTTTATACTAGACCTAAAATTTCATAATGCACCGAACATCTCTGAATATCTCCTAAAGATCCCAATCACCTAAGTAGATCCACCAAAAACTCATAATCCATCATAAAATTTGCTTCAAGATGACAATCACCTAACTAAATTCAAATTGTTCCAAGAATAACGAAAGATATGTTTATCCACCAATATAATATACCATGCTCATACTAGACATAAAGTCTCATAAACCACCAAAGATCTTTAACTATTATCACCTCAGGATCACAATAACCAAACTAAATCCACCAAACATCTTTGACTATCTCTTAAATAAATCCAAAGTGTTTCAAAATTAATTAAAAATATGTTTATCCACCAATATAATCACCATTCTCACAAATCTCATAATCCACAACATTCTTTGAATATCTCCTCAAAATCATAAACACGTAACTAAATCTATCAAAAACTCTTCATCCATCATCAAATTTGCTTCAAGATCACAATCACCTAACTAAATCCAAAAGAATTCAAGATTAATTGAAAATATGTTTATCAACCAATATAGTAGTAGTCATCATGCTGGTACTAAACCAAAAACCTCATAATCCTTCGAACATCTTTGTCTATCTACTCACGATTAGAATCACCTAACTAAATTCATCAAAACCTCATAATCCATCATCAAATTTGCTTCAAGAAGACAATCACCTAAATAAATCCAAAATGTTCCAAGATTAACTCAAAATATGGTTATTTATTCATAAAATAGTAGACATGCTCATACTATATCTAAAATCTCATAATTGATGGAACATCTTTGACTATCTTCTCAAGATGATAATCACCTAACTAAATCCAGGCTAAGATATCATAATCCATTGTGAAATTTGGTTCAAAATCACAATCACCTAACTAATTTGAAGTGTTCCAAGATTATTTGAAGATCTGTTTATCCATCAATATAATAATCGTCATTCTGACATACTAGACCTAAAATCTCATAATCCACCTAACATTTTTACTATCTCCTCAAGATCACAAGCACCTAATTAAATCCATCAAAATTCATAGTCCATCATCGAATTTGCTTCAACATCAAAATCACATAAATAAATCCAAATTAATCCAGGATTAATTGAAAATATGTTTATCCACCAAATAGTAGTCATGCTCATACTAGACCTAAAATCTCATAATCCACCGAACATCTTTGACTATCTCCTCAAGATTACAATCACCCTAGTAGAGCCACCAAAAACTCATAACCCGTTGTCAAATTTGCTTCAAGATTTCAATCACCTAACTAAATCCAAATTGTTCCAGGATTAATGAAAGATATGTTTATCAACCAATATAATATAGCCATGCTCATACTAGACTTAAAATCTCATAATCCACCAAACATCTTTAACTGTATTCTCACGATCACAATCACCTAACTAAATCCAGGGTAAGATATCATAGACTTAAAATCTCATAATCCACCAAACATCTTTGACTGTATTCTCAAGATCACAATCACCTAACTAAATCCAGGCTAAGATATCATAATCCACCATGAAATTCGGTCGAAAATCACAATCACCTAACTAAATTTATATTGCTCCAATATTAATAAAAGATATATGTATCCACAAATAGAATAATCATCATGCTCACCGACTAGCCCAAAAATCTCATAATCCACCAAACATCTTTGACTATCTTCTCAAGAGCACATCATGTAACTAAATCCACCTAAAATCTCATAATGCTCCGTAAAATTTGGTTCAAGATCACTATCACTTAACTAAATACATTATTGTAATATTAATTGAAGATTCGTTATTCAACAATTTAATAATCATCATGCTCACATACTAGACTAAAATCCCATAAATCACCATGAAATTTAGTTAAAGATCGTAATCACCTTACTAAAGCCAAATTGTTTACAGATTAATCAAATATATGTTTATTAAACAATATAATAATCATCATGCTCACCTACTAGCTCTAAAATCTCATAATGCACCGAACATTTTTAACTATCTCCTTAAGATCACAATCACATAACTAAATCCACATAAAATCTCATAATCCACCGTGAAATTTGCTTCAAGATCACAATCACCAAACTAAATCCAAATTGTTTCAATATTAATTAAAGATATGTTTATCCATTTATAAAATAATCATCATGCTCACCTACTAGCCCTAAAATCTCATAATCCACCGTACATCTTTGACTTCTATCTCCCCAATACCACTTCTACATCACCATCAAACTACCTCATCTTCTAACTGATGAAAACCATTTCAATATGGCACCACCCAACTTGGTGCATATTGGGGGCTTAAGGATGTAACATGATTGACTCACAAAATCACAATTTCATGTAGGGCTTCATTCCAATCAAAAGTTGTTGGTGCTTAATGGGTCCTCTTGCAATTCCATAAGTTAAGTACATCGATATAAGTCCATGCTATCACATCCTTGATAACTAGGTTGGGTTTCCTAGGATAGGTTTGGTTTAGAGAAAGGCTTAAGCTTGAGAGAGGAGAAACTCTGACTAAGTTGCACTTTGTACAATTAAAGATGCAGGCCTTTGCATCTTGAAGGTATCTTGGTGCTAGGTCTACGCGACTTGAACAATCGAACAAAACTTTTCTCAAGAATGATGCAACTATAGAGTCCACCTGATGGTACATAGTCCCCCATGATTGATATTTTTCCACTCTCGTCACGGTGTACAAGGTATCCACCTAGTGAGGGCTCTACACTAAACAGACCAAGGTACTAAGTTCAGCCTCGTCCCATATTGGGGTAATGTGCTACAATTATTCCCCAGTCCTAGGATTTATATGACTTGCATGGCTAAGCACTATTAAACTTGCGCCTATGACCCACATTTATTTGTGACAAGTGGGTATGTATTCCTCCGGTTAGAAACGAGGGGTATTAAGAATGTCAAAGGGGGTGTCAATATCAAGCACATAGAGCATAGCTAAACCCTAGCTAATTTACTTAGCATAGCAATACTAGTAAACAATACTTTATGCATGCAAAATAATCTTAAGTGTGTAATGCAAATATGGGTTCAACATGATCAAAGTAGGTTGCTTGCCTTGCTCAATAAAGTCTTGAATGCTTCTTTGAAGGGATAGTGTTCATGATGATTACTTCTTGAAACAAACCACTTGATAATCTCTCAATGGCTGGTGGGCTAAAAAGGGGATGTGAAACATACTTGTAAGAAATCAGAGCTAAACAAGTTAACACAGAATAACAGAATGAAACATATGACTCAAATTCGAGTTCGACGATTGCATCTCAGGAACAGAAATTGCAGCAAGGCGGCATAATTATTCCAAACTCTATTTAAGGTTTGCACTTTGGGTTCACATTTCCAAGACGCGAATCTAATGCCACAAATGAGTTCAAACCAAATTTTGCACATCATCAACGATTTGGTAATAGTCACCACTGAATTCTTTTCCCTGCTATTTTGCTAAGTTACTGTATCCATCCAGATTTGTAGTTTAGATTCGACATACAATGTTTGACTGTAACAGCACAGTGCACACTTTCTGAATTGCTTGCACGAATTGGTGTAGACTCTGGTTCCATCAAACTCTCAGTTCCATGGAACAAGTCTGTAACCTATGTTTTTAAGGCGGTAAGGCGATCTAAGGCGCTGGGGGGGGGGGGGGCGCCTTATCGCCTAGGCGACGCCTAAGCGCCTAAGGCGGACGCCTAAGCGCCTAAGGCGGGCATATTTGTAAGGCGCTGGCGGGGCGCCTTATCGCCTAAGCGTCGCCTAAGCGTCCAAGGCGGGACGCCTTAAAAACATTGTCTGTAACTAGGCATATAGTGCGGTGATGGGCCTTTCCCATAGCAAAGCGGGTTCAGTAGCTAATCTAGCATACTCCTTTGGCAATAGTTCCTAGTACTAGACAAATTATGGAATGGGCATAAAAAACAGTGTACCTAAACAGCAGGTGTACAACATGCATAGACTTCTCTTGCTCTTTCTTGATGCAGCAGCTCATCTCCCTTGGCAATAGTTCCTAATTTAATTGTGATAGTCTTATTAGGATATTCATATTCAGAAGCAAAGATTGTCAAAAGGTAGCTACTTTTGGTATGCAACAGATGTTGTAATTTACTTTCTCAGTTGTCAAACATGAATGTGGAACACTTCAGCATGTTTCCAAGTTTAAACTATATTGCAAGTCATATGACTTGCATCCACACCTTGTTAAATAAAATTAACTAACTATATATATTTAGTTTCTGCGTTTAATCATTGTAATGAATCATGGCTCAACTGCCCCTCTGTGAGATGGTCAATCTTAGAATTATGTTTCCTACAACTTAAATGGGATAACTTACCTGCTGTACCAATCATATCATCCATCATAACAGACACTTTTCCTCTTAACATCTCCAATCAGATTCATTACCTGCAATAAATGCACATGACAAGTTGTGCTTGTTTAATCTGACAGAACTGATCACATAAAAGTATGGAAAAATAAAACTAGCATGCACCATGTGAAACAGCACATCTACATATGCAATATACATTTCCAGCAGATTGACTAGCAGTGGATAAACCGTAACCAACTACAAAAGAGCCTTGATGAGTATTCTCTTACTATGCATCCTAGTTAGCTGCTCATATACCCCACTGTGGACAAGAATGTAAAACAAGTTAAGCCGTTCTTCCACTCGCGCCAATTCATCCAGCTATAATACTACTTGCCTCGGCAACGTTGTGTACATGCCTTCTTTTGTCTACAATTGTTAGAGGTGCATCTGCTTTTTGGCAAAAGCGCGTGCTCTGGGAACACCTCCAACATCAGGCGACACCACCACCAAGTCATTCGAACAAATTGTCTTGCTGGCGAGGTTTTCAAGAATCACCGGCTTGACAGATAATGAGGCAAAGACAGAAACAGTTATGAATGATAGATATCACATGCCAGTTTTGAAGTACTTGATCAACTGAAGCAACGGTGTTCAGGAAGGAATAAGACTAGGATTACCCACAGACATGATTTAATTTTGTGGATTTTTTCACTCCGTGCACTATGCTGGACGCAGACGGAAATTTTTCACTGGAGAAGCATTGTGTAGGTTTCAGACTTCCTCACCAAATAGTTTGCCTGAATGCAAACGCTTCATGTCTGTTCAACTAGGATTAGTCACAGCTACAATCAGATTGTGTTCGACTAGTATTACTCACAGCTAGAATCAAGACCTAAGACCGCACAGCAGACCTCCACATGGGAGGTTGAAGAGGGAGAAAAGCAACCACATAAGGTCAGCCATGACTTGGGATAGCTTTCCTCTGATGCTTGTGATTGAAGGGGAGGACATCACCGGAGAAAAAGAGAAAAGATGTCAAGAGGAAGGAGAAAAGGCATGCATCATCTCAATACCATCCCGCTCAGGTCGGCTAGTGGAGGAAAGTGAAACGCCTAAAGAGGATATCCGCCGGACAGAACAAATGTTGGTGCACGGATCCGGCAAGAAAAGAAGAAGAAAGGGGATTTGGCTCTGATTTTCGCATTGCAGGGAGAAGTGAAGATGAGGGGGCTTACTTCTCAGCGTAGTGGAGCAAGTACGCGGGCTTCTTCACCTCAAACGACTACGCCTCCAGTTCATGACCGCCTGCGTCGCAAGCACACGCAATTCAGTCACCGGAATCCGCCGCGTCAGATGAGAGGAGAGGAGAAGAGGAGAACCCTAGACGTACCTGCGTCGAGAGGTGGGCGACGTCGATGCCCAGAGAGATGAGGGCGAGAAGGTGCTTGGGCGCGTCGAACTTGCCGCCGTCGAAGTGGGAGTCGAGGAGCGCCGGTACGGCGGCATCGTCCGGGTCGTCGTAGAGGTGCGCGTCCGCCCCACCACCCGCGGCGTTGCCGCGCCGCTGGCCCGCATCCCAAATATCCCAAACAGGCTCCCTCCTCGAACGCGGCGGCGAGGCTGCGCGGAGCGGATCTCGGCGGCCGCCGCGTTTCGCCGGGTAGAAGCAGAAGAGAGACGAGGTCCGTGTCCGTCTCGTCTAGGGCCGAATTTGACGTATAACCTGGGCCGTCCACGAGAGAGGCTGGGTAGTATTTTCTGTGGGCCTGATCCACATATATCCATCCGGGCGGCGGCCTGCTAGTAGTGGGGTAAGCTGTACCTGGAAACTTTAGCCCCACATCGCGAGTTTCATTAATTCAAAAAATGATTAAAGAAATATAAAGGTAATAAGAAAATAAGAAAACATTAAAAAATCACAGTTTTTTAAAACATTCTTTCTAAAATCATCGATCTTTCTATAAAAAGTTGAAAGGTAGCTGCGATATAGTTTTAAATGTATCTTCTCTGGACTAATATAGTTTTAAGTGAGCTTCCGCTTTGATATGAAATTGCATGATTTATTTGTGCTCTTTTATAATGTATACATTTACAAGGAAAATGATGATATTAAAACTAAATTATTTTGTTCTTCAGTGAGTTAAAAACACATCCCAACTTTATCAAAAGGCAAAAGAACTTTCCTATGATTGTAATTATGATTATGCCCATGAGAAATCAAAATAAGCATCTTTTAGCTCCGGTTTGTTTAGTTTATGTCTTGTGGATCAACCATGGCCAGTATATTTCATGCCCCAGGATAATGTTTTAGGCTATGCAGTACTCAAATAACTACACATTATCTTTTCATCTAATGAACATGGGGATATTTTGTACCGAGTAGATCAACTTGTCTTTCATCGAGAAAAACAAACGGATATTCTGTACCAAGTAGATCAACTTGTCTTTTCATCTAAATGAACAAGCGATATTTGGTACCCAATAGATCAACTTGTCTTTTCATCTAAATGAACAAGTGGATATTTTGTATCCAGTAGATCAACTTGCATATGTACACAAGGTTTTTGGCAACACATCAATTGGTATGATTTTTAACTAACCAATTGGTTGTTCCAGTATTTGTTCCCTCTTATTTAGGTTTTTTCGGTACCTCCCATAGTTCTACCTTGTAAAAAGTAAGAGCATTTACTACCAGGTCATAGAAGTTAGTAGATAGTCAATGGCTATAAAAAAATTGTGGTTGAGGACTGAATGGCTATATTTGCTTATTTCTGCCATCATGCCGGGATATTTTCCTCCCTATGTTCAAACCATGCATGGTATTGGTGAGACAGTGGATATTTTGTTAAGTAGTATGTATACATGTGGATGGCATAGAACTGATGTACGTTCTTCTGATTTGCAGTTTATTATTTGTTACATCTATTACCGGTGGCATACTATCCAGTGTGTTGTTTGTCAAGTCTTTAAAATTTACCTTTACTATTAATCAACACTTCTGCTTCGGTACAACCCTCAACACATCAATGGAGAAGATCTCTCCATACCTCTTCATAATAAGGGTAGGATGGTCTTTTCTAAAAAAATAGACAATTCCCCGTGCATTACAACGGGAATTGGTTGATGAAAATTTGAATTTATAACATAACAATCAAAATTTAAAATACATAGGACTTATTGTATTTGATCATGTGTAGTTGTAATAATATTTATTGAATATGAGTAGAATAATTAGATGGACATTTTTTCACATGTATGGTTGATGTAGTGGTGGGTCTTTTCTCATGCATTATTGCATGTAGAGGTGGGCCTTATACTATTTATAATTGCATGGTGAGTAAGTTAATGGGGATGACTCTCTTAGTCATATATAGGATACATCCACATTCAGGCTGGCAATGGGGATTACCCAGGTGGGTATTGGACTCCCATCCCCGTCCCCGCGACAGCCACCCCATGCCCATCTCCGTCCCCGCCCATGGGGAACAAAATTTTCCCATCCCCGTTGGGTTTTTCATCCCCACTAGATCATGGATGGTGCGCGCTGCTGTGGCCGTCTGTTTGTAATATTGAATATTAGTGTTCAAAGAAAATATTGAATAATTGCTGGAACACAACGATTGGTGTACTCGACGTATCTACCACAACCCGGATAATGATCCCCCTGGTGTAGTCCTAGTTCTTGTTTAGTCCATGCTATCAACACTTGGTTTCATTGTTTTAGGAAATCAAGTGCACACGTTTCTCCCAGTAATTTTGAATCTTCTCGAATGAGAAGCACACCATTTCTTGCATGTTGCATGTCTTAGAAGCATAAAAATAATATATGTTAAAACATGCACACAAAGTAGACACGAGTAAGATAAACCACATTTTTGGTGATGAAGACACAAACACATTTGAACTTAAAAGCAATGGAGGAAGCTGGAACATGGTATTAAAAGAAAAGGGTAAATCAGCAACAAAGTTATCTAATCATTATGACCACCTACAGATAAATTTTACTAACCCTTATTGAAAACACTTGGTATATTGTAAGTTCAGGCCTTCCTCGTACTTTAACTCATGTGCATAGTTTGGTTACACTGATTTTTCATAACACAAACCTAAGCAAACAGAGTACTATTATGCACTAAGTAATTAGAATTATAGAAAATAATATTTATTAACTTGCCCCAAGGTGAGTATGCAAATTTATCTCTTCCCTCCACTCCTTTTAGCACAAAGTGTTGCTCATCATGGGTCCTGTAGTGGAGACCTCAATTTCACATCTCACCGTATAAGTATGAGATTTTATTTTCAGAGAAATAACAAAGAAACATCTAATGCAGAAACACAAGATATGTTAATCCGACAATATGCTAGAACTTGAGTGTTTTTTACTAACATGGAGTACTTGAATTATAAGCATGTGGATCTCTCTATACCGTGGATCTCCACATTGCTCCTCTTATCATATAACATATACAAATTATATGTATGCAGAATTGAGTACTCTAAAATCAAGGTAAAAATAGTTAAGTACTTTGTTAGTAATTCTCATAAGATTTTGATGTGACCAGCACTGCGTCGGTTAGCACCCCCCTAGGTGTGGGCACTATGACAAGACCAAACACAAAAAAATCCATATGCAACAAGGCTTCACATCTTTAAGAATAGTGATTCTGCTTACCTATGTACCTAGGAACTGCCCATCTTTCTCAGCCATGTGGTGGTCGATCCATGTTCATAGAAATCTTTGTAAGAAGGCCAAATCTTTCAGCCATGCGATGATACAATTTTTAAAAAATCATATATGGATAAGAAACCTTGATATCAGAATGAGACAATCCAGAAAAAAAAGTATATGAAGATAAAGGGAACTATGAATCAGCAAAACCCAAAAAGTTCCTGCGTCAAATAAGCTGCGAAGATCCTCTCATTCTCTTGTAAACCAAGTTTCAATGTCATCCTTTGCTACCAGATCCTCGCTGATCACCAATCAGAACCGCAAGTAGCTCACCTGAATAAATCCATTGCTAGAGAATTGATACAAAAGGATCAATACCAAGTTCATTGAGGCGTTCACACAAACACAAACTTGCAATAAAATAATGGGAAGATCATCACTGAATATGAGGAATTAACACAAACATATAACACAGTGCGATGGAGATGATCAAAAAATGGGGAGAAAACCTCAATTTATAGATTGCCTGCTGCAAACAAAATATATAATCAGCAACTTTTCCATAGCAATCAATCAAAATTACAAAATGGTTACGCAGAATTTTCAACACAAATCTAATTAGGAGTCTCGTTTACAAACATCCATAAACATGGACTACCATCAATAACAAGATCTGAGCAAACACAAATGCAGATTGGGGAAGGGGAGTGGGGGCTTCTAGTGTTGTTAGCAGCACATGGAGAGAAAAACAAAGGCATTGATCGATTTTTGACTAAAGGATCCTCGCGATAGTTGGAGCTCGGGATTTGAACTTGGTTGCTGATGCAACTTGTAGCACAATTTGCGGGAAAAACCAACCTTCATTTATGTCTAAATAAGTGACAGCCGAGGGATGTGGTCGCCGGGGGGCACGCGCTGATAACCCGCAAGTTTACGGGATAGTTGTAGCCTCTTTCGATAAGTAAGAGTGTCGAACCCAACGAGGAGCTAAAGGTAGAACAAATACTCTCTCAAGTCCTATCGGCCACTGATACGACTCTACGCACGCTTGACGTTCGCTTTACCTAGAACAATTATGAAACTAGAGGTACTTTGTAGGTGTTGTTGGATAGCTTTGCAAAATAATAAAGAACACGTAAATAAAAGCTAGGGGCTATTTAGGTAAAGATGCAATAAAGTAAATATGGCGAGTGTGGAAAAGTGGTGGTAGGAGTTGTGAAATTGTCCCTAAGCAATTGACTATGTTACTAGACCGATAATCATTATTGCAATTCTATTTGAGGGAGAGGCATCAGCTAACATACTTTCTCTACTTGGATCATATGCACTTATGATTGGAACTATTAGCAAGCAGTCCGCAACTACAAACGTTCATTAAGGTAAAACCCAACCATAGCATTAAAGCATCAAGTCCCCTTTATTCCATACGCAACAATCCCCTTACTCGGGTTTGTGTTTCAGTCACTCACGCAACCCACTATAAGCGAATCATGAACGCATTGCAACACCCTACATCGAGAATCCCTCACGCTTGCGTGACACGGAGGGCACCATAGGACAGCACCAATAATAAAACATGCAACTCAAATCAATCATAGCAATTCATCAATCACCGATAGGACAATAGAAATCTACTCACACATCATAGGATGGCAACACATCATTGGAAAATAATATGAAGCATAAGGCACCATGTTCAAGTAGAGGGTACAACGGGTTGCGGGAGAGTGGACCGCTGGATATAGATGGGGGAAGGTGATGGAGATGTTGGTGAAGATGGCGGAGGTGTTGGTGTAGATCGCGGTGATGATGATGGCCCCCGGCGTCGTTCTATAAATGATATAAGTGAAGCACATGATATAAGTGAAGCACATGAAGCATTCTATAAAGCCATACTCAAAAGATTTAAGTGAAGTGCAATGGGCATTCTATAAATCAACCAAGGACTGTCTCATACTAGCATGGTGCATAAAAGAAAAGGGAAAACTAAATGCAAAAGACGCTCCAAGACTGCACATATCGCATGAACGAAATGAATTCAAAAACATACCGATACTTGTTGAAGAAAGAGGGGATGCCTTCCGGGGCATCCCCAAGCTTAGGCGCTTGAGTATCCTTGAATATTTACTTGGGGTGCCTCGGGCATCCCCAAGCTTGAGCTCTTGCCTCTCTTCCTTTTTCTCATATCGAGACATCCTTGATTAGACACTACATCCACACAAAACTTCAACAGAAAACTCGGTAAGATCCGTTAGTATAATAAAGCAAATCACCACTCTAAGTACTGTTTCAAACCAATTCATATTTTGTTTTTGCATTGTGTCTACTGTAATATAACTTTTTCATGGCTTAATCCACTGATATAAATTGATAGATTCATCAAAACAAGCAAACCATGCATAAAAAACAGAATCTGTCAAAAACAGAACAATCTGTAGAAATCTGAACATCCACCATACTTCTGGTACCCCAAAAATTCTACCAAAATTAGGAAAACTAAACAAGTTGTACATCAAGACAGTGCAAAAGGAATAAGAACTATTTGGCATTTCAGTTAAAAATGTAAAATCGCGCACTACAGCCAAAGTTTATGTCCCGCACCGTACAAACCAACAAGCATTGTAAACATCCTAAAGGCAAACCTTGACACATTATTTTTATAATACAATGGAATTATACAAGGGGATAATTATTTTTGATGAAAAGTGTCTGTAATCAAGATTCACAAAGTTTCCGTGAGCATGAACAAAGTTCAAGGAGCTCTCCCACTTCAACAATGCTTGTCTTTCTCACTTTCACTTTCCTTTTTGAAAAGTTTTTAGGTTCCCCTCTTTATTTTTTTGTTTTTAAACTATATGAAAGCACTGAACAGAAATAAATGACTCTCTAAAACTTCCGGTTGTCTCCCTGGCAGCGCTTTCTTTAAAGCCATTAAGCTAGGCATATAGTGCTCAAGTAAATCATCCACCCGGATCCCAAGGTATATCAAAGCCAATTTTAATTAACAATGATTTGTAATTTAGTAGTGAGCACAAAGTAACATATATCATGCAACAACGAAGTCTAACTCTCTTCCTATGCATCGGCATGTCATAAAAGAACAATTCATGCACACCAAGTAAAGACCAATGCATAGTATAAACAGTTTCTTGCAATTCTATCATATTGGAAACATAAAGAGGCGGAGATGTAGTTCCTCTCTCATAATAATTGCAAGTAGGAGCAGCAAGCACATGCATATTATATCTATCAAAATCATCATGTGCAATGGTAAAAGGCAACCCATCAATATAATCCTTAATAAGCACAAACTTCTCAGATATAGTGTAGTTTGGAGAATTCAAAAAGATAATAGGACTATCATGCGTGGGTGCAATAGCAACAATTTCATGTTTAACATAAGGAACTATAGCAAGTTCATCTCCATAAGGATAATTCATATAGGCATCTTGGCCACAAGCATAGCAAGCATCATCAAAAAGGGATATTTCAAACAAATTCAAGGGATCATAGCAATCATCATAGCAATCATCCTTCGGTAAGCACGAAGGGGAATTAAATAATGTATGAGTTGGAGGGTTACTCTCATTAGAAGGTGGGAACGGGTAGCTAATCCGCTCTTCCTCCTTTTGTTCTTCGCTCTCCTCATCATCTTTTTCATCCAATGAGCTCACTGTTTCATCAATTTCTTCTTCCATAGCTTCCTGCAAAATATTAATCTCTTCTTGGACAGCGGGGACTTTCTCCATAAATGCATTAATATAGTAATTGTATTCATAATTTTCATAGCAATATCTAAGTATAGCAAGATTTTTAGGCCTATAAACACCATCATCATCAAAAGCTTCATACTTTTCAAACAAGGATTCAATTTCATAAGCAGCCTTAAAAGCAACAAATTCTTCTATTTGTTTAACATCATAGTAATCATATATACCATTAGCATAAGAAGCTAAGGTTTCATTATCATTAAATTTGCATGAAAAGGGAAGGTCTAGAGCCTTCATCCTAGAGCAACAAGTAATATCATATCTCAAGCATAGATCCCGGGCATACCAACGCAACATAATAAATTGATCCCATAATAGTTTCCCTTTTTGTGACGAGCGATAATCCCTAAAGTATTCATGTTGATCCAACGTGTCTCCCATTATAAAGTTGAATGGGGTTTTCTCAGGATTATCAAAGTAGTACATAATATCTTTCACATAATGAGAATCGAGGGTTTTAGGAGTTACCCCATCTCCATGAGTAGCAAGTACACATAATTTTTTTGGTATTTCGTGTTCTATATCCATAACTAAAGATAGAGAACAACTAAGAACAACAAATAAAAATTACTTAGTGATAAAGCAAACAAGCACACACGAGAATATTCACCCCACGCTATGACTCCCCGACAACGGCGCCAGAAAAAGGTCTTGATAACCCACAAGTATACGGGATAGTTGTAGCCTCTTTCGATAAGTAAGAGTGTCGAACCCAACGAGGAGCTAAAGGTAGAACAAATACTCTCTCAAGTCCTATCGGCCACTGATACGACTCTACGCACGCTTGACGTTCGCTTTACCTAGAACACGTAAATATGCTAGGGGTAATTTGTAGGTGTTGTTGGATAGCTTTGCAAAATCGTAAAGAACACGTAAATAAAAGCTAGGGGTTGTTTAGGTAAAGATGCAACAAAGTAAATATAGCGAGTGTGGAAAAGTGGTGGTAGGAGTTGTGAAATTGTCCCTAAGCAATTGACTACGTTACTAGACCGATAATCACTATTGCAATTCTATTTAAGGGAGAGACATAAGCTAACATACTTTCTCTACTTGGATCATATGCACTTATGATTGGAACTATTAGCAAGCAGTCCACAACTACCAACGTTCATTAAGGTAAAACCCAACCATAGCATTAAAGCATCAAGTCCCCTTTATCCCATACGCAACAATCCCCTTACTCGGGTTTGTGTTTCAGTCACTCACGCAACCCACTATAAGCGAATCATGAACGCATTGCAACACCCTACAGCGGGAATCCCTCACGCTTGCGCGACACGGAGGGCACCATAGGACAGCACCGATAATAAAACATGCAACTCAAACCGATCATAGCAATTCATCAATCATCGATAGGACAATAGAAATCTACTCACACATCATAGGATGGCAACACATCATTGGAAAATAATATGAAGCATAAGGCACCATGTTCAAGTAGAGGGTACAGCGGGTTGCAGGAGAGTGGACCGCTGGATATAGATGGGGGAAGGTGATGGAGATGTTGGTGAAGATGGCGGAGGTGTTGGTGTAGATCGTGGTGATGATGATGGCCCCCGGCGGCGTTCCGATGCCACCGGAAGCAAGGGGGAGAGAGCCCCCTTCTTCTTCTTCTTCTTCTTCTTCTTCTTCCTTGACCTCCTCCCTAGATGGGAGAAGGGTTTCCCCTCTGTTCCTTGGCTCCCATGGCTTAGGAGGGGCGAGAGCCCCTCCGAGATTGGATCTATCTCTCTGTTTCTGCGTTCTCAGATTCTACCCCTTCACCGTTTCTTTTATATATGGGGATCCGTAACTCCGATTGGGGTGAATCTTTCGCCTAGATTTTTCTCATAAAATTAGCTTTCTTGCGGCAAAAGAAGAGCGCCAACCGCCTTACGGGTGGCCTACGAGAGTCCAGGGCGCGCCCGGGGGGAGGACGCACCCCCTGTCTCGTGGCCACCCCGGACACCGTTTCGCGTTGATTCTTCCTCCGGAAAATCCCAAATATTCCAAAATAATTCTCCGTACGTTTTTATCCCGTTTGGATTCCGTTTGATATTGGGTTTCTGTGAAACATAAAACATGCAATAAACAGGAATTGGCACTGGGCACTGGATCAATATGTTAGGCCCAAAAATAGTATAAAAAGTTGCCAAAAGTATATGAAAGTTGAATAATATTGGCATGGAACAATCAAAAATTATAGATACGACGGAGACGTATCACGCGTCGTCAGCGGGTGTGATTGTCCACGAAGGCAGTGGTGGCGTTGGAGGAATCCCCCATCGACCATCTATGAACTGAGCGAGCAAATGAGGCGTCGAGGAGGAGCTACTTGAACTGGAGTCGTCACCCAAGATGCTCGTACCTTCTTTGTTGCCGCTTCTATAGCCTGGTCAGAGCTTCACGATCTAGCGTGTGGCCATAGGCTAATCAACTCTTAGTCTCCTGTGATAGGCAATCCGTTTGCTGGAGCACGAAGGGTGAGGGAGAACACCAGGGGACGAAGCTATATGCGAGCGCAGGAACTGAAGCGACTATTGTCGGGGAACGCAGTATTTCAAAAAATTTACCTACGATCACGCGAGATCTATCTATGTGATGCATAGCAACGAGAGGGAGAGTGTGTCCACGTATCCTCATAGACTAAAAGCGGAAGCGTTAAGTAACGCGGTTGATGTAGTCAAATGTCTTCGCTGTCCAACCGATCAAGTACCAAATGCACGGCACCTCCGCGATCTGCACACGTTTAGCTCGGTGACGTCCCTCGTACTCTTGATCTAGCTGAGGCCGAGGGAGAGTTTCGTCAGCATGACGGCGAGATGACGGTGTTGATGAAGTTACCGATGCAGGGCTTCACCTAAGCAGTACAAAGATATGACCGAGGTGGAAATCTGTGGAGGGGGCACCGCACACGGCTAAGACAACTGTCAACTTGTGTGTCGATGGGGTGCCCCCTCCCCCGTATATAAAGGAGTGGAGGAGGGGAGGGCCGGCCCTCTCTATGGCGCGCCCAAGGGAGGGAGTAGGTTTCCCTCCTTCCCTAGTTGGAGTAGGAGAGTAGGAAGAGGGAGAGACGGAGAACAAAGGGGGGGGGGGGGGGGGGGCGGCCCCCGACCCAATTCGGATTGGGCTTGGGGGCGCGCCCGCCACCTGGCCGCCTCCTCCTCTCTTCCACTAAGGCCCAATAAGGCCCATTGACTCCCCGGGGGGTTCCGGTAATCCGGAAAATGCCCGAACTCATCTGGAACCATTCCGGTGTCCAAACATATTCTTCCAATATATCTATCTTTATGTCTCGACCATTTCGAGACTCCTCGTCATGTACGTGATCACATCCGGGACTCTGAACTACCTTTGGTACATCAAAACTCATAAACTCATAATCGTCATCGAATGTTAAGCGTGCGGACCCTACGGGTTCGAGAACTATGTAGACATGACCGAGACTCATCTCCGATCAATAACCAATAGAGGAACCTAGATTCTCATATTGGCTCCCACATATTCTACGAAGATCTGTATCGGTCAAACCGCATAACAACATACGTTGTTCCCTTTGTCATCGGTATGTTACTTGCCTGAGATTTGATCGTCGGTATCTCAATACCTAGTTCAGTCTCGTTATCGGCAAGTCTCTTTACTCGTTCCGTAATGCATCATCCCGCAACTAGCTCATTAGTTACATTGCTTGCAAGGCTTATAGTGATGTGCATTACCGAGAGGGCCCAGAGATACCTCTCCGACAATTGGAGTGACAAATCCTAATCTTGATCTATGCCAACTCAACAAACACCATCGGAGACACCTGTAGAGCATCTTTATAATCACCCAGTTATATTGTGACGTTTGATAGCACACAAAGTGTTCTTCCGGTATTCGGGAGTTGCATAATCTCATAGTCATAGGGACATATATAAGTCATGAAGAAAACAATAGCAACAAACTAAACGATCATCAGGCTAAGCTAACGGATGTGTCTTGTCAATCACATCATTCACTAATGATGTGATCCCGTTAATCAAATGACAACTCATGTGTATGGCTAGGAAACTTAACCATATTTGATTAACGAGCTAGTCAAGTAGAGGCATACTAGTGACACTCTGTTTGTCTATGTATTCACACATGTACTAAGTTTTCGGTTAATACAAATCTAGCATGAATAATAAACATTTATCATGATATAAGGAAATATAAATAACAACTTTATTATTGCCTCTAGGGCATATTTCCTTCAGCTATAGGTTGGGGAAAACGTACACCTCCATTAGTCGCCGCACATGAGTGGCGCACATCGCTCGCGGTGAATGCTCCCTGGAACTGAAAATTCATTGCCTCCTTTAGTGCTTCAACTATAGCGAGTTAGTTTCACCCCTCGGCTTCATCGAATAGTTGAGCGACGCTTCGCCTCTACCTTCAGCGGCGTGCGCGTCGGGAGGCTCAAACCAGCACGGCCGCATGGTCTCTGCCCGCAACCAGTAACCGTGCGAACCGCATCGCCAACACTCGCCTCTGACCAGCAACTGTTCAACTCACTTTTTTTCCTCGAGAGAAGCGGCCGACTGTCTCTACTCCTCTCGACGAAGCAAGTTCCTCTTCTGCTCCAAACGAGCCGCACCACATAACGCTACATGGGAGGAGAGAGCGTGTGCGCTCGACGATTTTTTCTCGCCCTTCCAAAGTTGTGACAGACGAGAAAGAGATTATGACAAAGTGAAGGCCCATTAGGCCCAGTTAACATGAGATCATGGATTTTGTTACGGGGGAAGCGACCCAACCCATGTAGCCAGATTTGCACAACAGAGGAAGGTTGGACGAGATTAGAGCGAAATCCAACCGCCAGAAATGCCCACAACTCGACATCTGACGGCCAGAAACAATAATGGCATGAGAGGGCTCCAATAGTGCTCAGTTATAATATATTCAAATGGGGAAACCTATACATGCAATCAACAATCACTTCCAATACCTTTTAAGTAGAAAAAACAACATTTCGACACAATAAACAATATATTGTGGCTAGGTTAGCGATTTCTTTTGGCTCTTTGGGCCAAAGGGGTGGGATTGGTGTCTCCGATCTACCAATTTGGGTGGGTATGATCGAGAGTTACCTAGATCTACCAATTTTAGGACCAAAATGTAAGGCACTCACAAGTAAGGTGGGTAATGGGTATGGGTAATGATATCCCATCCCCATCCCCATCTTATGCGTTGGGTAAGATATTGGACCCACCAGCTTCCCCATGGGCAAAAAAACCCGATACATCCTTGTCTCCTAATAGAGTAATTACCCATGGGGACGCGGGTAACGATTAACCATTGCCAGCTTGAGTCCACATATAGGATACGTCACTCGCGCGGATACATCTATGTACATACCCATACACGTGGTTTTTTTCTCTCTTCCTTTTTAATCTTCAAAAATGTGGGTCGCGTGAGATTCAAACTCCCACCCTCTAGGTTTACTTTAAGTTATAGTAACCAACTGGGACATGTCATTTGTTGCACCCACTTGCTTTCTTTTCTGTTTCTTATGTGGCAAATATAACTTCATGAACTTTTAGACTAGGTTCTTTCATGTTTTTTTAAACCAGGTTTTGTTATGTTTTATTCTTGTTTTTATGTTTTATTTTTTCTGCTTTTCAAATGCGTGAACTTTTTTAAATTAAAAAAATCAAATTTGTGAATCTTTTTAAATTTCTTGGACTTTTTTAGTGAATTTTATCAAAAAACCGCAGAAAATTCAAATCCATGAGCCTTTCTTTCACAACTCATCGTCTTTTTTCAAATCCGCGAACACTTGGGCCAACCCAACACGCGCCCAACGAGAGAGATGTCTTCGCCTAGCTGTCCAAGGCCTAAGCGCTTTTCTTCTATTTTTTCGATTTTTCTTTTGTTTTAATTCATTTTTCTCCCTTTTAAACTTCATTATTCTTTTCAAAACATGTTAAAAAATGTGAAAAATTGTTTTGGTGCACTAAAAATGTTCTTGATTTAAAATATTGTTTAGAATGTTAAAAATGCTCTGAAATTTTGAAACATGCTCCTATATTCGATTTGTTTTATTAAAAAATTTAAGAAATGTTTGCGTTTCAAAAATAGTTGATACATTTCTAAATTACATGGCTTGCTTTTCATCAATTGTTCAAAAAAATTTAACCGTTTTGGAAAAAAGTGTTCAAGTTTGTAGTAACATTTTCATGCACAATTTGAAATTTCAAAATTGTTTACAAATTTCAAGAAATGGTTAGGATATAAGAGAATGTTCATATTAATTGATAATAAAGAAAACTACAAAATAGCAAAAACATTCAAATTAGAAAAAAAAACATGGTCACGGATGCACTCGTCTGACCTAGTCTATGATATGTCTCCAACGTATCGATAATTTATGAAGTATTCATGTCATGTTTACTATTATTTTATATTATCTTGGTATGATTTGATTAGAATTAACCCGGACTGACGCTGTTTTCAGCAAAACTACCGTGGTGTTGTTTTTGTGCAGAAATAAAAATTCTCGGAATGCGCTGAAAATCAACGGAGAATTTTTCTGGAAAATATAAAAATACTAAAACAAAAATCTACCGGAGGGGAGTCCCGGGGGCCCGACGAGGGTGGGGGGGCACTCCCACCCCCCTGGGCGCGCCCCTGTGCCTCGTGGACTACCCGTGGGGCCCCCGACTTGTTCTCGATGCCAACCTCTCCTATAAATACAGAACCTCCAGAAATTAACCTAGATCGGAAGTTCTGCCGCCGCAAGTCTCTGTAGCCACGAGAAATCAATCTAGGCCCTCTCTGGCACCCTACCGGAGGGGGCCATCATCACTAGAGGCCATGGAGGAGGATCCCGGAGGGGCCATCATCGCCATGAAGGCCAAGGACCAGAGGGAGAACCTCTCCCCATCCAGGGGGAGGCCATGGAGGAGGAATCACAAGGGGGAGAACCTCTTCTCCTCTCTCTCGGTGGCGCCGGAATGCCATCGGGAGGGGAATCATCGCCGCGGTGACCGTCTTCATCAACATCACCATCATCATCACCATCCTCATCTATTTTACGCGGTCCACTCTCCCGCACTCCGCTGTAATCCCTACTTGAACATGGTGCTTTATGATCCAATGATGTGTTGCCATCCTATGATGTTTTGAGTAGATATCCTTTGTCTTTGGGTTGATTGATGACCTAGATTGGTATGAGTTGTATGTTTTATTTTCATGCTGTCCTATGGTGCCCCCCGTGTCGCGCAAGCATGAGGGATTCCCGCTGTAGGGTGTTGCAATATGTCCATGGTTTACTTATTGTCTGTGTTGATTGAGTGACAGAAGCATAAACACGGATAAGTGGGTCACGGCGTATGGGATAAAGGGGACTTGATGCTTTAATGTTATGGTTGGGTTTTACCTAGATGATCTTTAGTAGTTGCGGATGCTTGCTAGAGTTCCAATCATAAGTGCATATGATCCAAGACTAGAAAGTATGTTAGTTTATGCATGTTCCTCATATGAAATGTGATTACCGATCTTGTGCCTAGGACAATTCCGCACACCAACCCATCATTATTCCGCACTCACTATTTATAATATTTAGTAATCTATTCTAACTTTATGATAACATCACCTACTTTTATATTTTAGCTCTCCGATATCATGCAAAGTTATCCTCTTCATACCCACAACGTAGTTTCATTTCTCGTATCTAGTTGGAAGCAAACGTTCGGTGCACGTAGAGTCGTATCAGTGGCAGATAAGACTTGAGAGAATATTGATCTTACCTTTAGCTCCTTGTGGGTTCGACACTCCATACTTATCACTTCCACCTTTGGAAAAGGCTATGATGATTCCCTGCACTTGGGGATTATCAGCCTATCACACTTCTCTTGTCTAGTGGTTTGTTTTACTATTGTTAAATGACCCTAACTTTTTGCAGTAGCTTGGCTCAAACTTATGAGGCATCCATGGCGGGTTTGAAAGACTGCCGACCCCCCACCCCAATTCGGATTGGTCTTGGGGGAGGGCGCCCTCCACCTGGCCGCCTCCTCCTCTCTTCCACTAAGGCCCAATAAGGCCCATTGACTCCCCGGGGGGTTCCGGTAACCTCCCGGTACTCCGAAAAATGCCCGAACTCATTTGAAACCATTCCGGTGTCCAAACATAGCCTTCCAATATATCGATCTTTATATCTCGACCATTTCGAGACTCCTCGTCATGTCCGTGATCACATTCGGGACTCCGAACAACCTTTGGTACATCAAAACTCATAAACTCATAATACCGATCGTCATCGAACGTTAAGCGTGCGGACCCTACGGTTCGAGAAATATGTAGACATGACCGAGACTCATCTCCGGTCAATAACCAATAGCGGAACCTGGATGCTCATATTGGCTCCCACATATTCTACGAAGATCTTTATCGGTCAAACCGCATAACAACATAAGTTGTTCCCTTTGTCATCGGTATGTTACTTGCCCGAGATTCGATCATCGGTATCTCAATACCTAGTTCAATCTCGTTACCGGCAAGTCACTTTACTTGTTCCGTAATGCATAATCCCGCAACTAACTCATTAGTTACATTGCTTGCAAGGCTTATAGTGATGTGCATTACCAAGAGGGCCCAGAGATACCTCTCCGACAATCGGAGTGGCAAATTGATACGTCTCCAACGTATCTACTTTTCCAAACACTTTTGCCCTTGTTTTGGACTCTAACTTGCATGATTTGAATGAAACTAACCCGGACTAATGCTATTTTTAGTAGAACTGCCATGATGTTGTTTATTGTGCAGAAAACAAAAGTTCTCGGAATGACCTGAAAATCCACGAAGATAAGTTTTGGAAAATATAAAAAATACTGGCGAAAGAATCAAGGCTAGGGGCCCCACACCCTGTCCACGAGGGTGGGAGCGCGCCCTCCCCCCTGGGCGCGCCCCCTGTCTCGTGGGTCCCCTGATGCTCCACCGACCTCAACTCCAACTCCATATATTCCGTTTCACGGAGAAAAAAATCAGAGAGAAAGTTTCATCGCGTTTTACGATACGGAGCCGCCGCCAAGCCCTAATCTCTCTCGGAAGGGCTGATCTGGAGTCCGTTCGGGGTTCCGAAGAGGGGGATTCGTCGCCGTCGTCATCATCAACCATCCTCCATCACCAATTTCATGATGCTCACCGCCGTGCGTGAGTAATTCCATCGTAGGCTTGTTGGACGGTGATGGGTTGGATGAGATTTACCATGTAATCAAGTTAGTTTTGCGAGGGTTTGATCCCTAGTATCCACTATGTTCTGAGATTGATGTTGCTGTGACTTTGCTATGCTTAATGCTTGTCACTAGGGCCCGAGTGCCATGATTTCAGATCTGAACCTATTATGTTTTCATGAATATATGTGTGTTCTTGATCCTATCTTGCAAGTCTATAGTCACCTACTATGTGTTATGATCCGACAACCCCGAAGTGACAATAATCTGGATACTTCTCGGTGATGACCGTAGTTTGAGGACTTCATGTATTCACTATGTGCTAATGCTTTGTTCCGGTTCTCTATTAAAAGGAGGCCTTAATATCCCTTAGTTTCCACTAGGACCCTGCTGCCACGGGAGGGTAGGACAAAAGATGTCATGCAAGTTCTTTTCCATAAGCACGTATGACTATATTCGGAATACATGCCTACATTACATTGATGAACTGGAGCTAGTTCTGTGTCACCCTATGTTATAGCTATTCCATGAGGAATCGCATCCAACATAATTATCCATCACTGATCCGATGCCTACGAGCTTTTCACATCTTGTGTTTTGCTTATTTACTTTTCCGTTGCTACTGTTACAATTACTACAAAAACTATTATCTTTACTTTTGCTACTGTTACCTTTATTATCATACTACTTTACTACTAATGTTGGGGAACGTAGTAGGGCAACCTGGTACATGTAGCTTTACCACAACGTAGTAATTTCAAAAAAATTCCTACGCACACGCAAGATCATGGTGATGCATAGCAACGAGAGGGGAGAGTGTAATCTACATACCCTTGTAGACCGAAAGCAGAAGCGTTAGAATAATGCGGTTGATGTAGTCGTACGTATTCACGGCCCGACCGATCAAGCACGGAAACTACGGCACCTCCGAGTTGTAGCACACGTTCAGCTCGATGACGTCCCTCGAACTCCGATCCAGCCGAGTGTCGAGGGAGAGTTTCGTCAGCACGACGGCGTGGTGACGATCTTGATGTTCTACCGTCGCAGGGCTTCGCCTAAGCACCGCTACAATATTATCGAGGAGGACTATGGTGGAGGGGGGCACCGCACACGGCTAATAGATCTCAAGGATCAATTGTTGTTGTGTCTTTGGGGTGCCCCCCTGCCCCCATATATATAGGAGCAAGGGGGGAGGCGGCCGGCCTATGGAGGAGGCGCACCAAGGGGGGAGTCCTACTCCCACCAGGAGTAGGACTCCTCCTTTCCTTGTTGGAGAAGAAAAGAGGAGGAGAGGGAGAAGGAAAAGGGGGCCGGCCCCCTTGTCCAATTCGGACCAGAGGGGGGCGCAGGCCTCCTACCTTTTGGCCTCTCTCCTCTATTCCCGTATGGCCCAATAAGGCCCATATACTACCCGGCGAATTCCCGTAACTCTTCAGTACTCCGAAAAATACCCGAATCACTCGGAACCTTTCCGAACTCCGAATATAGTCGTCCAATATATCGATCTTTACGTCTCGACCATTTCGAGACTCCTCGTCATGTCCCCGATCTCATCCGGGACTCCGAACTCCTTCGGTACATCAAAACTCATAAACTCATAATATAACTGTCATCGAAACCTTAAGCGTGCGGACCCTACGGGTTCGAGAACAATGTAGACATGACCTAGAACTATTCTCGGTCAATAACCAATAGCGGAACCTGGATGCTCATATTAGCTCCCACATATTCTACGAAGATCTTTATTGGTCAAACCGCATAACAACATACGTTGTTCCCTTTGTCATCGGTATGTTACTTGCCCAAGATTCGATCGTCGGTATCCAATACCTAGTTCAATCTCGTTACTGGCAAGTCTCTTTACTCGTTACGTAATGCATCATTCCGTAACTAACTCATTAGTTACATTGCTTGCAAGGCTTATAGTGATGTGCATTATCGAGAGGGCCCAGAGATACCTCTCCGACAATCGGAGTGACAAAACCTAATCTCGAAATACGCCAACCCAACATGTACCTTTGGAGACACCTGTAGTACTCCTTTATAATCACCCAGTTACGTTGTGACGTTTGGTAGCACCCAAAGTGTTCCTCCGGTAAACGGGAGTTGCATAATCTCATAGTTATAGGAACATGTATAAGTCATGAAGAAAGCAATAGCAATATACTAAACGATCAAGTGCTAGGCTAACGGATTGGGTCATGTCAATCACATCATTCTCCTAATGATGTGATCCCATTAATCAAATGACAACACATGTCTATGGTTAGGAAACATAACCATCTTTGATTAATGAGCTAGTCAAGTAGAGGCATACTAGTGACTATATGTTTGTCTATGCATTCACACATGTATCATGTTTTCGGTTAATACAATTCTAGCATGAATAATAAACATTTATCATGATATGAGGAAATAAATAATAACTTTATTATTGCCTCTAGGGCATATTTCCTTCAGTCTCCCACTTGCACTAGAGTCAATAATCTAGATTACACAGTAATGATTCTAACACCCATGGAGTCTTGGTGCTGATCATGTTTTGCTCGTGGAAGAGGCTTAGTCAATGGGTCTGCAACATTCAGATCCGTATGTATCTTGCAAATCTCTATGTCTCCCACCTGGACTTGGTCCCGGATGGAATTGAAGCGTCTCTTGATGTGCTTGGTCCTCTTGTGAAATCTGGATTCCTTTGCCAAGGCAATTGCACCAGTATTGTCACAGAAGATCTTCATTGGTCCCGATGCACTAGGTATGACACCTAAATCGGAAATGAACTCCTTCATCTAGACTCCTTCATTTCCTGCTTCTGAAGCAGCTATGTACTCCGCTTCACATGTAGATCCCGCCACGACGCTTTGTTTAGAACTGCACCAACTTACAGCTCCACCGTTTAATAAAAACACGTATCCGGTTTGCGATTTAGAATCGTCCGGATCAGTGTCAAAGCTTGCATCGACGTAACCATTTACGACTAGCTCTTTGTCACCTCCATATACGAGAAACATATCCTTAGTCCTTTTCAGGTATTTCAGGATGTTCTTGACCGCTGTCCAGTGATCCACTCCTAGATTACTTTGGTACCTTCCTGCCAAGCTTATTGGTAAGCACACGTCAGGTCTGGTACACAGCATTGCATACATGATAGAGCCTATGGCTGAAGCATAGGGAACATCTTTCATTTTCTCTCTATCTTCTGCTGTGGTCGGGCATTGAGTTTAACTCAACTTCACACCTTGTAGTACGGGCAAGAACCCTTTCTTTGCCTGATCCATTTTGAACTTTTTCAAAA
The DNA here is from genome assembly GCF_018294505.1 of Triticum aestivum. NCBI lineage: Eukaryota > Viridiplantae > Streptophyta > Magnoliopsida > Poales > Poaceae > Triticum > Triticum aestivum. The sequence goes on along the minus strand of NC_057798.1, from coordinate 762,807,144 downwards.
CTTTATCAAGGTATGTGCTTTGTGAAAGTCCAATTAAGCATCTTGATCTATCCCTATAAATCTTGATGCCCAATATATAAGCAGCTTCACCAAGGTCTTTCATAGAAAAACTTTTATTCAAGTATCCCTTTATGCTATCCAGAAATTCTATATCATTTCCAATTAATAATATGTCATCTACATATAATATCAGAAATGCTACAGAGCTCCCACTCACTTTCTTGTAAATACAGGCTTCTCCAAAAGTCTGTATAAAACCATATGCTTTGATCACACTATCAAAGCGTTTATTCCAACTCCGAGATGCTTGCACCAGTCCATAAATGGATCGCTGGAGCTTGCACACTTTGTTAGCACCTTTTGGATCAACAAAACCTTATGGCTGCATCATATACAACTCTTCTTCCAGAAATCCATTCAAGAATGCAGTTTTGACATCTATTTGCCAAATTTCATAATCATAAAATGCAGCAATTGCTAACATGATTCGGACAGACTTAAGCATCGCTACGGGTGAGAAAGTCTCATCGTAGTCAACCCCTTGAACTTGTCGAAAACCTTTTGCAACAAGTTGAGCTTTATAGACAGTTATATTACCATCAGCGTCAGTCTTCTTCTTAAAAATCCATTTATTCTCAATGGCTTGCCGATCATCGAGCAAGTCAACCAAAGTCCATACTTTGTTCTCATACATGGATCCCATCTCAGATTTCATGGCCTCTAGCCATTTTGCGGAATCTGGGCTCATCATCGCTTCCTCATAGTTCGTAGGTTCATCATGGTCAAGTAACATGACTTCCAGAATAGGATTACCGTACCACTCTGGTGCGGATCTTACTCTGGTAGACCTACGAGGTTCAGTAGAAATTTGATCTGAAATTTCATGATCAATATCATTAGTTTCCTCACTGATTGGTGTAGTTGTCACAGGAACTGGTTCTTGTGATGAACTACTTTCCAATAAGGGAGCAGGTACAGTTACCTCATCAAGTTCTACTTTCCTCCCACTCACTTCTTTCGAGAGAAACTCCTTCTCTAGAAAGGATCCGAATTTTGCAACGAAAATCTTGCCTTCAGATCTGTGATAGAAGGTGTACCCAACAGTCTCTTTTGGGTATCCTATGAAGACACATTTCTCCGATTTGGGTTCGAGCTTATCTGGTTGAAGTTTCTTCACATAAGCATCGCAGCCCCAAACTTTAAGAAACGACAACTTTGGTTTCTTGCCAAACCACACTTCATGAGGTGTCGTCTCAATGGATTTTGATGGTGCCCTATTTAACGTGAATGCGGCCGTCTCTAAAGCATAACCCCAAAACGATAGCGGTAAATCAGTAAGAGACATCATAGATCGCACCATATCTAGTAAAGTACGATTATGACGTTCGGACACACCATTTCGTTGTGGTGTTCCAGGTGGCGTGAGTTGCGAAACTATTCCGCATTGTTTCAAATGTAAACCAAACTCGTAACTCAAATATTCTCCTCCACGATCAGATCATAGAAATTTTATTTTCTTGTTACGATGATTTTCCACTTCACTCTGAAATTCTTTGAACTTTTCAAATGTTTCAGACTTGTGTTTCATTAAGTAGATATACCCATATCTGCTCAAATCATCTGTGAATGTGAGAAAATAACGATACCCGCCGCGAGCCTCAACATTCATTGGACCACAAACATCAGTATGTATGATTTCCAACAAATTAGTTGCTCGCTCCATAGTTCCGGAGAACGGCGTTTTAGTCATCTTGCCCATGAGGCACGGTTCGCAAGTACCAAATGATTCATAATCAAGTGATTCCAAAAGCCCATCAGTATGGAGTTTCTTCATGCGCTTTACACCGATATGACCTAAACGGCAGTGCCACAAATAAGTTGCACTATCATTATCAACTATGCATCTATTGGTTTCAACACTATGAATATGTGTATCACTACTATCGAGATTCAATAAAAATAGACCACTCTTCAAGGGTGCATGACCATAAAAGATATTACTCATATAAATAGAACAACCATTATTCTCTGACTTAAATGAATAACCATCTCTCATCAAACAAGATCCAGATATAATGTTCATGCTCAACGCTGGCACCAAATAACAATTATTTATGTCTAAAACTAATCCCGATGGTAGATGTAGAGGTAGCGTGCCGACCGCGATCACATCGACTTCGGAACCATTTCCCACGCGCATCGTCACCTCATCCTTAGCCAATCTTCGCTTAATCCGTAGTCCCTGCTTCGAGTTGCAAATATTAGCAATAGAACCAGTATCAAATACCCAGGTACTACTGCGAGCATTAGTAAGGTACACATCAATAACATGTATATCACATATACCTTTGTTCACCTTGCCATCCTTCTTATCCGCCAAATACTTGGGGCAGTTCCGCTTCCAGTGTCCAGTCTACTTGCAGTAGAAGCACTCAGTCTCAGGCTTAGGTCCAGACTTGGGTTTCTTCTCTTGAGCAGCAACTTGTTTGCTGTTCTTCTTGAAGTTCCCCTTCTTCTTCCCTTTGCCCTTTTTCTTGAAACTGGTGGTCTTGTTAACCATCAACACTTGATGCTCCTTCTTGATTTCTACCTCCGCGGCTTTTAGCATTGCGAAGAGCTCGGGAATAGTCTTGTCCATCCCTTGCATATTATAGTTCATCACGAAGCTCTTGTAGCTTGGTGGCAGTGATTGAAGAATTCTGTCAATGACACTATCATCAGGAAGATTAACTCCCAGTTGAATCAAGTGATTATTATACCCAGACATTTTGAGTAAGTGTTCACTGACAGAACTATTCTCCTCCATCTTGCAGCTATAGAACTTATTGGAGACTTCATATCTCTCAATCCGGGCATTTGCTTGAAATATTAACTTCAACTCTTGGAACATCTCATATGCTCCATGACGTTCAAAACGTCGTTGAAGACCCGATTCTAAGCCGTAAAGCATGGCACACTGAACTATCGAGTAGTCATCAGCTTTGCTCTGCCAGACATTCTTAACATCGTCAGTTGCATCAGCAGCAAGCCTGGCACCCAGCGGTGCTTCCAGGACGTAATTCTTCTGTGCAGCAATGAGGATAATCCTTAGGTTACGGACCCAGTCTGTGTAATTGCTGCCATCATCTTTCAACTTTGCTTTCTCAAGGAACGCATTAAAATTCAACGGAACAATAGCACGAGCCATCTATCTACAAGCAAACATAGACAAGCAAAATACTATCAGGTACTAAGTTCATGATAAATTTAAGTTCAATTAATCATATTACTTAAGAACTCCCACTTAGATAGACAACCCTCTAATCCTCTAAGTGATTACGTGATCCATATCAACTACACCATGTCCGATTGTCACGTGAGATGGAGTAGTTTCAACAGTGAACATCAATATGTTGATCATATCTACTATATGATTCACGCTCGACCTTTCGGTCTCCGTGTTCCGAGGCCATATCTGTTATATGCTAGGCTCGTCAAGTTTAACCTGAGTATTCCGCGTGTGCAACTGTTTTGCACCCGTTGTATTTGAACGTAGAGCCTATCACACCCGATCATCACGTGGTGTCTCAGCACGAAGAACTTTCACAACGGTGCATACTCAGGGAGAACACTTCTTGATAATTTTAGTGAGAGGTCATCTTAAAATGCTACCGTCAATCAAAGCAAGATAAGATGCATAAAGGATAAACATCACATGCAATCAATATAAGTGATATGATATGGCCATCATCATCTTGTGCTTGTGATCTCCATCTTTGAAGCACCGTCATGACCACCATCGTCACCGGCGCGACACCTTGATCTCCATCGTAGCATCATTGTCGTTACGCCATCTATTGCTTCTACGACTATCGCTACCGTTTAGTGATAAAGTAAAGCAATTACAGGGCGTTTGCATTTCATACAATAAAGCGACAACCATATGGCTCCTGCCAGTTGCCGATAACTTCGGTTACAAAACATGATCATCTCATACAATAAAATATAGCATCACGTCTTGACCATATCACATCACAACATGCCCTGCAAAAACAGTTAGACGTCCTCTACTTTGTTGTTGCAAATTTTACGTGGCTGCTACGGGCTTAGCAAGAACCGTTCTTACCTACGCATCAAAACCACAACGACAGTTCGTCAAGTTAATGCTGTTTTAACCTTCGCAAGGACCGGGCGTAGCCACACTCGGTTCAGCTAAAGTGAGAGAGATAGACACCCGCCAGTCACCTTTAAGCACGAGTGCTTGTAACGGTGAAACCAGTCTCGCGTAAGCGTACGCGTAATGTCGGTCCGGGCCGCTTCATCTCACAATACCACTGAGCCAAAGTATGACATGCTGGTAAGCAGTATGACTTGTATCGCCCACAACTCACTTGTGTTCTACTCGTGCATATGACATCTACGCATAAAACCAGGCTCGGATGCCACTGTTGGGGAACGTAGTAATTTCAAAAAATTTCCTACGCACACGCAAGATCATGGTGATGCATAGCAACGAGAGGGGAGAGTGTAATCTACATACCCTTGTAGACCGAAAGCGGAAGCGTTAGAATAACGCGGTTGATGTAGTCGTACGTCTTCATGGCCCGACCGATCAAGCACCAAAACTACGGCACCTCCGAGTTCTAGCACACGTTCAGCTCGATGACGTCCCTCGAACTCCGATCCAGCCGAGTGTCGAGGGAGAGTTCAGTCAGCACGACGGCGTGGTGACGATCTTGATGTTCTACCATCGCAGGGCTTCGCCTAAGCACCGCTACAATATTATCGAGGAGGACTATGGTGGAGGGGGGCACCGCACACGGCTAATAGATCTCAAGGATCAATTGTTGTTGTGTCTTTGGGGTGCCCCCCTGCCCCCATATATATAGGAGCAAGGGGGGAGGCGGCCGGTCTATGGAGGAGGCGCACCAAGGGGGGAGTCCTACTCCCACCGGGAGTAGGACTCCTCCTTTCCTTGTTGGAGAAGAAAAGAGGAGGAGAGGGAGAAGGAAAAGGGGGCCGGCCCCCTTGTCCAATTCGGACCAGAGGGGGGGCGCAGGCCTCCTACCTTTTGGCCTCTCTCCTCTATTCCCGTATGGCCCAATAAGGCCCATATACTCCCCGGCGAATTCCCGTAAGTCTCCGGTACTCCGAAAAATACCCGAATCACTCGGAACCTCTCCGAACTCCGAATATAGTCGTCCAATATATTGATCTTTATGTCTCGACTATTTCGAGACTCCTCGTCATGTCCCCGATCTCATCCGGGACTCCGAACTCCTTCGGTACATCAAAACTCATAAACTCATAATATAACTGTCATTGAAACCTTAAGCGTGCGGACCCTACGGGTTCGAGAACAATGTAGACATGACCTAGAACTATTCTTGGTCAATAACCAATAGCGGAACCTAGATGCTCATATTGGTTCCCACATATTCTACGAAGATCTTTATCGGTCAAACCGCATAACAACATACGTTGTTCCCTTTGTCATCGGTATGTTACTTGCCCGAGATTCGATCGTCGGTATCCAATACCTAGTTCAATCTCGTTACTGGCAAGTCTCTTTACTCGTTACGTAATGCATCATTCCGTAACTAACTCATTAGTTACATTGCTTGCAAGGCTTATAGTGATGTGCATTACCGAGAGGGCCCAGAGATACCTCTCCGACAATCGGAGTGACAAAACCTAATCTCGAAATACGCCAACCCAACATGTACTTTTGGAGACACCTGTAGTACTCCTTTATAATCACCCAGTTACGTTGTGACGTTTGGTAGCACCCAAAGTGTTCCTCCGGTAAACGGGAGTTGCATAATCTCATAGTTACAGGAACATGTATAAGTCATGAAGAAAGCAATAGCAATATACTAAACGATCAAGTGCTAGGCTAACAGATTGGGTCATGTCAATCACATCATTCTCCTAATGATGTGATCCCATTAATCAAATGACAACACATGTCTATGGTTAGGAAACATAACCATCTTTGATTAATGAGCTAGTCAAGTAGAGGCATACTAGTGACTATATGTTTGTCTATGCATTCACACATGTATCATGTTTCCGGTTAATACAATTCTGGCATGAATAATAAACATTTATCATGATATGAGGAAATAAATAATAACTTTATTATTGCCTGTAGGGCATATTTCCTTCAACTAAATACTTTGCTGCAGATACTAAGTTATCCAGGTGTGGTTGAATTGACAACTCAACTGCTAATACTTAAGAATATTCTTCGGCTCCCTGCTACGTCTTGAGCTTGTGTTGGTTTTCCTTGAAGAGGAGAGGGTGATGCAGTAATAGTAGCGTAAGTATTTCCCTCAGTTTTGAGAACCAAGGTATCAATCCAGTAGGAGGCTCCTCAAAAGTACCACACACCTACACAAACAAATTGAGAACTCGCAACCAACGCGATAAAGGGGTTGTCAATCCCTTCACGGCCACTTGCGAAAGTGAGATCTAATAAAGATAGTAAGACAAGATAAATATATTTTTGGTATTTTATAATATAGATGCAAAAAGTAAAGATGCAAATAAAAGTAGATTGGAAGCAAATATGATAAGAGATAGACCCGGGGGCCATAGGTTTCACTAGTGGCTTCTCTCAAGATAGCATAAGTATTACGGTGGGTGAACAAATTACTGTCGAGCAATTGATAGAAAAGCGAATAATTATGAGATTATCTAGGCATGATCATGTATATAGGCATCACGTCCATAACAAGTAGACCGACTCCTGCATGCATCTACTACTATTACTCCACACATCGACCGACTCCTGCCTGCATCTAGAGTATTAAGTTCATAAGAACAGAGTAACGCATTAAGCAAGATGACATGATGTAGAGGGATAAACTCAAGCAATATGATATAAACCCCATCTTGTTATCCTCGATGGCAACAATACAATACGTGCCTTGCAACCCTTTTTGTCACTGGGTAAGGACACCGCAAGATTGAACCCGAAGCTAAGCACTTCTCCCATGGCAAGAAAGATCAATCTAGTAGGCCAAACCAAACTGATAATTCGAAGAGACTTGCAAAGATAACTCAATCATACATAAAAGAATTCAGAGAAGATTCAAATATTATTCATAGATAAACTTGATCATAAACCATCTAACTAATAACTATGGACCCGTAGGTCTATGGTAAACTACTCACAACTCATCGGAGGGGCAAGGATGTTGATGTAGAGGCCCTCCATGGTCGATTCCCCCTCCGGCAGAACACCGGCGAAGGCTCCAAGATGGGATCTCACGGATACAGAATGTTACGGTGGTGGAAATTGTGTTTCGTCCGCCTCCTAGATGTTTTCGGGGTACGTAGGTATATATAGGAGGAAGAAGTATGTCGGTGGCCGCCCGAGGGGCCCACGAGACAGGGGGCGTGCCCTATAGGGGGGCGCCCTCCTATGTCGTGGGAGCCTCGGCTGCTTCTTGACTTGCACTCCAAGTCCTCTGGATCACGTTCGTTCCAAAAATCACGCTCCCGGAGGTTTCATTCCATTTGGACTTCGTTTGATTTTCCTTTTCTTTGAAATACTGAAATAGGCAAAAAACAGCAATATGGGTTGAGCCTCCGGTTAGTAGGTTAGTCCCAAAAATGATATAAATGTGTAAAATAAAGCCCATAAACATCCAAAAGGGGTAATATAATAGCATGGAACAATAAAAAATTATAGATACATTGGAGACGTATCAAGCACCCCAAGCTTAATTCCTGCTCGTCCTCGAGTAGGTAAATGATAAAAAAGAAAATTTTGATGTGGAATGCTACCTAGCATAATTTATAATGTAATTTTCTTTATTGTGGCATGAATGTTCAGATCCAAATGATACAAAATAAAAGTTCATAATGACATAAGAAATAGTAATACTTCAAGCATACTAATCAAAGTAATCATGTCTTCTCAAAATAACATGGACAAAGAAAGTTATCCCTACAAAATCACATAGTCTGGCTATTGCTCTATCTTCATACACAAAGTATTTAATCATGCACAACCCCGATGACAAGCCAAGCAATTATTTCATACTTTAATAATCTCAAACTCTTTCAACTTTCACGAATACATGAGCGTGAGCCATGGACATAACACTATATGTGGAATAGAATGGTTGTTGTGGAGAAGACAAAAAAGAGAAGATAGTCTCACATCAACTAGGCGTATCAACGGGCTATGGAGATGCCCATTAATAGATATCAATGTGAGTGAGTAGGGATTGCCATGCAATGGAAGCACTAGAGCTATAAATATATGAAAGCTCCACAAAAGAAATTAAGTGGGTGTGCATCCAACTCGCTTGCTCACGAAGACCTAGGGCACTTTGAGGAAGCCCATCATTGGAATATACAAGCCAAGTTCTATAATGAAAAATTACCACTAGTATATGAAAGTGACAACATATGAGACTCTCTATCATGAAGATCATGGTGCTATTTTGAAGCACAAGTGTGGAAAAAGAGATAGTAGCATTGTCCCTTCTCTCTTTTTCTCTCATTTTATTTATTTTTCTTTTTTTTTCTTTGGCCTTTTTTTCTTTTTGGCCTTTTTTTTTCTTTTTCTCTCTTTTTTTCTTTTTGTAAAGTCCGAAGTCTCATCCCGACTTGTGGGGGAATCATAGTCTTCATCATCCTTCCCTCACTAGGACAGTGCTCTAATAATGAAGATCATCACACTTTTATGGATTTACAACTCAAGAATTACAACTCAAAGCTAGAACAAAGTATGACTCTATATGAATGCCTCCGGTGATGTACCGGGATATGCAATGAATCAAGAGCGACATGTATGAAAATTATGAAGGTGGCTTTGCCACAAATATAATGTCAACTACATGATCATGCAAAGAGCAATATGACAAAAGTAATGTGTGTCATATGAACGGAACGATGGAAAGTTGCATGGCAATATATCTCGGAATGGCTATGGAAATGCCATATTAGGTAGGTATGGTGGCTGTTTTGAGGAAGGTATATGGTGGGTGTATGGCACCGGCGAAAGTTGCGCAGCACAAGGGAGGCTAGCAATAGTGGAAGGGTGAAAGGGTGCGTATAATCCATGGACTCAACATTAGTCAAAAGAACTCATATACTTGTTGCAAAAATTTAGAAGTCATCAAAAACCAAAGCACTATGTGCATGCTCCTAGGGGGATAGATTGGTAGGAAAAGACCATCGCTCGTCCCCGACCGCCACTCATAAGGAAGACAATCAATAAATAAAATTGTGCTCCAACTTCATCACAAAGCGGTTCACCATATGTGCATGCTACGGGAATCACAAACTTCAACACAAGCATTCTTTAAATTCATAATCACCCAACTAGCATAACTTTAATATCACTACATCCATATCTCAAAACAATTATCAAGCATCAAATTGATCATAGCATCCAATTCACTTTCTATGATAGTTTTTATTATACCCAACATGGATGCTCATCATTCTAGGACCAACTTTATAACCATAGAAAATACCATGCTGTTCTAAAAGACTCTCAAAATAATATAAGTGAAGCATGAGAGACTAGAAGTTTCTTCAAAGTTAAGACACCACCGTGCTCTAAAAGATATAAGTGAAGCACTAGAGCAAAAACTATCAAGCTCAGAAGATATAAGTGAAGCAGATAGAGTATTCTAGCAAATTCTAATCAAATAGGCTTCTCCCAAATGGTGTGTACAGCAAGGATGATTGTGGTAAACTGAAAAGAAAATACTAATATAATACACGACGCTCCAAGCAAAACACATATCATGTGGCGAATAAAAATATAGCTCCAAGTAAAGTTACCAATGAACGAAGACGAAAGAGGGGATGCCTTCCCGGGGCATCCCCAAGCTTAGGATTTTGGATATTCTTGAATATCTTGGGGTGCCATGGGCATCCCCAACCTTAGACTCTTGCCATCCTTTATTCCATAGTCCATAAAAGCTTTACCCAAAACTTGAAAACTTCACAACACAAAACTCAACAGGAAATCTTATAAGCTCCGTTAGTGAAAGAAAACAAAACCACCACATAAGGTAGTGTAATGAACTCATTCTTTATTTATTTTGGTGTTAAACCTACTGTATTCCAACTTCCTTATGGTTTATAAACTAATTTACTAGCCATAGATGCATTGAAATAAGCAAACAACACACGAAAAACAGAATCTGTCAAAAACAGAATAGTCTGTAGAAATATGTAACTAATGAAAACTTATGGAACTCTAAAAATCCTACCAAAATGGGAAGTCCTGGAAAATTTGTTTATGGATCAGCAGAAAAAAGAATCAACGCAAAATCACGTTCCTGTGATTTAACAAAACTAAATTCATGCATGCAAAGTTTCTGTTTTTCAGCAGAATCAAATCAACTATCATCATAGGTTATCCTATAGGTTCTACTTGGCACAAACACTAATTAAAAGACAAAAACACATCTAAACATAAGGTATATGCAAGATTTATTACTAAACAGGAGAAAAAACAAAAAACATAAAGAAAATTGGGTTGCCCTCCCAACTAGTCTATCGTTTAACGCCCCTAGCTAGGCAATAAAAGCGAAGATAGATCTAACGAGTGCCCTCTTTGGCACTAAATTCATAAGTAGCCCACATGATAGATTCATAAGGTAATTTGACTTTCTTTCTTAGAAAGTGCTCCATGCCTTTCTTTAATGGAAGAATCTAATATTCCCTTCCTTCATATCAATAATCGCGCCAATCATTCTAAGGAAAGGTCTACCAAGAATAATAGGGCAAGAAAGGTTGCAATCTATATCAAGAACGATAAAATCCACGGGCACCAAATTTCTATTTTCAACAATAAGAACATCATTGATCCTTCCCATAGGCTTTTTAATGGTGGAATCCGCAAGGTGCAAATTTAAAGAGCAATCATCAAGATCATGGAAACCTAGAATATCACATAAAGTTTTCGGAATCGTGGAAACACTAGCACCCATATAACACAAAGCAAAACACTCATGATCTTTAATTCTAATCTTTATAGTAGGTTCCCACTCATCATTAAGTTCTCTAGGTATAGAAACTTCCAAATTAAGTTTTTCATCATAAGATTGCATCAAGGCATCAACAATATGTTTGGTAAAAGCTTTATTTTGACTGTAAGCACGAGGACAATTAACAACGGATTGCAACAAGGAAATACAACCTTTTAAAGAACAATTATCATAATCAAATTCCTTGAAATCCGAGATACTGGGTTCAATGTTATTTGAAGTTGTGATCTCTCCAATCTCACTTTTACCAAATTTAGCATCAAGATCTAAAGACTCCGAATTCTTGGGACGCCTTCTAGGCAAAGTTGATTCATCATCAGTCCCATAATCATCAAAATTCATATTGCAAAACATAGATCTAATAGGAGACACATCAATAACTTTAAGATCCTTGAGGGAGTTCCGGACTAGGGGGTGTCCGGATAGCCGAACTATCATCATCGGCCGGACTCCAAGACTATGAAGATACAAGATTGAAGACTTCGTCCCGTGTCCGGATGGGACTTTCCTTGGCGTGGAAGGCAAGCTTGGCGATACGGATATGTAGATGTCCTACCAATGTAACCGACTCTGTGTAACCCTAGCCCTCTCCGGTGTCTATATAAACCGGATGGCTTTAGTCCATAGGACGAACAACAATCATACAATAGGCTAGCTTCTAGGGTTTAGCCTCCTTGATCTCATGGTAGATCTACTCTTGTAACCCACATCATCAATATTAATCAAGCAGGACGTAGGGTTTTACCTCCATCAAGAGGGCCCGAACCTGGGTAAAAACATCGTGTCCCTCGTCTCCTGTTACCATCCGCCTAGACGCACAGTTCGGGACCCCCTACCCGAGATCCGCCGGTTTTGACACCGACATTGGTGCTTTCATTGAGAGTTCCTCTGTGTCGTCACCGATAGGCTCGATGGCTTCTTCGATCATCATCAACGACGCAGTCCAGGGTGAGACCTTCCTTCCCGGACAGATCTTCGTATTCGGCGGCTTTGCACTGCGGGCCAATTCGCTTGGTCATCTAGAGCAGATCGAAGGCTACGCCCCTGGCCGTCAGGTCAGATTTGGAAGTTTGAAATTCACGGCTGACATCCGCGGGGACTTGATCCTCGACGGATTCGAGCCACAGCCGAGCGTGCCGTACTGTCACGATGGGCATGATTTAGCTCTGCAGCCGGACAGTACCCTGGAGGCCGCACTCGAACCCGCTCCGATCTTCGACTCGGAGCCGGCTGCGCAGACCAAGGATGGATGGCTAGACACCACCTCGGGGGCTGCAACCTCTATGGCGATAGAGCCGAACACCGATCTTGTCCCCCATGAAGCTCGTGACTCCGAGGTGCCGGACTCCTTGCCGGACTCCGGACCTCCCGCGCCCCCTCCAGTCGAATCCGATTGGGCGCCGATCATGGAGTTCACCACGGCGGACATCTTTCAACACTCACCTTTTGGCGACATCTTGAGTTCGCTAAAGTACCTCTCGTTATCAGGAGAGGCCTGGCCGGACTGCGGCCAGGACGGTTGGGATGCGGACGACGAAGAAATTCAGAGCCCACCCACCACCCACTTGGTAGCCACTGTCGACGATCTAACCGACATGCTAGATTACGACTCTGAGGACATCGACGGTATGGACGACGATGCCGGAGACGACCAAGAACCAGCGCCCACTGGGCACTGGAAAGCCACCTCTTCATACGACATATACATGGTGGATATCCCAAAGGATGGGAACGGCGAAGGAATAGCGGAGGATGACCCCTCCAAGAAACAGCCCAAGCGCCAGCGTCAGCGGCGCCGCTCTAAATCCTGCCATAGCAAGAATGAGGATTCCGGCACCGGAGACAATAATACACCGGATAGCGCCGAAGACAACCCACTCCAGCAAGATCCAGCACAGGAGGAGGGGGACGCCAGCCCTCATGAGAGAGCGGGCAAAGAAGAGGTAGAGGACTATATGCCTCCCTCCGGAGACGAGGCAAGCCTCGACGACGATGAATTCGTCGTGCCTGAGGATCCCGTCGAACAGGAGCGTTTCAAACGTAGGCTTATGGCCACGGCAAACAGCCTCAAGAAAAAGCAGCAGCAGCTTAGAGCTGATCAAGATCTGCTAGCCGACAGATGGACCGAAGTCCTCGCAGCCGAAGAGCATGAACTCGAACGCCCCTCCAAAAGCTACCCCAAACGTAAGCTGCTCCCCCGATTAGAGGTGGAGGCATATGATCCCGCTTCACCAGGAGACAATACGGCTGATCGACCACCCCGTGGTCGCGACAGAGAGGCCTCAAGGCCCTTCACTAGACCCGTACCCCGGCATCGCTCGAAAAGCACAAGGCCACAGGGGAACACTCCGGACCTGCGAGACATATTGGAGGATAAGGCAAGACAATCAAGATCGATCTATGGATCACGTGGGCGCCCCACGATACATGACGATCACCGTCACCCCGGACACAGTAAGTCCGGCCGGGCCGAACACAACAGACAAAGCTCTTTTGAGCTCCGTCGCGATATCGCCCAGTACAGAGGCGCCGCACACCCACTGTGCTTCACAGATGAGGTAATGGATCATCAAATCCCAGAAGGGTTTAAACCCGTCAATATTGAATCTTATGATGGCACAACAGACCCTGCGGTCTGGATCGAGGACTATCTCCTCCACATCCACATGGCCCGCGGAGACGATCTCCACGCCATCAAATATCTCCCACTCAAACTTAAAGGACCAGCCCGGCACTGGCTTAACAGCTTGCCAGCAGAGTCAATCGGGAGTTGGGAGGACCTGGAAGCCGCATTCCTCGATAACTTCCAAGGCACGTACGTGCGACCACCAGATGCAGATGACCTAAGCCACATAATTCAGCAGCCATACGAATCGGCCAGACAATTCTGGACACGGTTCTTAACCAAGAAAAACCAAATCGTCGACTGTTCGGATGCCGAGGCCCTCGCGACCTTCAAGCATAACATCCGCGACGAGTGGCTTGCCCGGCACCTGGGACAGGAAAAGCCGAAATCCATGGCAGCCCTTACATCACTCATGACCCGCTTCTGTGCGGGTGAGGACAGCTGGCTAGCACGCAGCAACAACCTCAACAAAAATTCTGGCAGTCCGGATATCAAGGACCATAGTGGCAGGTCGCGTCGCTACAAAAACAAACGCCGCATTAACGGCGATAACAGTGAGGATACGGCAGTCAATGCCGGATTCAGAGGCTCTAAACCCGGTCAACGGAAAAAGCCATTCAAAAGAACAACTCAGGGTCCGTCCAATTTGGACCGAATTCTCGACCGCTCGTGCCAGATACATGGCAACCCTGAAAAGCCAGCTAACCACACCAATAGGGATTGTTGGGTGTTCAAGCAGGCAGGCAAGTTAATTGCTGAAAACAGCGACAAGGGGCTACATAGCGACGGGAGGAAGAGACCCGACCGCCGAACAATAGAGGACAGAAGGGTTTCCCCCCACAGGTGCAGACGGTGAACATGATATATGCCATGCACATACCCAAAAGGGAGCGGAAGCGTGCACTCAAGGATGTATACGCGATGGAGCCAGTTGCCCCGAAGTTCAATCCATGGTCCTCTTGCCCGATCACCTTTGACCGAAGGGACCACCCCACCAGCATTCGCCATGGTGGGTTCGCCGCATTGGTTCTAGACCCAATCGTCGATGGATTTCATCTCACCAGAGTCCTGATGGACGGCGGCAGCAGCCTAAACCTGCTTTATCAGGACACGGTGCGCAAAATGGGCATAGACCCCTCAAGGATTAAACCTACCAAAACGACCTTTAAAGGCGTCATACCAGGTGTAGAAGCCAATTGTACAGGCTCAGTTACACTGGAAGTGGTCTTCGGATCCCCGGATAACTTCTGAAGCGAGGAGTTAATCTTCGACATAGTCCCGTTCCGCAGCGGCTATCATGCCTTGCTCGGACGTACCGCGTTCACAAAGTTCAACGCGGTGCCGCACTACGCATACCTCAAGCTCAAGATGCCAGGCCCTAAAGGAGTCATCATGGTCAACGAAAACACTGAACACTCCCTCCGAACAGAGGAACATACAGCGGCTCTCGCGGCAGAAGTACAAAGCAACCTTTTAAGGCAATTCTCGAGTCCAGCTAAGCGTGCCCGGAGTAACCTACAACACGACCACCTGGCACGTTCCGAGCACGCGTAGCAATGCGGCCCCAGCCCCAGCCCCTGTAAAACATTAAGACAGACCCTTCGCGTACTCCATTACGCTCGGAAGATACCATGGGCTTGGGGCAAGGGGCTCGACCACGATAAGCCCAAAATGCGGCTCAACCGCACCAGGGGCTCTTAAGTGCGTTGTTTCTTTTTCTTTTCCTTTTATTTTTTACCCACAGGACTCCGTTCGTCAGAGGCCCTGTCCGGCAGCAGACATGCCGAACCCACGATACAAAAGCCAGGGAAGGAGAAAGGCTACAACGAAAATCCAGGTGGTCTCCATTATGAGCATTAAATATGTTTTATGCATTATTCCGTAGCCTACCCCTGGAGGGGGACATGTTAAACAGTCCCATCCCTTGCTCACCGCACCACTTGTATCGTCCTGCACTTACAACAGTTTTTATTTGAATAAAGCAATGCAGCACATTTTTGCTTCTAATTGCATTTCTTTCTTACACATATGTCCATCTATGACATGTTGCATCCGTACGTTTTGGTACGGCTAAATACACCAGGGGCTTATGTTTCCCGCATTATGGTGTGATAAGTCTGAACACTTTCACAAGTGCGGCACCCCGAACTTATAGCATTATATGCATCGGCTCCGAATCATGTTCTTGGGTCAATAGTTGGGTTTGCCCGGCTCCCATGTTTTGGTACCTTACGTTCCGTTTTATCGGCTAAGGTAGCACTGGGAGAACCACTGCGATTGCACCCCAGTTGAGCTGGGTTAACGCCTCAGTGGAGAAAGCTAAAATTGACCGTCATGATGAGGCGAGAGCTGGTCGCTGTTCGTGAGGTTCTTTGCGAGTCACTAAAGACTTATGCCGCTTCGAGCGAGGAGCCGGATTCTGTCCGGTCAAGGCGTGGATAGTGCCCCAAATTCGGCCTTCCGAAAACTAGGGGCTTCGCCGAAATTTAAAATTATAGAATTCTATGGCTAAGTGAGAGTGTTCAAGCATTATAAGTCCGGTTGCCTTGTTCGTTGTGTCGAGCGCCTCCCTAGATGGACCCAAAAATGGGAACAAGAGCACTCGAGTTTATCCTGAACACCCCAGCACTCGTGGCATGGGGGCTGAAGCTGACGACTTGCCATCTCTCAGATTTGATAAACAGCCGCACAGAAGGTAATATTTTAAATTAACAAGCGTTGCTTAGCGCATATGAACCAAGTTTTCAGCGCACATGATAAAAAAATGCGAGTCTACTCAAATATTACATCTTTGGAGCACTCACCCGCAATAGTGCGGGCGCCCTTCAGCACACTCCTATAATACATCTCGGGCGTGCGATGCTCCTTGCCCTCTGGTGGGGGGTCCGTCACAAGCTTCTGGGCATCCATCTTGCCCCAGTGCACCTTTGCGCGGGCAAGGGCCCGACGCGCACCCTCGATACAGGTGGAGTGCTTGATAACTTCAACCCACGGGCACGCGTCCACCAGCCGCCGCACCAGGCCAAAGTAGCTCCCAGGCATAGCCTCCTTAGGCCACAGCCGAACTATGAGGCCCTTCATGGCCTGTTCGGCCGCCTTGTGGAGCTCGACCAACTGCTTCAGCTGGTCGCGAAGGGGCACCGGATGTCCGGCCTCAGTATACTGAGACCAGAAGACCTTCTCCGTTGAGCTCCCCTCCTCGGCCCGGTAGAATGTGGCAGCATCGGACACGCTGCGGGGAAGATCTGCGAATGCTCCTGGAGAGCTCCGAATTCGGGTAAGCAACAGGTAATTAACACTCACATGCTTACTTTGCATGAAAAATGCCTTACCCGCTGCTATTTTCTTCACCGCCTCTATCTCCTAGAGGGCCTTGTAGGCTTCGGCCTTTGCGGCTTTGGCACTCTCAAGAGCCGTTGCAAGCTCAGACTCTCGAGTCTTCAAGTCACGCTCCAGGCTCTCATGTTTCCTCACGAGATCCTGGAGCTCTTGCTGTACCTCCGCCACCCGCTCCTCCTGTTTCTCTCGCTCGGTGCGCTCCGCAGCCGCATTGCGTTTGGCCGCGGCCACCGCCTCCTTCAGGGTCGCCACCTCGTTAGTGGCCCCTGCAATACCCCAGTTGTCCTTGTCATTTTTCTTGCAACCAAAATCCTTTTCTGTAGGGTACAATTTTCATAAGGTATTACTCATCTTATTTTTCCTCGAGATGCTTCTTGGCATGGCCGAGCTCGTTCTCGGACCGCTTGAGGTTTTCCTTCAAAGTTTTGACCTCCGCAGTCAATGCGGCAGAGGTCAGCAGCACAGCCTGCAATCCCATATTGACATATTTTCATGACTCCTACGTTTATCTTTCTAAAGATCCTCAGTCCGGCTTTTCTTTCCGAACACCGAACCAAGCATCAGGGGCTACTGTCTATGCGGTACCATTTTACATATATTGAAATTCTTACCTCAAAGCCTGTTAGAAGGCTGCTGCAGGCTTCGGTCAGCCCGCTCTTGGCGAGCTGAACCTTCTGAATCACCGCACTCATAACAGTGCGGTGTTCCTCTTCGATGGAGGCGCTGTTGAGCGGCTCCAGCAAATTATCCGGCACCTCCGGTTGGACGGAGGCAGCCGGCGTCACGGTCTTGCCCTTCTTCCGAAGGGGTCGCCCGCCGGACTCCGGAGCCACTATGGGTTCCGGGGCTGAGTCTGGTGCAAAGTCCGGGAGGTTGTCCTGCGACACCTCCGGGGCCCTCTCCTCCTGGTGGGTCCCTTCCTGGGATCCCACCTCGGCATCGTCCGCATCACGGGGGGTGGAGGCAGTCAGAAGAGAATCCATATCCGACGCCCCTAAGGACCCGCTCGACGAAGTGGGGAGATCGTCCTTAGGCGGACTGCAGGGTTGTATGCGGCATTAGAAAGACATAATGTGGCGGAAAACGAAAACCTTGAAGTTATTCGGGAGTCCGGATACTTACGATCTCGCCAGAGGCTTGGCCCTTGGAGGCCAGTCCTCATCGTCGTCACTGGCGTTGGCGGCACAGTCCGGGGGAAGAGTTTTTCCCCTCTTGGACCCTTCGGCCTCCCTTGTTGGGGAGGCCTTCCTTTTCTTCCCTCCCCCCGCTGGGGGAGAGGCTTTCTTCTTCTCCTCCTCGCCTTGGTGGGAGAAGTCGGCCTCGGATTCATCATCCGATAGCACCTGAAAATGGGATGTCCTCTGAGTCCCCGTGGCCTTCTTCTTGGCCTTCTTCTCCGGCACCATGTGGGGTGCCGGAGCCAGCAGCCCCGTTAGGCGGGCATCAACTGGGTCCTCTGGCAATGGGGCGGGACAGATAGCCTGTGCGGCCTTCTTCAGCTAGTCCTTTCAAAGGAAGGGGAGTTTAGATCCCGCATAGAGTCAAACTATGAATAACAAGCGTCCCGTAAAGGACAATATCACTTACCTCGTCAGCTGGACGCTGCGAGCTGAATCCGCGATCTTCGGTAGCGGATGCGGGAGCCTCGGCGCCCTTGAACAGCACCTTCCAGACCTCTTCGTACGTAGTGTCGAAGAGCCCATTCAAAGTCTGGTGCTGCGCCGGATCGAACTCCCACATGTTGAAGCCCCGTCGTTGGCACGGGAGAATCCGGCGAATGAGCATGACCTGGACTACGTTGACAAGCTTGAGCTTCTTGTCCACCAGCTTCTAGATACAGGCTTGGAGTCCGGTCAGCTCCTCCAAATCCCCCCAGATCTGGCCACTCTCTTTCCAGGAGGTGAGCCATGTAGGGATACCGGATCTGAATTCGGGGGCCGCTGCCCATTCGGGATCACGCGGCTCGGTGATGTAGAACCACCCCGATTGCCACCCCTTGATGGTTTCCACAAAGGTGCCCTCCAGCCAGGTAACGTGGGACATCCTGCCCACCATGGCACGTCCGCACTCCGCTTGGCTGCCCTTCACAACCTTCAGCTTGACACTGAAGGTCTTGAGCCACAAGCCGAAGTGGGGCTGGATGCAGAGGAAGGCCTCGCACATGACGATAAACGCCGAGATGTTGAGAATAAAATTCGGGGCTAGATCATGGAAATCTAGGCCGTAGTAGAACATGAGCCCCCGGACAAAGGGATGAAGTGGGAAGCCTAGTCCGCGGAGGAAATGGGGAAGGAATACTACCCTCTCATGGGGCCTAGGGGGTGGGGATGAGCTCTCCCTCTTCGGGGAGCCGGTGCGCGATGTCGCTGGACAAGTATCCGGTGCTGCGCAGCTTCTGGATATGCCCCTCCGTGATGGAGGAGGCCATCCACTTGCCTCCCGCTTCGGACATATTTGGAGAAGGTTGAGGTGAGATGTGCGGGCTTGGGCGCTAGAGCTCGAGTTTGTAGAGATGGATAAGCCAAGGAGGAAGAAGGCGCAGGTAAAAAGGTTGGATCTTTATCCCCTTATATGGGCGGACAGAAACATGCGTCCCCACCGGCCTGGTAAAACTCGCTCATCCCCCAAGCGTCGCGATTGATGGCACGGTTGGGTTACCCACGTTCGTATTGATGGGAATCCCGGAATAAGGGGAACACGATCTCTGCTTCGACAAGACGTGCCAAGGAAACCGCCTCGCTAAACGCGCTGAGATGGAACAATAAAAACAATTTGAAGGCTTGGTAGTGGTGTGACGTTACGCCACAAAATACGTCAGCAGATTGAACTTGTGTAATATTATTCTCTCTACGGTTGTATGTGGAATTTATTTTGCAGAGCCGGACACTATCCTGGTGTTCACGATCTTCTATAAATTATTCGGAGGAGGAACCCGCCTTGCAATGCCGAAGACAACATGCGCGCCGGACTCGTCGTCATTGAAGCCTGGTTCAGGGGCTACTGAGGGAGTTCCGGACTAGGGGGTGTCCGGATAGCCGAACTATCATCATCGGCCGGACTCCAAGACTATGAAGATACAAGATTGAAGACTTCGTCCCGTGTCCGGATGGGACTTTCCTTGGCGTGGAAGGCAAGCTTGGCGATACGGATATGTAGATCTCCTACCAATGTAACCGACTCTGTGTAACCCTAGCCCTCTCCGGTGTCTATATAAACCGGATGGCTTTAGTCCATAGGACGAACAACAATCATACCATAGGCTAGCTTCTAGGGTTTAGCCTCCTTGATCTCGTGGTAGATCTACTCTTGTAACCCACATCATCAATATTAATCAAGCAGGACGTAGGGTTTTACCTCCATCAAGAGGGCCCGAACTTGGGTAAAAACATCGTGTCCCTCGTCTCCTGTTACCATCCGCCTAGACGCATAGTTCGGGACCCCCTACCCGAGATCTGCCGGTTTTGACACCGACAATCCTCATCATTATTTTCATCTAATTTTTCTGGTTTAGCGGCCATCTTATTGACTAAGGTGGCTTGCTTGTCAGAAATTTTGGCTATAGCATTTTCAAGCCGAGTAATTTGAGCGTTAACACCATAAAATTCTTTACTCATATCATCAAGCTCTTTGTTCATAAATCCCAAAAAACCTTTTTGTTCCTTAAGCTCTTTTCTAAAGAAATTATTATGCTCAAATTGCAAATTCACAAAGCTTCTAATATTTGATTCAATCTCTTCCATCCTTCTGAGAAGGTGGTCAGGACCCTTAGGTGAAGCCATAAGGACAAACAGGCACACAAGCAAGCAGAAAAAGGCAAGCGAAAAGAGAGGAGGAGATTGGGAAAGAGAGGGCGAATAAAACGGCAAGGGTGAAGTGGGGGAGAGGAAAATGAGAGGCAAATGGCAAATAATGTAAATGCGAGGGAGATGGTTTTGTAATGGGTACTTGGTATCTCTTGACTTGAGCGAAGACCTCCCAGGCAACGGCGCTAGAAATCCTTCATGCTACGTCTTGAGCTTGCGTTGGTTTTTCTCGAAGATCAGAGGGTGATGCAGCAATAGTAGCGTAAGTATTTCCCTTAGTTTTGAGAACCAAGGTATCAATCTAGTAGGAGGCTCCTCAAAAGTCCCATGCACCTACACAAACAAACTAAGAACTCGCAACCAACGCGATAAAGGGGTTGTTAATCCCTTCAAGGCCACTTGCGAAAGTGAGATCTAATAAAGATAGTAAGACAATATAGATATATTTTTGGTATTTTATTATATAGATGCAAAAAGTAAAGATGCAAATAAAAGTAGATTGGAAGCAAATATGATAAGAGATAGACCCAGGGGCATAGGTTTCACTAGTGGCTTCTCTCAAGATAGCATAAGTATTACGGTGGGTGAACAAATTACTGTCGAGGAATTGATAGAAAAGCGAATGATTATGAGATTATCTAGGCATGATCATGTATATAGGCATCACGTCCATAACAAGTAGACTGACTCCTGCCTGCATCTACTACTATTACTCCACACATCGACCGACTCCTGCCTGCATCTAGAGTATTAAGTTCATAAGAACAAAGTAACGCATTAAGCAAGATGACATGATGTAGAGGGATAAACTCAAGCAATATGATATAAACCCCATCTTGTTATCCTCGATGGCAACAATACAATACGTGCCTTGCAACCCTTTTTGTCACTGGGTAAGGACACCGCAAGATTGGACCAAACCAAACTGATAATTCGAAGAGACTTGCAAAGATAACTCAATCATACATAAAGGAATTCAGAGAAGATTCAAATATTATTCATAGATAAACTTGTATTGAGAGGGGGAGAACATTGTATTGAGATCCAAAAAGAGAGAAGAAGCCATCTAGCTAATAACTATGGACCCGTAGGTCTGTGGTAAACTACTCACAACTCATCAAAGGGGCAAGGATGTTGATGTAGAGGCCCCCCGTGGTCGATTCCCCCTCCGGCAGAACGCCGGCGAAGGCTCCAAGATGGGATCTCGCGGATACAGAAGGTTACGGTGGTGGAAATTGTGTTTCGTCTGCCTCCTGGATGTTTTCGGGGTACGTAGGTATATATAGGAGGAAGAAGTACGTCGGTGGCCGCCCGAGGGGCCCACGACACAAGGGGCGCGCCCTATAGGGGGGGGGGCGCCCTCCTATCTCGTGGGAGCCTCGTCTGCTTCTTGACTTGCACTCCGAGTCCTCTGGATCATGTTCGTTCCAAAAATCACGCTCCCAAAGGTTTCATTCCGTTTGGACTCCGTTTGATATTCCTTTTCTTCGAAATACTGAAATAGGTAAAAAACAGCAATATGGGCTGGGCCTCCGGTTAGTAGGTTAGTCCCAAAAATGATATAAATGTGTAAAATAAAGCCCATAAACATCCAAAAGGGGTAATATAATAGCATGGAACAATAAAAAATTATAGATACGTTGGAGACGTATCACTCCCCTTGTGTCGAATCAATAAATTTGGGTTGAATACTCTACCCTCGAAAGCTGTTGCGATCCCCTACACTTGTGGGTTATCAAGACTAATTTCTGGCGCCGTTGTCGGGGAGCATAGCTCTATTCTTTGAGTCATTTGGGATTTTTATCTGTTGATCACTATGAGGAACTTGAAAGACGAAAGAACCAAGATTTTCCCCTCAACTACGAGGGGAGGTAAGGAACTGCCATCTAGCTCTGCACTAGATTCTCCTTCTGTTATTAGTAAGCTTGCGACACCTAAACCTGCTACTGCTATGAATTCTGATATGTTTTTTTTGAACCGGGCTAACCCCCTTTCCATTACTTAGAATGGAAATACAAAATCCAGCAAGTAGTCTAAGAACAGGGAGAAGGGGAGAGCGAGTCCAACGCACTGCCAGGAAACCCACCGCACTCGCCCGACGTCGAGCGAGTGCTATGGGGCGAAAACCTAAGCAGCACCAAAATGAAACTAGCCCTATTACAAGCACAATAAGGTATGAATCCCGTAGAGTATCACCAAAGTACGGCAAAACAGACTTAGCATCAAATCTACCACCACCGAGATCTCCAGCGATTTTGTCCCAGAGCAGGGAATGTCTAGAGAAAATGTTGCACTTCACTTTCCGCCAGTGGACGCGTCACAGGCCCTCATCAGCAGCATAGTCCCATTGTGAATCATCTCAGCGCCCGCTCGGAGTTGCTTGGCCTCTTCTCCCGCTTGCAAACCTGCCCAATACAAGAGAAAAGACACTGCCGTAAAGACAATCTCAAAAGGAGATTTGATCATTTTTCTCGAAGGTAGCTTTATTACGAGCTAGCCAGATGGCCCAAGTGACAGCCCCCAGTGCCACAGTATAGAAAGATTCATATCCCGGTAAAAAGGAGTGACACCAAACAAAAAACTGCCAGTAGTTACTAGGACATAGATCGGTCCCAAGTGTGACCCCAATCGAACGCCAGACCACTTTGGCCACAGAACAACCAAAGAATAAGTGCTGGGATGTTTCAACCTGTTGGCAAAAGGAGCACACAGGGTCCCCTTGCCACTTTAGTTGACGCATAACTTGCCTGGTAAGCACCGCATCCTGAGCAAGCTGCCAGAGAAATATCTGGATTTTAAGGGGGAGTTTAGCTTTCCATATCCACTTATAAGTACACCCACTAAGCGGTCTCTCTAGCCACTTGTACATGGATTTCATAGTGAACTTACCTGACTTGTTCAAGCCCAGTACACAGAGTCTCTGTTATCAGATAGATTCAACCTATGTACACAACTTCTCAGCAACAACCACTGGTTAGTTAACTCATCGGTTAACCTTCTACGAAAGAAATCAGCACAAACCACCATTTCTAGTTTGTCCAGCGTGCAGTCCCGAGCAGTGCAAATGTTGTAAAGCCCGGGGAATTGATCCATGAACGGGGTCAGCCCGTTGATGGAGTCTTTCCATAACTGAGTCAGGTTGCCATATCCCGTATGGATCTTTCTCCCAATCATGTACGGGTCCTTAATTTTCAGGAGATTTTTCCAGCATGGCGAGTCCTTGAAACAGGCCTCGACAGTCGCAATTGTCTGATTTCTAAGATATCAAGCTTTCACAATATCTTGCCAAATCCCCTGCTGGGTATCTAATTTCCACCACCATTTAAGCATTAAACTGATATTTTGTTTACGCAAGTCTTTAATACCCAGTCCACCTTTGTCCTTGGACCTACAGATTCTTCTCCAATGAACCAGATGATAGCGACGTTTTTATTGGCGCCCTACCAGAAAAACCTCCTCCTATGTTTATCTAACTTTTCCACAAACATCTTATTCATCAGCCTCATGGACATGTGGTAAAGAGAGAGCTGGGTGACCACTGAGTCCAAAAGGGTATGTCTCCCTCCCATAGATGCCGCATTACCAAACCAAGCATCAAACCTGACCAAATATTTGTCCACAATGAACTCCCAGTCCGAGTTTTGAAGAGTAGTAAAGCTCACAGGCATCCCCAGATATTTAAGAGGAAAATGACCAGTGTCACAATTAAAGAGATTTGCGTAAGCTTTATTAATTTGATCATCACCCCCCACAGTTAAGATTTCACTCTTGTGGAAATTAACTTTCAACGCAGACATCAATTCAAAAGTATACAGGAGAATTTTTAGATTCAGTGCTTTCTCCAAATCATGCTCTAAGCAAATGATCGTATCATCTGCATACTGTAAGACTGCGACCCCATTGGGGATCAAGTCAGGAGCCAACCCTACAATGAGCTTATTTTTCTGGGCATTCTTTATCATTTTGGTTAGGCACTCCACAGCAAGATTGAAGAGGAGCGGTGAATGGGGATCACCCTGCCGTACTCCCTTAGCACTCTAGAAATACGGCCCCACACAGTTGTTAAGTTTAATACTAACCGTGCCATTGCGGAGAATCTGCTTGACCCAACCGCACCATTTCTGGTCAAAACCCCAAAGTATATGGCATTCCAGCAGGAAATCCCAATTAACTTTGTCATAAGCCTTCTCGAAGTCGAGTTTGAGAACCACTCCGACCCTTTTCTTGACATGGGTGTAGTTGAGCAGTTCATGAAGGGCTAGTATACCATCCATAATGCTCTTGCCTTTCACAAAAGCATTTTGTGTAGGACTAATAAGAACATTGGCATATCTAGCAACTCTCCTGTCCATAACCTTCATGATGAGTTTGTATGGACAGCGAAGCAAACAAATGGTACGAAATTGTTGAATACGGTCGGCCCCAGATATCTTAGGCAACAAAGTGATAATCCCATAGTTAAGACGCTGCACATCCAAGGTACCCTTATGGAAACTATAAAAAATACGCATAATATCGACCTTAACCACGTCCCAACAGTGCTGATAAAATTCGGCAGGAATATTATTGGGACCAGGGGCTCTGTTGACATCCATGTCGAACAAATCATCTTTAACTTCTTCTTTAGAGAACTCTCTAATCAGGTCAGCATTATCATCTGCAGACAGTTTCTCATTGTCTACCCAAGTATCGGGATCAAGATGGAATAGGTTACCAGGTGTCGGGCCAAATAGTTCTTTGTAGAAATTGGTGGCATGAGCAAGAAGATTATCAGTGCCCTCTATCTCAACCTCTCCGCACTTGAGTGCATGGATAGTGTTTTTTCGTTTACGGCCATTGGCTATTTTGTGGAAGTAATCAGTATTGTGATCTCCTCTTAACAGCCAACGTTCATGAGACTGCTACAACCAATAGATTTCCTCCGCGGCTAACAGTTCACAAAGTTCAACATCCACCTTTCTATTGTAAATCTCAGGAGACAAAGGGCCACCCTCTTCTTCTTCTTCCAATAATTCCAGTTCGATCCTCAGATCTTCTTTACGTTTTTTGGCATGTCCAAATTTGTCCGAGCCCCATCCTTTGAAATATGACTTAAACCTCTTAAGTTTAATATTCAGGATGTCAATGGGGTCCGAGGCTGCAACCTTCCTACTCCAAATCTTAGTCACCAGGGCAAGGAACCTATCATCTTTCACCCATGAGAGATCGAAACGAAACTCTCGAGCCTTGGTAGGTTCCCTCTTCTCCTCATCAGTGTACAGAAGAAGAGGGTTGTGGTCAGAAAGCTCTCTGACCAACTTTCTTAAAGATGCCAATGGGAATAAGCGTTCCCAGGAGTCAGAAATGACCACCCTATCCAACTTCTCAAATGTAGGATGTGATTGGTTATTGGACCAAGTATATTGGCCCCCACTCATATACATCTCTCTAAGGCCAAGAGTGTTGATAATAGCACTGAACAGATCCGTAGATTTAGAATGCTGCATTTTCTTGTTCTTTTCACCATTGTGCCTAAGTATATTAAAATCCCCTCCAACTATATAGGGTAATTCTGTATTATGACAGAACAAAGCTAGTTCTCTTAGGAAGTCCTCCCTATACTCCTCATGAGCCGATCCATACACCACTAGGAAACTCCAGGCTGTTTTATCCTTAACATTCCTGACATCCATCTGCAAGATATACTTGCCTCTTGTGCACCCTAACAACTCCAGGGTGTTGTTACGAATGCCACACAAAATACCACCAGATCTACCCACAACAGACACCCATTCCCAATGGAAGGTGCCAAAGGGGTCAAATTTCCTGGTAAGTTTAGGGGGAAAATCTCTCTTCAGAGTCTCTTGCAAACCCAGGAAGTCAATGAAATGGTCACTAATTATGTCAGAGAGGCAGGTGGCCATTCCCTTCTTGCCCACCCCTCTGCAGTTCCAAATGAGGCCTCTCATTTGGAATGGTTGGTTTGTTTCCTGGTTCTGGTGGCCCTACCAGGAAGCAGGGTAGAGCCACCCACCTTAATAACAACCTCACTCTTCTTCTTCTTCTGACTCCTAGTCACATGCCTAGGGAGTCTAATCTCAAATTTCTTATATGTTGCATGTTATTGATGATGCCACTTCTACTATGCATGATACTTATGATGAGACTACTTCTGTGCGTGATACTACTTTGCCATTAGGTGAATTTCTTGATGAACAACTTGCTAGGGTTAGAGAGAATGAAATTATTGAAGATGCTATTATTGATGATAGTGATGATGAAAGTTCTCCCCCTGATTATGAATTACCTGTTGTTCCTGAGGGTTATGTTATGAATGAGGAAGTTGCTAGATCTATCTTTGCTTGCAAAGATAGATATGATCTTAAAAAGTTATTAGCTAAATGGAAGTAGCAATCTCTTAATGCTAGAATGAAACCTGACCCCGCTTTTGCTACGTCACCTATCTGTGTTACTGATAAGGATTATGAATTCTCTGTTGATCCTGAAATAATTACTTTAGTTGAATCTAATCCTTTTTATGGCCTTGAATCTGAAACTGTTGTGGCATATCTTACCAAGTTAAATGATATAGCCACCCTGTTTACTAATGATGAGAAGTCTTGCTATTGTTATATCCTTAAGGTGTTTCCGTTCTCATTAAAGGGTGATGCTAAGACTTGGTTTAATTCTCTTGATCCTGGTTGTGTGCGTAGTCCCCAGGATATGATTTATTACTTCTCTGCTAAATATTTCCCTGCTCATAAGAAACAAGCTGCCTTGCGGGAAATATATAATTTTGTGCATATCGAAGAAGAGAGTCTCCCACAAGCTTGGGGGAGGCTTCTCCGATTACTTAATGCTTTGCCTGATCATCCTCTTAAGAAAAATGAAATACTTGATATCTTTTATAATGGACTAACCGATGCTTCCAAGGACTACTTGGATAGTTGTGCTGGTTGTGTTTTCAAGGAAAGAACAGTCAACCAAGCTGAATTACTATTGAATAATATGTTGACTAATGAAAATAATTGGACTCTCCCTGAGCCAATTCCTGAACCAATTGAGCCAACTCATGAGCCTATTCCTAAAGCCAATCCTAAGAAGAGAGGTGTCCTATTTCTCAGTCCTGAAGATATGCAAGAGGCAAAGAAATCAATGAAAGAAAAAGGCATTAAAGCTAAAGATGTTAAGAATTTACCTCCTATTGAAGAAATACATGGTCTTAATATACCGCCTATTGAAGAAACACATTGTCTTGATAACCCGACACAGGTAGTAAAGGTAAATTCTCTCTATAGATATGATAAAGTTGAAATTCCCTCTACTAAATTTCATAGCCCATGGTTAGATGAATTTGATGACTTTATGGCTAGACAAGAAAGTTTTAATGCTTATGTTGGTAGAGAATTAAAGAATAATGCTTTCGAGATAGGACACTTGAGTGATTATATGGCTAGAGTTAAAGGTGAACTTAAACTTATTAGCAAATATGCTTCTATGGTTGCCACCCAAGCTGAGCAAGTACTTAAAGCTCAAGGTGATTTGTTCGATGAATTAAATAATAAAAATGACTTTGCTGTTAGAGTGGCTACTAGAACTGGTAGAATGACTCAGAAACCTTTGTATCTTGAAGGCCACCCTAAGAGAATTGAGCATGATTCTCAGAAAAATAATTTAGAGGCACCTAGTTCTTCCAAAAATAAGAAAAAGAAAAACGATAGGACTTTGCATGCTTCTAGTGAACCTGTTGTAGACACACCTGAGAACCCCAATGATATTTCTATTTCTGATGCTGAAACACAATCAGGTGATGAACATGAACCTAGTGATAATGTTAATGATAATGTTCATGTTGATGCTCAACCTAGCAAAATTAATGAAGTAGAGATTGAACCTGCTGTTGATCTTGATAACCCACAATCAAAGAATCAACGTTATGATAAGAGAGACTTTGTTGCTAGAAAGCACGGTAGAGAAAGAGAACCATGGGTTCACAAACCCATGCCCTTTCCTCCTAAACCATCCAAGACAAATGATGATGAGGATTTTGAGCGCTTTGCTGAAATGATTAGACCTATCTTCTTACGTATGCGCTTAACTGATATGCTTGAAGTAAATCCTTATGCTAAGTATATGAAGGATATATTACAAATAAAAAAGATACCGAAAGCTGAAATTTCCACCATGCTTGCTAATTACACTTTTAAAGGTGGAATACCGAAGAAACTGGGAGATCCAGGGGTACCAACTATACCATGCTCCATTAAAATAAACTATGTTAAAACTGCTTTATGTGATCTTGGAGCTGGTGTTAGTGTTATGCCTCTCTCTTTATATCGTAGACTTGAATTGAATAAGTTGACACCTACTGAAATATCTTTGCAAATGGTTGATAAATCAATTGATATACCTGTCGGTATTTGTGAGGATGTGCCTGTTGTGGTTGCAAATGTCACAATCTTAACGGACTTTGTTATTCTTGATATTCCCGAGGACGATAGTATGTCGATTATCCTTGGTAGACCCTTTTTGAATACTGCAGGGGCTATTATTGATTGCAACAAAGGCAATGCCACTTTTCATGTTAATGGTAATGAGCATACAGTACACTTTCCGAGGAAACAATCTCAAGTTCATAGCATCAATTCTATTGGAAAGTCCAACTATCATTATTGGAGGTTTTGAATTTCCTCTTCCTACTGTCAAGAAAAAGTATGATATTCTTATTATTGGGGATGTTCATATCCCCGTTGAGGTAACCTAGTGTTATTCGAAATTTCTCCAGTTCCATGTTATTCGGAATGAGCTTGTTAACAAGACTTGATCAACCTTGTTAGTGGATTCATTTTGATGATCATGATATGGATGAAACTAGAAGGCACAACCTTATGTACCCTCTTTTTACTTTCTGTTATTTAAATTAAATAAAGCAAAAATAGTTTTATCTGTCTGTTTTCTGAATTATCCGTGCTATAAAAAATATCTCGAAAATAAAAGTGCTCCAAATTCCCTGCAAATTTAGTATGATTTTTATGGAATATTTGAGGATTTTAGGCACTGAAAACACTGCAGGAGGGGCAAGCACCTAGCCACGAGGGTGGAGGGCACGCCCACACCCCCTGGGCGTGCCCCCTGTCTCGTGGGCCCATGGTGGCCCCCTCCACTTATTCCTGCACCCACACACTCCATCTTCTTCCCAAAAAAATCCCCATCCAGCTCAAGCACGAGTTCTAGCTCATTTTGCTGTGATTTTTGATCTCCTTGCTCAAAGCTCCATTCACAAAACTGCTTTGGGAGATTGTTGCTTGGTATGTGACTCCTCCATTGGTCCAATTAGTTTTTGTTCTAGTACTTTATCCATTGGAATTTTTTGCTACATAGGTGACCCTGTTCTTGAGCTTGCATGTCAAATTTATGAGGTCCCAAGCAATTCTAACGCATGATATAGGCTCTAGGCACTTGTAGGAGTAGTTGCTACCGATCTTGTTTAGTTTTATTCACTTTTATTTTGAAGTTACTAAAATTTCAGAAATTTTTAGAAAATGTTAAGGAGATTTTTGAGGGGTTCTTCTAGCCACGGCTCCCAGGAAAAACAAGCTAAAGAGAAGGAAAAGGCCAAGTATAATCTTCCTCGCATAGCGTAAGTACGGTCGTGTGAATGGCCCTGTGATGATTTCTTGAGAGAAGCCGGAATTTATGAAGACTTTTATTCTTTGATCGAGAATGCAGGGCTCACTGATTTCCTCCACGACCGGATTGATCAGTATCTCTTACTCACCAATACTTCCGTGCAAAACTTTTATTACTATCCTAAGAAATCACCTCCTTCAATACCGTTCCATTTATATAATGAATTCAAGGAAATGTCTTTACATAATTTTTGCGCGGTATGTAGAATACCCTTTGAGGGTAAATTAGATGAACCACATCGTAAAGATGTGGATGGCTTTGTTAACACCATTACTGTAGGGGATCCAAAGAAGGGTTCCGATGCGAGAATCTCTAGCATACACTTTCCTGTTTTACGCTACTTTGCCATATTTGCTAGTCGATGCTTAATTGGTCATGGAAATAGTGGAAACTTCAATGTTCCTAATATTATTATTCTTCTCCATGCCTTGTTTGGTGATAATAGTTTTAGTATGGGTGCCATTATTGCTAAATGCTAAGCCCGAATCGTAAAAAAGGCCCCATCTCTGGAGGTATCTATGCTGCACGTCTTGCTAAATATTTTGAGATACCTATTAGGCACCATGAAAAAGAGGAGATAATATTGCCTCCTTACATTTTAGATTACAGGAGCATGGTAGCGCATGATTTTATTGTTGACAACGAAGATAAGATGCTTCTGTATAACCTGGGATTTAATAAGAAACACAATGAGACTATTATTCTACCTGCGCCTCTGTTGTTTGATTTGACTGCAGTTAATTATCTTGTCACGTCGGAAGCGGTGTACACTCATTGAGGCCAAGCATCCACTCCAGAGCCTGAGCCTGAGCCGGAACCTTCACTGGACCCTTATCGTGCATCATCTTACCAGTGGGATCCGAAGGAGATGGCCAACCAGTGGTATGCTGATTACACCCCTCAGTACACAGGGGAGAGTAGCCGTGGTCCTTGGCAGTAGACCAACTTAGGCCAAAAGCCTAAGCTTGGGGGAGTACGTATTTCTCACCGACTTTACATTCATGTTCACACACTATTCTAGTCGTCGATGCTCATACTCTTTCATTGTATTATCCATGCTAGTTTAATTTCTTTTTCTAGCTTTCTTCTTGTGTGTTTGATAAACCTTAAGAAAAACCAAAAAAATTAGTTAGTTTAATTTCCATGCTTGTAGTAGTACTTAAAATGAAAACCTAAAAAGATTTATCGTTCTTCTTCTTACTTGTTGGGAGCTTTCCCGTGTAAATAGTTTTATTTTCTTTCCTTTGGGGGTCGAGAGTAGAAGACCATATTGAAAATGTTTAGTGGCTCTCATATGCATGATTATTTATTTAACTTAGAGCCCATATTACTCTGTCTTCTCTCTTGAGTTGAATGCTTGATTCCAGCTTAGTCCAATGCACGTGCACTATTATTATTATACACATTGTTCGGTCATGCAAGTGAAAGGCAATAATGACGATATATGATGTACTGATTGAGATGAGAAAAGCTAGTATGAACTCGACCTCTCTTGTTTTTGTAAATATGATGAGTACATCGTTCCTGATTCAGCTTATTATGAAGTAAACATATTTGCAATGACCTTTAGAGATTATAGTTGCTTGTGTCATTCTTGATTAGCTATGAGTTATAATGGTTTACCTTGCGTGCCAACATGCTATTAAAATGATTGTGATGTGGTATGATGGGATGGTATGCTCCTTTGTATGAATTGAGTGACTCGACTTGGCACATGTTCACGCATGTAGTTGAAACAAATCAACATAGCCTTCATGATATTTATGTTCATGGTGGATTATATCCTACTCATGCTTGTACTCGGTGTGAATTAATTTTGATGCATGTTTATGACTGTTGTCGCTCTCTCAATTGGTCGCTTCCCAGTCTTTTGCTAGCCTTCACCTGTACTAAGCGGGAATACTACTTGTGCATCCAAAATCCTTAAACCCCAAAGTTATTCCATATGAGTCCACTATACCTTCCTATATGCGGTATCTACCTGCCGTTCCAAGTAAATTTGTATGTGCCAAACTTCAAACCTTCAAATGAAATTCTGTTTTGTATGCTCGAGCAGCTCATGCTTCAACTAGGGCTGCCTGTATCTTCCATGCTAGGTGTGTTATTCTCAAGAGGAGTGGACTCCACTCCTCATTCACGAGAAAGGGCCGGTAACCGAGATGCCTAATCCCATGATCCAAAAAGATCAAAGCAAATCAATATAATTAAACAAAACTCCCCCAGGGCTGTTATTAGTTGGAGGCACTCGTTGTTTCGAGCAAGCCATGGATTGATGCTTGTTGGTGGTGGGGGAGTATAAACCTTTACCATTCTGTTTGGGAACCGCCTATATTGCATGTAGTATGGAAGATATCGCCATCTCATAGTTGTTGCGTTGATAGTGAAAGTATGCCGCTCAAAATGTTATTCATCTCTATTTTAAAATCGAGCTCTGGCACCTCTACAAATCCCTACTTCCCTCTGCAAGGGGCCTATCTATTTACTTTTATGTTGAGTCATCACCTTCTTATTACAAAGCACCCGCTGGAGAGCACACTGTCATTTGCATTCATTACTATTGGTTTAGATTGGGTATGACTTGACTGGATCTCTTTTACCATGAATTACAATTTTTAGTCAGTCCTTGATCTCTAAAGGTGCTCTGCATTTATGTTTTGCGGTCTTAGAAAGGGCTAGTGAGATACCATTTTGTTATATCATGTTATGATTGTTTTGAGAAAGTGTTGTCATCCGAGTTTTATTATTATGGCTCGCTAGCTGATTATGCCATTGATATGAGTAATTGTGAGACCTAAGTGTTGTTGTGAGTACAGTTAATTCATAATACTTGCTGAAAACTTGAATGCTGGCTTTGCATATTTACAACAACAAGAGCAAACAAAGTTTGTAAAAGTTTTCCTTTCTCACTTTCAGTTTATCAACTGAATTGCTTGAGGACAAGCAAAGGTTTAAGCTTGGGGGAGTTGATACGTCTCCAACGTATCTACTTTTCCAAACACTTTTGCCCTTGTTTTGGAATCTAACTTACATGATTTGAATGAAACTAACCCGGACTGACGCTGTTTTCAGCAGAACTGCCATGATGTTGTTTATTGTGCAGAAAACAAAAGTTCTCGGAATGACCTGAAAATCCACGGAGATAAGTTTTGGAAAATATAAAAAATACTGGCAAAAGAATCAAGGCCAGGGGGCCCACACCCTGTCCACGAGGGTGGGGGGGCGCGCCCTTCCCCTGGGCGCGCCCCCTGTCTCATGGGCCCCCTAATGCTCCACCGACCTCAACTCAAACTACATATATTCCGTTTTGTGGAGAAAAAAACAGAGAGAAAGTTTCATCGCGTTTTACGATACGGAGCCACCACCAAGCCCTAATCTCTCTCGGGAGGGCTGATCTGGAGTCCGTTCGGGGCTCCGGAGAGGGGGATTCGTCGCCGTCATCATCATCAACCATCCTCCATCACCAATTTCATGATGCTCACCGCCGTGCGTGAGTAATTCCATCATAGGCTTGCTGGACGGTGATGGGTTGGATGAGATTTACCATGTAATCAAGTTAGTTTTGTTAGGGTTTGATCCCTAGTATCCACTATGTTCTGAGATTGATGTTGCTATGACTTTGCTATGCTTAATGCTTGTCACTAGGGCCCGAGTGCCATGATTTCAGATCTGAACCTATTATGTTTTCATGAATATATGTGTGTTCTTGATCCTATCTTGCAAGTCTATAGTCACCTATTATGTGTTATGATCCGACAACCCCAAATTGACAATAATCGGGATACCTCTCGGTGATGACCGTAGTTTGAAGAGTTCATGTATTCACTATGTGCTAATGCTTTGTTCCGGTTCTCTATTAAAAGGAGGCCTTAATATCCCTTAGTTTCCACTAGGACCCCGCTGCCATGGGAGGGTAGGACAAAAGATGTCATGCAAGTTCTTTTCCATAAGCACATATGACTATATTCGGAATACATACCTACATTACATTGATGAACTGGAGCTAGTTCTGTGTCACCCTATGTTATAGCTATTACATGAGGAATCGCATCTGACATAATTATCCATCACTGATCCAATGCCTACGAGCTTTTCACATCTTGTGTTTCGCTTATTTACTTTTCCGTTGCTACTGTTACAATTACTACAAAACTATTATCTTTACTTTTGCTACTGTTACCTTTATTACCATACTACTTTGCTACTAAATACTTTGCTGCAGATACTAAGTTATCCAGGTGTGGTTGAATTGACAACTCAACTGCTAATACGAATATTCTTTGGCTCCCCTTGTGTCAAATCAATAAATTTGGGTTGAATACTCTACCCTCGAAAGCTGTTGCGATCCCCTACACTTGTGGGTTATCACAAATCATAATCTCGATCTATGCCAACTCAACAAACACCATCGGAGACACCTATAGAGCATCTTTATAATCACCCAGTTACATTGTGACGTTTGATAGCACACAAAGTGTTCTTCCGGTATTTGGGAGTTGCATATTCTCATAGTTATAGGAACATGTATAAGTCATGAAGAAAGCAATAGCAGCAAACTAAACGATCATCGTGCTAAGCTGGCGGATGGGTCTTATCAATCACATCATTCACTAATGATGTGATCCTGTTAATCAAATGACAACTCATGTCTATGGCTAGGAAACTTAACCATCTTTGATTAACGAGCTAGTCAAGTAGAGGCATACTAATGACACTCTTTTTGTCTATGTATTCACACATGTACTAAATTTCTGGTTAATACAATTCTAGCATGAATAATAAACATTTATCATGATATAAGGAAATATAAATAACAACTTTATTATTGCCTCTAGGGCATATTTCATTCAGTCTCCCACTTGCACTAGAGTCAATAATCTAGATTACACAGTAATGATTCTAACACCCATGGAGTCTTGGTGTTGATCATGTTTTACTCGTGAGAGAGGCTTAGTCAACGAGTCTGCAACATTCAGATCCATATGTATCTTGCAAATCTCTATGTCTCCCTCCTTGACTTGATCGCGGATGGAATTGAAGCGTCTCTTGATGTGTTTGGTTCTCTTGTGAAATCTGGATTCCATTGCCAAGGCAATTGCACCATTATTGTCACAAAAGACTTTCATTGGACCCGATGCACTAGGTATGACACCTAGATCGGATATGAACTCCTTCATCCAGACTCCTTCATTTGCTGCTTCAGAAGCAGCTATGTACTCCGCTTCACACATAGATCCCGCCACGACGCTTTGCTTGGAACTGCACCAACTGACAGCTCCACCGTTTAATATAAATACGTATCCGGTTTGTGACTTAGAGTCATCCGGATTAGTGTCAAAGCTTGCATCGACGTAACCATTTACGACGAGCTCTTTGTCACCTCCATAAACGAGAGACATATCCTTAGTCCTCTTCAGGTATTTTAGGATGTTCTTGACCGCTGTCCAGTGATCCACTCCTGGATTACTTTGGTACCTCCCTGCTAAACTAATAGCAAGGCACACATCAGGTCTGGTACACAACATTGCATACATGATAGAACCTATGGCTGAAGCATAGGGAATGACTTTCATTTTCTCTCTATCTTCTGTAGTGGTCGGGCATTGAGTCTGACTCAACTTCACACTTTGTAACACAGGCAAGAACCCTTTCTTTGCTTGATCCATTTTGAACTTCTTAAAAACTTTATCAAGGTATGTGGTTTGTCGAAGTCCAACTAAGCGTCTTGATCTATCTCTATAGATCTTGATGCCCAATATATAAGCAGCTTCACCGAGGTCTTTCATTGAACAACTCTTGTTCACGTATCCTTTTATGCTATCCAGAAATTCTATATCATTTCCAATCAAAAATATGTCATCCACTTATAATATTAGAAATGCTATAGAGCTCACACTCACTTTCTTGTAAATACAAGCTTCTCCAAAAGTCTGTATAAAACCATATGCTTTGATCACACTATCAAAACGTTTATTCCAACTCCGAGATGCTTGCACCAGTCCATAAAAGGATTACTGGAGCTTGCATACTTTGTTAGCATCCTTTGGATTGATAAAACCTTCGGGTTGCATCATATACAACTCTTCTTCCAGAAATCCATTCAGGAATGCAGTTTTTACATCCATTTGCCAAATTTAATAATCATAAAATGCAGCAATTTCTAACCTGATTCGGACGAACTTAAGCATCGCTATGGGTGAGAAGGTCTCATCGTAGTCAACTCCTTGAACTTGTCGAAAACCTTTCACAACAAGTCGAGATTTGTAGACAGTAACATTACCGTCAGTGTCAGTCTTCTTCTTGAAGATCCATTTATTCTCTATGGCTGGCCGATCATCGGGCAAGTCAACCAAAGTCCACACTTTGTTCTCTTACATGGATCCCATCTCAGATTTCATGGCCTCAAGCCATTTCATGGAATCTGGGCTCATCATCGCTTCCTCATAGTTCGTAGGTTCGTCATGGTCAAGTAACATGACCTCCAGAATAGGATTACCGTACCACTCTGATTCGGATCTTACTTTGGTTGACCTACGTGGTTCCACTACAAAAAAATACACTTCCGTGATGATACGTGTTTGTCATAGTAGGTCGTGTTTTTTGTCATGCATGTACATCCATGACGATTTTATGACATAATCAAGATAGTCATACCTATGCTGTCGTAGAAGTGTCCCATGACATTACCAAAATTATCATCACGGAAGTGTCCACTTCCATGACAATAAATCGCCCGTCACAGAAGTGCTTTCGTCAAGGGTGACCGACACGTGGCATCCACCGTAACAGAACGCCGTTAAGCTATCGGGTCGGGTTTTGGATCCGATAACCCGTTAACCGCCCCGACCAATGGGGATTTTCCACGTGTAAAATCATCATTGGCTGGAGGAAACACGTGTCGGCTCATCGTTGGGACAGATGTCATCCACTCATTGGACAAAAGGCGCATATGATACATCGACACGTGGCACAGCCCAACAGAGGCCCATTCCTGTGAAAATGCCGGCCCATTTGACTTGGTCAAAAGGTGGAGGGCCGGCCCATGGAAAGCCTATTAACGGCCTGTTCGCATATAGCCCATTTACAGCCCGCTAACCCAAGGCCCATTACGCCCTATCCGAATGAGGCCCAGTAGCGTCATCTGGGCCATCCAATATGATTCCAGCCCGTTTTCACTTCTGGCCCATGTATGGCCCATGACGTCTTTCGGCCCATATGAGGCCCTTTGTAACTCTTGGCCCATTAACGGCCCGTGGTGAAACTGGCCCGTAATGAACAGTGTATCACTTTACACCCATTAACGACCCATGGTGAAACTGGCCCGTAATGAACAGTGTATCACTATATACCCATTAACAGCCCGTTATTCCGTTGGGCTGTTTCCAGCCCATGTTATCTTTCGGCCTTCTTAGAGCCCATTTATTCTTGGGCTCATTTCCATCATTCATTTACTTACGGCTCGTTATTGTCATTTTCTGCTTGTGGGCCAAATTCAGCCCATGGTTACAGTCGCCCCGTTTATGGTCCGTTAATACGTACGTTGGGCCATTTTCATAGCGTCATCAAATACGGCCTATTAACGATGGCCCGTTATGGTCAGCCCATGAACGGACGATTCCAACTCTAGCCCGTTTATGGCCATAATGCGGTCTGTTTTTGGCCCATGTTTGGCCAATCGATCATACGGCCCGTATAAGGCCCATTGATGATACGGCCCGTAGAAGGCCCATTGTTTCTATGGCCCGTAGAAGGCCCATTGTTTCTACGGCCCATAGAAGGCCCACTGTTTCTACGGCCCGTAGGAGGCCTAGTGTCACTACAGTAAATATTAGCCCATGGTTATTGTGGCCTAGTTTTAAAAAATAGGTTATTGCAGCCACGAGCAAACCGCGGAAAAGAACTACAATGACTACAAGCAAACAAATAAACAAGACAACAAGGAAATAAATAAGCAAGCAACTAACGCTAGGCTATCACGGCTATTACACATATTACATCCACTGGGCATCAAAGTTCGCCACCAGTGCAAATATAGGGAACAAAGCAGCATATCATATACACTGGTTGTCAAAGTTGGCGACCAGCGCAAATAAACGCCACAGCAAAACAAATCTAGAACTGAAACCACTTCAGAAGATCTCAAGAAACAATATCCTGGGTACCCATAATGCTGGCAAGATGCTTAGCAAGCTTATTAACTTTCTCTTGTTTGGCGCTTAAATCCTCCAGCGCTTGTTGTTGCACCAGGAAATATGCATCTGAATTCTGCAGGGACTTCCTTAGTCCCTCAGCTTCCTGTCACAGCACATCTGATCGATGTCTTTCAACTTGAAGTTGAGACTCAAGAAGACGAACTGATCCAGGCAGCGAGTTCGAAGAGCTTGTGCCAGCAGTAGTGGCCAGTAACTCGAACACTACATCAAGACATGACTTTTGGGTTCTCTCACTGTCGTCAAGATAGTTTTTATCAGCTTTCTTGGAGACCATTAGAGATGTCTCACTATCTTGAACCTTATCTGCATTACTTCCTTTACCATTGCATAACGCGGTACTGTTCTCCAATATTTTGTCCGCATTCTAAAAGAGAAACAAGCAGACACGTCACAGGTTTACCATGTTGTATATGAAACTCATTTTGGTAAATGAGTTCAGTAGTAAAGTGGACAGGATAACAACATGAAACAAACATATATCTATGTACCATGGTCACTTTATGGTCTATATCATTCTAGTTTTTGTTGCCAAATCAAGATAGAGACACAGTTCAAATAATATTTGTTCAAGACAAAGCATAATAGACAGAATATAAGTGTGGGAAACTATAGAGCAATAACAACACTTGTAATGTGCATGACATGAGAACATAACTGTTTATTCAATTGAAACTGAAATCAACATAGAGCAGGTTACAACAGCAAACCATTTAAAGAAACAGGTTTAAAACATACCTGTTGCGCCATTGGAGTTTCAATTCCATCCTTCAAATTTGAAAATAGTTGGTATGAGTAAATACAGTAATGCAAGAGCAAACGAGTATGAACCATAGCTACAGAACCTGACCTGAGAACAAATCTTCTTCTCCTTTAAGTGTTGAGTTGGAATTCAGAGTGGTGGTCCTCGTGCTTTGGGCACTGCAGTTCTCTTACTAATTGCTCGTGTTTGGGTGCTCTGTGGTGGAGACAGTGCTGTGTCAACTGGAACTGGGTTACTATCTGCCGGGGTTGGGGTTAGAAGGGGTGTAGCTGGTTCTCTGTCCAACTGGGTAGGGGTACAATCTGCGAGAGTCTGGGTTATGTGTGTTGGATCTTGTCCTTGGGCAAGTACAACCGTGGTTCTATCTACATCAACTAGTAGCACTATCTTTTCTGAAGACCGCGTTGTTACTCCCTTAGATAC
Source organism: Triticum aestivum (assembly GCF_018294505.1). Classification (NCBI taxonomy): domain Eukaryota; kingdom Viridiplantae; phylum Streptophyta; class Magnoliopsida; order Poales; family Poaceae; genus Triticum; species Triticum aestivum. The sequence continues at coordinate 762,767,311 of NC_057798.1, read as the reverse complement.
TGCCATCACCCTCTCCAATTCAAATGGCTGATAAACAAGAAAAGTAATTGAAAGTATAGACATTGTATGATAGACAGGTGCAATGGATAGTGGGGAATAAAAGAGGTCATGAAATAATTCATATTTATGTTGTCTAACCAAACAGGATAGCATGACACAATTTCACATAAATGATGGCTAACTAAACAGGATAGAATGACACAATTTCACATTATGATGGCTAACTAAAAAAGATGGAAAGCCATAGTTCAAAATATGATGACTATGTAAATAGGATGACATGATATAACTATATAATGTGTTTATTAAATAGGTTGGCATGCCATAATTCACATACATTCATAGATAGAATGCCATAATTCAAAATATGATGACTGTAAACACTAAACATGATGAGATGATATATAACTATATGATGTCTTTATTAAATGGGTTGCCATGCCATAATTCAGATAGATGATGTGTATGTACTATGTAAACATGGTGGCATGATATAATTCAAATATATGATTTATATAGTAAGCAAGTAAGCAGATGGCAATCCATATATGATGTAAAAACAAGCAATGCAAGACAACATGCATGACATGGGTAATATAACCCTGCCAAGTTTGAGCATAGACCTCATGGGGGAAATAGGACTGGTCATCAGTCTCTGAATCCTCCTCTAAGGAGCTCTCTGTAACCAGCAAGATGTCTGCTTCAGCAGGTAGCATTGTCTTCCCTCAATACCTTGTTTTCACTCCAGATACTTCCATCACCGCTTCAAATGGCTGATGCACAGGAAGAGTTGTTGAATATACAAACGTTGTCGACAAATGGAACACGAAATACAAAAAATAATAGCATGATATAATTCACATACATGATGATTGGCTAAACAACATGGCATTGCATAATTCACATATGTAATGCCTTTGCAACAAGATAGCATTGCATAATTCACATATATAATGTCTTGCAACAAGATGGCAATGCATAATTCACATATATGGTAATTAGACACTGACATGTGGCATTCAGACAAAGCATGTCTAAAGTAATCAAATGACATAGCAACGCGAGACACCATACACGATATGAGCAACATAACCCTGCCAAGTTAGAGCATACACCTCGGGGGGGGGGGGATAGGACTGGTCATCTATCTCTGAATCATCCTCTAAGGAGCTATCCGTAACCAGCGAGATATGCGCTTTGTCAGATAGCATAGTCTGCTCTGAAGACCTTGTTTTCACTCCAGAATTTTCCATCACCATGTCAAATGGCTGATGCACACGAAGAGCAGTTGAATGTACTAACATTGTTAACAAATGTAATATGTAACGAAAAAAAGGATGTCCTGATATAATTTACATATAAGATGACTGGCTAAGCAGGATGGCATTGCAAAATTCACATATATGATGCCTGGCTAAACAAGATGGCGTTGCATAATTCACATAAATGATGAATAAACTAAACAGATCACATTTGCACAAAGGATGTCTAAACTAAGAAGATGACATATTTGATGTATAAAGTAAGCAATGCAAGGCACCATATGCATGGTATAACCAACATCAGCATGCCAAGTTAGAGCGAAGACCTTAGGGGGTAAATAGGAGTTGTCTTCTCCTTCCGAATCCCCCTTAGAACAGATATCTTCCTCTCGATTACAATCCGAAATGCGTGGAGGGGGGCTGCCTTTGCGCCTACCATGGAGCGACGTCTGCATGAAATTTTATTGCCATGCAAGGCTCGTCTCTTTTGCTCTACATGTTCAGTTCCATTGTTTACAATAACTGTCATGCATAGGAATAAAACATAGTGAGATTATGTAAGGAGTGGATGCAGAAATCCAGAGTGATGGCTTCAGTTAAAAAATACAGATAATGGCTTCTTTACTATTTGTTTCCCACCCAACATGAAACTCATAGTAGACACCGGAGATTAACCAGATAGTAGATAGACATTATTGATTGCGGCCCCGATATGTACCCCACAACCATTTAAAAACTCAAGTTTGACCATTAGTTTGGAACTGACTTAGAGTCTAATCGGTGAACATGATGATAAAGTAGCATGTAATATTAAGCGATGCATAGCGTAAGCAGACACAAAAGAGTGCGACCTCTCTTGCGGACCCGTGTAGTCCTCGAGGTCATCTGCTTGGTTGATGATGGTAATGCAGTTTTCATGGCTGTCGGCGGCAGGGAAGAAGATCTGAGGCGGCAAAAGACAGTCTGGAGGCCGGATCCCTGCTGTGCTGGACCCTTCTGTCGTTGGAGCAGCTGAGCTGGGGTGGACGACGACGCAGCAGGAGCGGGACAAACCACACATGGTTTTCTTTGACAACTATCTGTAAGAGATGTAATTTTGTAAGGGCTCGTTTGAATTGAAGGATTCCAACAATGCAGGGATAGGAAATAGACAGGAATAGGATAGGAATGCACGTGCAAAACAGAAAATTTAAAAACACAAGATTTTTGCCAATCTGGATGTTTGATTCACAACAATTGGAAGATCACATGATGCAAAGAAGCATGGTGAGATTAAGTCAAACCACAAGAAAATGTACGTTATAATGCTAGTATGCTACTATCTCTTAGTCTTGTGCTTCATGAATAGAAATTTGAAAAGGAGGACAAGTGAAAATTAAAATTCCTACGGTTTTTCTTTCAAGGAGACACTAAAGGAACAAATCCTACAGTTTTCCTTTGCTCCATTCCTTTGAACCAAATTCATGAATAGTAGTACCATAGGAAACTTTCCAATTCCTATGTTTTTTCATTCACTTTTCCTTTCAAGCACTGGCGATTCTAGTAGGTAGGCTTGAGCAAGGAAAAGCCTACACTAAAAAAATGTTTTTGTGCTACTTCTATTACTTTGGACCCAGGCCACTGCCCTACTAGCTCAACTCCCAGGGCCATCGACAAATGCACAGCTCAAACGCGCAGAGATAAATAATGATGGAATTCAAGAGAGTCCATCACGGATAGCTAAGTTGCCTAGTACCTCACTGCTTGTCATATAGTAGGATAAAATAATCGTATTTCCCGTTACTATGTGTGCTCAGTGGACAATATATATAACATGTACAGTAAAAAAGAGATGCAACAAGTGTACAACCTCTTTGGCGAAGCCATGTCGATCACAGCATGATTAGGTTGGCCGGTGAGGATGCTCCGACTGACTTGGCTATCGGAGGAGGGGAAGAAGATCTTAGGCGTCTGGAGATGGAGCCCGAGGTACTGCTCCACTGTGATGGAGGGTTTCGTCGTTGGAGCAGCTCCGGTGAGTTGTATGACGCCGAGGCTGAAGCAGGACAAGAGAGACAACGTTAACCTGAGTGGAATTCTAATAGCATATCCAATACATGACGTAAAATACATAACCACTAAGTGCTAGATGTAAAATACATCAGCCGCTCATCTCTGAACTTAACTGTCAAAACTGAATTTAACTGTCAAAACTGAACTTAACTGTCGAAACTGAACTTAACTGTCGAAACTGAATTTTGCTGTCGAAACTGAATTTTGCTGTCGAAACTGAACGCACTAGCAAGGTGAGGCTACACTTCGGTCGACTGACTTTTTCATCTCTGGTCAGTCGATTTTGCAGCCGTTGGATACGAAATCAAGGGCCTGCAGTTCATCTTCAACCTCCACCCCCCTGAGCCGCCAGCCACCACTGGCCAAACAGCAGCCCCCCGCCGCCCGTGGCCGGCGGTGCGCCGCCCCGCCCGCCCCGAAAAGACTCCCCACCGCCGGTCCGCCGCCGCCTCAGCCATCCCTCTAGCCCCCCCGTGCCGAGCTTTTTCTCCGGTGATCCCCACGCCACCGCCCCGCCACCGCCCTCTCCGGCGAGCCCCCCTCCCCGCTGCGGCTGGTTCTTCCTTCACCCCGGCGAGCCCCCCTCCCACCCCCTGAAAATCGACTGACCCAAAAGTCGATTCAGTCGACTGAAGTGTAGCTAAATCGGAGCTGCATCGCAAGCAAGAGCAAGAGCAAGAGCAGCAGCGCGAGCAAGAGCAGACCAGACAGGGTACCGAGAGCAAGAGCAGAGCAGCAGCGCGAGCGAGAGCTAAAGCAGCAGCAGCTCCTACTGATGTGGACGTCGCCGCCGAGGGAGCGACACCATGGAGGAAGTGGCCGGCGATGCCGCTGTGGATGGAGCCGCGCTATGCCGGCTCGGGACCAAGCGCCAGTAGCACCGTGGGATTGAATCAAGAAGAAAATGCGGCGATTATGTACAACCTCTTTGGTGGCGCCGATTAGGCCGCAGCTTCATCCGAGGAAACGGTTATGATGATGCTCTTCCGGTGGTGCAGGTGAAGACGGTGGTGTGGGAATATAGGTGGCGCAAAAGACGAGGGGAACGTCAGGGCAGCTCCTTGGAGGTGGAGGACGGGGTGGATGAAACGGCAGGACGACGAGATCGATGATGGATCCTCATCCGGTACGATGGATGAGGAACGTCGAGGTGTTGCTGTGGACGACGTCGTCGGGGAAGAGGCTCCGACTGGGTGGCGGACGGAGCAGGGTGTGGGGCTTCGTCACGGGTTTCCGCGGCCTCGGTGTACGAATGGGTGGGCGGATGGGATGGCAGTGGGGAACCTGGCTTCGGGATGCGCTTGTCCGAAATGTGGGGTAAGTTACGAAAGTACCCCCACCGATTTGAGGCGGTTCTTTCGGTTCAGGGGTACCACATGCATTTCGCGCGTTGGCATTTCACAGGAGGTGGGAGTTTTCACGCGCGTTGTAATTTCGGAATAGCAAGGCGTGGGTTGAGATGGAGGGAGTTGTCGGAGCACAACAAGACAAAGATATATCTTAAACATTTCGGGCTAACAAGGCGCGGGTTGAAATTTCCGGACAAGCCTAATGTCATTCAAAACTTTGAATTCATGTTATGTTCAATTAAAATATTTCACTACGTGTATAATGCATGCAACCTACTACTCAAATGAACGTTTTAGTGCATTCCCAATGTATATACTACCGCTTCAATATGAACTAAATGTGAATTCGTTTCTCTATTTGAATAAGATCTACAATAATGATTGTTGTGAAGTCAAAGCATTTGAATTCGTTTCTCTATTTTAATAAGATCTACAATCATCATTATTGTCAAGTTAAACCATCGTTTGTGTATTATCTTCACAGCACACCACATGATTAGTCTCGAGTTACATATGAACTATGTGTACTATATGAACTCGAACTCGATTTTTTGAATCCACTTTATGTTGATTTCAAATCACATTACATTTCTAGCTCTAGCTAGATCTTCATAATCTAAACCATGTCTTATATGTATAATGTGTTTATCACATTATGTATGGTGCCCCGCCCCCTACACCTACAAGTATTTAGATGTGAGTTGCAAACACCACACATTACCACAAATTCATATAAAATGTGAGATTGTTTCATGTATAGTATGGTTTAGATTGTTCGAGATTTAGTTGTGAGTTGCAAACGCCATACATTATCACATTATGGTATAACATGTGCACAACACGTGTATCACCGCTATATTCATGCATGCATATGTTTAAAACATATGATCTCCTATTCAAATATATGGATCCGCTTTCATATCAAATTATGAACTTTGTTAGTCTCTTACACCCACAAAATCCTCTAACCTTTGTAGCTACCACTGACTTTCTCTTGTGCATGCAGACGCCCTCCTCGCCCTCCCTCTCCCTCGGCATTCTATCCACCGGGCACATTCATTTTTTTTCTTTAGGTCGTTCTCCCAGAGTCTCCACAACTCCTTTCTGACACACACCGATCGATAAACCTCTCCAGCGATGCCTGCCTACAACATACACACGCACCTTCAATCTCCTCCTTTATGTGTCCTTGCCTCGTGTCTCTCATACGGTCACACACACGTGTAAACTCTCGCCCCTCTTTTCATCGATATCACAACCGCACACTCCTCCCCCTATCTAGCTAGTAGCTGGGCCTCTCGCACCACCTCCTAGATCCATTCTCTCTGTCTATCTAGGACTTATTTGCCTCTAACAAATGGACATACACCGACCGATCTCCCGCTATACATATAGCTAGCTAGGTCCTTATAACTCGTTTTTACCCACGCGTCAATCGATCTACCTCATTAGTTATATCTCTCCCTTCCTCCGACAAACAACAATTGATCTACCGATCTAGTTAGGTTTGCTTACCAAACACATGGTTCCCCTTCATCATCCATGGATGCGTCCCGACAGATCTATCACGCAGAGGCACACACAGAAACACATCCCCACTCTTATTGATAACATTGCGGTTCCACCCTCAGTTTGTCTAGTAGGCCTCTCCCACCATCTTCGAGAAGCAACTCCATCACCCATCCAGCACTCTACCCCTCTCCCTCCCTCTCTCTCTCCTCTCTCTCTCTCTCTCTGTCCCATCATATTTCCCGTCCTTCAGTTATGTATGGATGTCGACCGATCTCCCTCAAGACATAGCTGGGTCTCTCCTTCTCAACACATATACGAGTCGCTCTACCTCTATAGTTAGGCCTCTGCCTACCCCCCACCCCTCCCCCCACACACACCGATACATCAAGCGCTCTAGTCATGTCTCCCTGCCATACACATACTTGACATGTGCCCTCTGATGTTCCAGTAGGTCAGTCGCCCTATATCTTTCACTTGCACACACACACACACACACACACACAATTTCGATGGCTCTCTTCATCGATCTCGCACCCACCTACTTGATCCTCTCTTCGACTCTATCGATATCTATGACCCCTCCCTCTCTTCTCGTGGATTGCCCGACCCTCTATATATGATATGGATAGGCCTCCATTTCACACACATTGCATGCAAAATTTTGTTTGAGATGTCATCGACACATATTCCCACAAATACATTCACAAAATCAACCCCCACCCCCACACCCCAAAACAAAAAACACTCACGAACGCGGTTTCTATCTCTCACACACACCCATGTAGGTGGGGGACGTGCACGAAGAGAAGAGGTGCATGCACGGCGCACGTACTCCCGTCTCTTTCCCAACCACACCCGCACGGGTACATGGTGGAGCTCATTTCTGTACGAAAAAGGCAGCCCACATGGTAATTTGGCACATGTACTGGTTGTCCACTTGGTGGAGGGAGGATCGTCTACCACGGGTGAACAAACAAATTGCGACTTGACGTGTTATGTTAAAAAAAGAGGCAAACCATGTGGGGCCTACCTTAGAGGCAAGGCCTATACACTAGAGTACTTTTGATGTGTCCCATCAACTCGTAGAACAAGGAGAAGCTTGCTTAGTACGCTGTCTCCCCCGCCCACGAGCACTGTCCGCCTTACGCCCGCTCCCTCGCCCATGCGCGCGATGGCTCGCAGGACGAGGAGAAAAACTTACTACTCCCTCCGTTTACTCCTCATCCCTACTACCTTGGTTATAGATATTATATCATATTGTTTGGAATATATATGTCCTTTAGTAGATTTCAATATGAACTACTAGTACATACTCCAAACACTGATGTATATAGACGTATTTTAGGGTGTAGATTCACTCATTTTGCTCCGTATGTAGCACTCTCCCTCGCCCCTCGACCCTCATCCACGTGGTGGATGTGCAGCAATTCATTCGGTCTCATATAGCCAGAACGATATATAATGCACTACCATTATTACTCAACTTCCCAAAGAGGCAAAGAGCCAATCGCAAGGTTAATATTTTGGAGATGCCAAGCGCAATGTTATAGGAGAACGAGTAGTAGGTGCCGCGCCATTTAAATAAAGTTTTTTTCTTCAGTGGCACGTATGCAATATGATAGGTTCATATGGAGAGAAAAGGAAACCGCTCCACTATATACATAGTCAGGACGGGCCAGCCTACACGGTTGCTTGCTGGGGTTGCTCTCTTCACACTCTCTCGCACAAAACGACTGTGGCCACAACTCTAACATCCCGGTGGATCACGTCCGTCGGGGGAACGGGTGGATGCTTAGTGTAGATACGGTCACAGTCGCTGACGGTGAAAACCCACTGTCGGCACGTCCCATTCAGGGGTCCCCGCCGTTCTCTCTCACAAAGCCGGTGAGGTTGCCTTTGTCCCTTGCTCACTGCCGTGACGTGGGCAGTTGCCGCCTCTCGCCGCCCTCCTCAAGGTTGAGCTACGTCCCGACATCCCTCAGGTACAACTCCCTTTACAACCGGCTTGCATTACTGCTCCAGCGGCCCACATCACTCCATGTGGATATTTCTCTACTTCTTTGCCCCGCACATACCTCTACTGGCTTCTACGTACTGTATTTGTGATGAGTTTATGTCACGACCGGTTTTCCAATAAAATAATTATTGAGAAAATCGATCTTTAGATCCCAGTATAGGAAAAGTCATCCTCACTAGTAGACAAATACTTGATGAACCGAGGACCAGTAGTGCCACCACACCCCTGTGTCATAACCGCCCTTATGTAAGATATTGGCGAGTTTGTAATAATTTGTTGAGCAGCCTCAGCTCAACCCTGTAATATATTTTAGTGCTACTGGTCCTTGGTTCATCAAGTATTTGTCTACCAGTGAGGATGACTTTTCCTATACTGGGATCTAAAGATCGATTTTCTCAATAATTATTTTATTGAAAAACCGGTCGTGACAGACTTGGTAACCAGAGCCAGGCTGACTGTAGGAAGCCATTAGGTGCGATCGCTAATTGGTTATTAGCATGATAGAGTTTATTCATGTTTTTACAAATGTAGTCTTTTTCTGACAGTCAGCATAAAATTTATGATCTGATCGTTCAGAATTTTTGCCTACTTTTGTAGATGGCTGGCAACGACTATGAGTCGCAGATGTTCGCCAACATGCCTGAGGGGTTCGTCAAGCTCCTCTCCTTCATCGTTCAGGTCGCGATGGGGCCATCCGTGCGCCCATTCTTCACACTTTATCCACACAAGATCAACGACAGTCTCACCATGCACCAGGCCGCGGTGCAATTCAGGGGAGGGCGTGCTGAGATACGCCGCTTCCGTTTCTTGGGGAGAGCCATGCCTACAGAGAGGCATGCTATGCAGATGGCAGCCCGCGAGGCGATAGCTCGTCTTCGGGATGTCCTTCCTGCAATGAAGACCCGTCGCTACCGCTACCTTCCATGCCACGTGCCATACACCTGTCACTACTCATTCTCTTGCCCCAGAGGAGAACGAGACGAGGCCTTTGAGATACTTGTCGAGTACCTCCGAGCCCTGGAGGCAGCCTTCGACAGCATGGTGGACGACCTAGTAGCTGCCCGCATGGACTCAGTTCATGGCTGTGCTGCTAACAGGAGGGAACTCCTGCACACCGCTCCACCGCTGACTTTTATCTCGTCCTCAGCTTCTCATTCGCCTACCATTCTCACCACTGCTCGTCGCTTGCCTACCACTGAGGAATTTAACCAAGCTATTGCACCCACTCCCGTTCGCGTTGCACCACTTTTTGCACCCACTCCCATACGTGCTACTCCACCTATTCCGCCCACTCATATTCAGGTTACTCCGCCTATGGCACCTGCTCCATCAGCTCAGTGCAGCGTTCCTCGTCTGGAACCTATTAGCGAGGAGGAAGTTGATTCCCCAGCGTCACTGCGTCTCACCCTCGGCAGGCCAAGGGAGATCCTCACCATCTCCGACTGAGTACGCGTAGACGCCATGCGATGTACCGACTTGTGTAATATGTTTATATGTACATAAGTTGTGAGAAGTAGCCTGTTTGCGCATCATGTAGGATCTGGAGAAGTGCACTAGTCTAAATAACATGTCAGGATTATGTACGCATATCCTGAGTGATGTAATGTATAATTATGCTTGCGTGTAAGATATGTAATAGTCCTCCGCGCGCAACCGTGTAATTTCAAAAATATCCTGGAGTCTTAAAATTTTCTTTATGAGTGATTTTATTGACTTTTGCGACTCTCTTTCTTGTCTTACGAGTTTCACAAAATATATCCCCAGAGTGAAAGATGTCTCGTCCTTGGACGCGCTCCATGCCAAATCAGCCAGAGGAAAATTATGGCACACCACAAAACCACAATTTCACTCAGGGACAGACAAGTCAACATGACAGTGAAACAACATTTACCCAAGTGTGTCGTCTGTATGAGCAGAGTCAGCAACAACACCAGGAAATGATGAACCAATTCATCAACATGGGAAGTAACCGTGGTCAGTATCAATAGCAATCCAAATTATCTGAGTTACAAAAGACGCGTCCTCCAACATTTTCTCACACTGACAAGCCTCTTGAGGCCGACGACTGGCTTCGAGACATGGAGAGAAAATTAATATATCCCCAGAGTGAAACTTCCTGCACACATTCCTAAGAGTGTTATGAAAATCAAGAAGAGAGAATTTGATGACCTCAAGCAAAGGACCATGACAGTGTCAGAATACAACAGCCAATTTACTCTGCTGTCTTGCTACGCCAATGAAGAGCGCATGACTGAGAGCAAGAAGATGGAAAAATTCTTGGAAGGCCTGGCACCCGCCCTTAAATGCCAGCTGGTTGTACATACCTTCCCAGATTTTAAAACACTGGTGGATAAGGCCATTACTCTGGAAAATGAGCGACGTAGCCTGGAAGATTTCCGCAAACGAAAAAGGGACCATACTACTTTTGCTCGCAACCCCAGAAGCAAGACGGAATTTCAGAAGGGTGGAATACACAAAACCCCGACGGATAATTCACGCCCAATCAAGAATTTCCATGCAAGAGACAAGGAGTTCCCCTATCGCCCAGGCGTTACTTGTTACACTTGTGGAGAAGAAGGGCACTATGCCAAGCAGTGCCCCAAGCCAAGGAACTCAACCCCGAAGCCCAATAATGGTGGCAATAATTCAGCTCCAAAGCGAAGCAATTTCAACCCCAATAACAACCACCGGAAAGGTCACCTGAACCACGTGACCCGAGAGGAAGCACAGAACGCCCCAGATATCGTACTCGGTACGTACCCCGTCAACACAATACCTGCCATGGTTTTGTTTGATTCTGGAGCTTCTCACTCATTCATTTCGAAGAGTTTTGCTTTGCAAAATAATTTTTCGATGCTTCCCTTGGAAAAATCAATGATCATCAAGTCCCCTGGAATTAAGCAAGTGACCCAGAGTTACTGTCAAGGTGTGGTTATTGAATTTGGAGGATTGAAGTTTTACGCCAACCTTATTGTATTGGAAAGCAAAGGACTGGATGTCATCCTAGGGATGGATTGGTTAATCACCAACAAAGGTTTTATTGACTGCTTCAACCGGACCGTGATTCTCACACACCATCATGGGAAGAAAATAAAAATTTCAGCCAAAGAGAGACAAATACCTCGTTAACCAAGATTAAACAAGGTGGACGTTTCTGAGCTGAACAAGGTTCCACTAGTATGTGAATTTCCAGACGTATTTCCAGAAGAACTACCAGGCATGCCACCGGACCGAGAGATAGAATTTAGCATTGAGCTAGCACCCGGAACCGCTCCCATTTACAAGAAACCATACAGAATGGCACCATCCGAATTGGTGGAATTGAAGAAGCAAATAAAAGAATTATTGGAGAAAGGATACATTCGAGCCAGTTCCTCACCTTGGGGTTCTCCAATTTTATTTGCCAAGAAAAAGGATGGAACTCTGAGATTGTGTATTGATTATTGAGCTCTCAACATCGTCACAATCAAGAACAAATACCCAATGCCCTGAATAAATGATTTATTTGATCAGCTCGCACAGGCCAAAGTCTTCTCAAAAATTGACTTGAGATCAGGATACCACCGATTAAAAGTGCGAACGGAAGATATTCCCAAGACAGCCTTCACTTCCAGATATGGACTGTATGAGTTCACAGTGATGCCATTCGGGCTAACCAACGCCCCCGCATATTTTGTTCACCTCATGAACAAGTATTTATGAATTATATGGACAAGTTTGTTGTGGTATTCATCGATGACACTTTGACATACTCCAAAACACCAGAAGAACACGCCGAGCATCTCAGGATTGTACTAGGGGAACTCAGGAAACATCAACCGTACGCCAAATTCAGCAAATGTGAATTTTGGCTAAGACAGGTGGGTTTTCTGGGCCACGTACTCACCCAAGAAGGTATTGCAGTAGACCCGGAAAAAGTCAAGGCCATACTTGGCTGGAAACCACCAGCTAGCGTAACGGACGTACGGAGTTTCTTGGGAATGGCAGGCTATTATCGGAGATTTATTGAAGGATTCTCCACCATAGCAAAGCCAATGACGCAGTTACTCAAGAAAGGCAAGAAGTTTGAATGGACGGAAGCATGTGAGAAGAGATTCCAAGAGCTAAAAAGCAAATTAACAATGGCACCAGTATTAATTATGCCAAACATACACAAGAATTTTGAGGTATTTTGTGACGCATCCCGGAAAGGCCTCGGATGCGTATTAATGCAAGAAGGCAAGGTAGTCGCGTATGTCTCCAGACAACTCCGCAAGCATGAGGAGAATTATCCCACTCATGACTTAGAATTGGCAGCGGTCATCCATGCACTCAAGGAATGGAGACACTTCCTACTTGGAAATCGTTGTGAAATATACACAGACCAGAAGAGTATTAAGTATATTTTCACACAGCCGGAACTTAATTTACGGCAATGACGCTGGTTAGAGTTGGTGAAGGATTATGATGTTGGGATCCACTATCATCCCGGAAAAGCAAATGTTGTGGCGGATGCCCTTAGTCGGAATCCCTGCACGGACGACGACATTATACCAAAGTTGAGGCCAGAATTTCAACAGGAATTTGCCAGACTCAATTTAATAATGGTTACCGAAGGCAGTGTGTCGAATCTAGAAATACAGTCTACCTAATGGAAAAGATTAAGGAGGCCCAGCACGGACACCCCAGCATTGAAGGCATAAAAAGGAAAGTGAGTTTGGGCAAGGCCTCAGAATTCAACATAGATGAGCAAGGAATATTGTTGTACAGAGAGAGACTATGCGTACCAAATATCAAGGACCTCAAGCAACAGATTCTGGCTGAAAGTCACACAGCTCCGTATTCAATCCACCCTGGAGGAACAAAAATGTACAAAGACCTTCAGGAAATTTTTTGGTGGCACGGTATGAAGAGAGATATAGCCACGTTCATTGCATGATGTGACTCTTGTCAGCGTATCAAGGCCGAGCACCAGAAACCATCCGGGCTATTACAACCAAACAAGATACCCGAGTGGAAGTGGGACGAGATTGGAATGGATTTCATTGTTGGACTGCCACGGTCACGACACGGAAACGATGCCATATGGGTCATAACCGACAGATTAACCAAAGTGGCACATTTTTATTCCGGTGAAGACAATTCACACCACCCAGAGGCTGGCCAGACTTTATCTTTCCCATATCATCTGCCTGCATGGAGTCCCAAAGACTATCATATCTGACAGAGGCACACAGTTCGTCTCTAGATTTTGGGATCACCTACAACAGGCACTGGGAACCCAGCTAGCATTCAGTACCGCATACCATCCCCAGACTGATGGGCAGACTGAACGTGTAAACCAAATCCTAGAAGACATGCTGAGAGCCTGCGTTCTCACCTACGGAACTAGTTGGGAAGAAAGCTTGCCATATGCAGAGTTCGCATACAACAACATTTATCAAGCCAACTTGCAAATGGCACCCTTTGAAGCTCTGTATGGGAGAATATGTCATACCCCGCTAAATTGGTCAGAGACTGGAGACAGCCATATCTTCGGCCCAGATATGCTCAAGGAGGCCGAGGAGAAAGTTAAAACAATTAGAGATCGACTCAAAACAGCTCAGAGTCGGCAAAAGAGTTATTACGATCGAAAGCATCGGGAAATCAGTTTTGAACCCGGAGAATTGGCATACCTAAGAGTTTCTCCTATGAAGGGTCTGCAGCGATTCAGGATTAAGGGAAAGCTAGCACCAAGATTCATCGGACCATTTCATATAGTGGCCCGAAGAGGCACGGTAGCCTACCAGCTAGACCTACCCGGAGATTTATGCGGTATCCACAACGTGTTTCACATATCGCAGTTGAGAAAGTACGTGAGCAACCCAGAGAAGCAAGTATCACATGAAAATATTGACATACAACTAGACCTCACCTACCGGGAGCACCCAATAAAAATATTAGAAGAGTCTGAGAGGAGGACCCGACAGAAAACCATCAAGTTTTTCAGAGTTCAGTGGAGCAATCACACCGAGAATGAAGCAACTTGGGAGAGCGAGGATTTTCTTCGGACAGAGCACCCACACCTGTTAAAGGATCAGCTGAAATCTCGGGGACAAGATTTTTCCTAAGGGGGTAGGTGCTGTGAAACTCCAAAATTTTTGTGGTTTTTGTTTTCAGAAAGAGCCTTGCTTGGTTTGAAGAAGGTCATTTAAACCCTTCTTAAAAACCTCTCTTCTAAGTTTGCCCTCTAAAAATCTTTTCTTGGATCTAGTTTCTTCTAAAAGGAAAAACCTTTTTGGTTTTGGGCTTTTATTTGAGTTTTGATCCAATCTTGTTTTACCATGCCTCTTATGGTAAAACTCCCCCAAAACCCCTCCTTCCACTTTGGTACAACCCAAACATTCTGTCCAAACTAATAAAATCCATTTTTGGATTTTATTCCAATTATTTCTTTTCCCAAAATAATTCTGTCCTTTCTTTTGAGCCTAAGTGATTTGCAAAGCAAGTACCTAAATACCTTTGATCATTGATCTCAATTCAACTCCTCTGAATGGTCCTTGGTACCCACAACCTAGAACCATCAAGATCCACTCTTCTTCCTTTCAAAATTTTCAAATTTCACACTCTGCAAGTTTGGACCAGATTTGTCAAATTTGGTGAAATTCATATCTCCACTCCTCCAAATATTCCACCAAAATTCAGGCAACCTCTAGTTGCAATGAGAGACCACTCCACCAAAAACCAGCTCAAGGAAAAATCCCTACATGCCAAAATCATTCTGTCGAACACCTGGCATGCACTGTTACTGTTCATATTCAGTAAATTCAGAGATTCAGTGTCGTTTCTTCGTCAGAAGTTTCAGTCACATGTAAACTGTGCATTTGGCTCGTTGCTCACAGCCCCTCCCTCTTGTCCGGAGCACCACACGCGTGCTTGGCATGTTCCTGGCGTCGGTGGCTCCATGGCCCGCCTGCGCCGGCGTGTCTTGCGGCGGCAGAACCATCGTAACGGCCGACAGGGGGCAACCCTGCGGCATAACACCGTTCGGCGCCGCCCAATCCTCCTGAGAGCTCCGCGTGGCCACCTCCTTGCCAGCGCACGCATGCAGCATCGTCGTCGTGGCCTGGCACGCGCAGAGTGCGTTCTCTGCCGCCGACGTGCCGTGCGGCCGTTTCGTCGAGGACAGGCCGTAATCCTCCCTCCCTTGCTGAGTTGGACACTGGGATGGCACCAGTGCTTCACCTAGATGATGCTCAAGCTCCTAAGCCGACCGTCCAGCCACAGCGCCGCCGTAATCGCCCGCTGGACTTATCCGTTCACGGCAACCGCCTCGGGCCGGCTATATATAGCCCCCCCGAGCTTGCTCTCGCCCCCGCACAACTCCACCACCTCACCAGACCCCGCCTAGCCACTGGAAGAGCCTCGAGGGGCCTTTCTTCCTCGACTCCGGCCACCTCCGTCCGCCTCGGGCTCCAGCAACGTTCTCTTCGGTGAGAACTCCTCTGCCGTCCTACTCTTGCCCGTAGCCTCGTACCACCACGAGGAGGCTAACCCCCACTTCAATTTGACCCTCACAGCTATCTCCGACGAGATCCACGACCACCCGAACCACCGTCCACCGGAGCAAGGGCCGCCGTCGACGTGGTGCTCGCCGGCAACCTCTACCACCACCCACCGACGCGGAAAGGTGCACTGAGCACGAAGGTAACCCCCGATCACCTTGCCTCGCCGTGGATCGCCGTCGGCGACCACCGCACCTCTCGGGCACTGTCGTGCCCTGTTTCCCTCGTTTGAAAATTCAAACCTGACGGGTGGAGCCCGCTTGTCAGCCTCTCAGTCTTTTCTTTTAAACGAACCGTTTTCTGGACTTTTCCGCAGAACCCCCTGGAAGTTTTCTGTTTCATTACAGATGGGTCCTTGGACCAAAACTCTTATAACTTTTAAACAGAAAATGGTTTTTGATTGATTCTTTTTCTGTCTAGTTTTTTGTCATCTTTATTTGAAAAATATTTGGAACACTTTTCTGTACACTCACGGTATTTACGCTACGTACGTATTTTTTTATATACCATAGATACCGGAGGAGGTGACGGAGCTGCGAACTTCACACAGTTAAACTCCGACTACTCCGAACCAGGCAAGCATGTTTGAACTCTTGATATGATGAGTGGTTGTTGCATGTTTTCATTTTTGTATAAGTCATGGCATGTTTATGAACATTTCTTTGAATGTTATATTTCATGCACATAACTGGAAAGTAAGTTTCGGAAAGCATTATGTTGTTGGATACATATTTGCATGGCCATGTGATGGCATGAGGATGGGTAAGATGGCAGTGTTGTGACATGCCAGTCTTATGTCAGATTATTTGACTTCCGTGTCATCGTGAATCAAATCACATTCCCATTCATTTCCTTCCTGTACTGCCACATGTTTTCCGAAAGGAATATGGCTTAGTAAGTTGCAAATCGTTTTCCTGGTACACACCAAATAGAGAGGCCGGGATGAGGGTTCCATGGCCCTGAATTAAAGCCCGTCATCCGGTCAGGGGGCATGGGTGTTTCCGGTTGGGACCGAGAGGGGGCACCCCTTAGAGCGCGCGTATAGAAATTTGATCCCATGCTATTCGAGGTTGTGACCTCCCCGTCTCAAAGTTTTTCTTGGACGTTGTTCAGGGTGATTCCTGGCATCGTGAGGTGAAATGGGTGTGTACTAGTTAAATGTGTTTCTACTAAAATACCTTAAACGGAACTAGTCCTTCGTGACTACGGAAATCCGTTGGCTGTGGTCAGTTAGTACAAACTCTGCAGAGTCTCAAATTCTTTAAATCATCTTGTACTTGTCCAAGTACTGTATTCATCTTATCTTGTCAGATATCAGCCTCGGTGACAAAACTCCAGTGAACTACATGTGTGTAAATCCGGTTAAAAGTTTATTCTTGTGGATGGAATAACCTGTTATTACTTTTGTTATCAAGCCCTTTCTGTGACGTTGCTCAGACGTCCGACTGTGGTATATTTGTTATTTACTTTTGTTATAAAGCCCTTTCTGTGACGTCGCTCAGACGTCCGACTGTGGCCTACTTGTTATTCACTTTTGTTATCAAGCCCTTTCTGTGACGTCGCTCAGATGTCCGACTGTGGCATTTCTTTTATAAGCCCTGTCTATGACATCGCTCAGATGTCCGACTGTGGCATTTCTTTTATAAGCCCTGTCTGTGACGTCGCTCAGATGTCCGACTGTGGTATTTTCTTTTAAACCCTTTATGTGGTGTCGCTAAGACGCCCGACTGTGGTATTTCTTTTAAAGCCCTTTATGTGGTGTCGCTAAGACGCCCGACTGCGGCATGAATTTTATTTGTTTACCTTTCGAGGCGTCACTCCAGACACCCGATCGGTTTTGAGTTATTTATTTTATTTATCAAGTCATGCAATAATATTATTATTGGGATGAGCATCATTATTATTATTCATGACGCATTCATGCATTCATTTATTATATCCTTTGTCCGAACTATCTTGCGAGTACTTTCAAAGTACTCACCTGGCTTGTTGATTTGGCCAGATTTTGATGAAGGCAATCTCATGGATGAAGAGTTTGATAGCGAGTCTGACGGACCGACGCCTAGAGGAGTCCTAGTCATTCTCGTGCGATCCTATCTTGGTCACTGTATTATCCGCTTCCGCAACCCCAGATATAAATTCATCGAGCCTCACCTTGACGCTCGATGAGCTGCCAGTTAGGAGTCAAGTTATCCACCACCACCTTTTTACCTCGAGCTAGTAGCATGCCACCACACCCCTGTGTCATAACCGCCCTTATGTAAGATATTGGCGAGTTTGTAATAATTTGTTGAGCAGCCTCAGCTCAACCCTGTAATATATTTTAATGCTACTAGTTCTCGGTTCATCAAGTATTTGTCTACCAGTGAGGATGACTTTTCCTATACTGGGATCTAAAGATCGATTTTCTCAATAATTATTTTATTGAAAAACCGGTCAAGACAGTTTATGTCTCATCAACTAGTCCCAATAATATTATTCTAATCACGCTTCTTCAATTTCTTTGCCACAGGGATGCTCATCTCGATTTTGGTGAAACTGCACAAAATGATCTGATGGTCAAAAGGTTGCAAACTTCGTTTCTTAGGAAGCTCGAACGTTGCCAGCAAATTGAAGCTTGGTAAGGGTTCATGGTTCAAGGGCTAGGGACTACATGGATAGTTTTTTCTTTAGCTGCCTCTGTTCCAAAGTAAGTGTCAACTTTAGTAGTAGTACATCTTTGTACTAAAGTTTGCATAAAGTTGAGACACTTATTTTGGAACAGAGGGAGTACATATTTGCTATGATCTATCAATCATTGAGATGCAATAGCATGCATGTTAGTCTCCTTTGTATTTGATGAAATGTTGCAACGGGCAACCTTGGACGCAAGATACATGTAACAGAAGCTGGAAGCTTCATAGCATTGTACAAATTTATCTCGCTGATAAATTACAGTACGTACTATACTAGTACTTCCTCCGTCCCTAAATATAAGTATTTGTAGAGATTTCACCATGAACCACATGCGAATGTATATAGATGCATTTTAAGTGTAGATTCATTCATTTTGTTCCGTATGTAGTTCACCTAGTGGAATCTCTACAAAGACTTACTACCTCCGTCCTGGTTTATTAGTCCCCACAATATTTTGTGTCAATTTTTGACCATACATTTAACTAAATAAATAATAATGCATGTCAGCAAAAATTATATCTCTGGATTCGCATTCGAACATAGTTGTAGTGATATTAATTTAAGTTACATGCATTGACATTTTGATGGTTAAATCTAAGGTCAAAGTTTGACACAAAATACTAAGGGGACAAATAAACTAGGATGGAGGTAGTATCTACTAGTAATAGCTAGCCCCCACTACTGGGAATTCTCTATCCTCTCCTTGAGCCACATCATCAAAATTAATGTAGCCGTTAGATGAAATAAATCAGTCCATAATAGCCATCTGATCTAGACGTTGAGAGGCTCCGCACGAAGCCACATGCAAGCATGCAGAAATACCATGGCATGCATGTGAGTGGGTTTTAAATCACATCAACATGTCTGCACGCAAGCATGCACCGGTAGCAGCATGTAAGTGAGCTTTTATGTCCCATTAACATGTCAAAAAGAAAAATACAATCCCATTATCCAGTAGGAGTTGGCTAATCTTTTTTCCTTACGTGGGATGATCTAAATGATGATGGGAATTTTTTTAGTTTGGCCACCACATTTGTCATGTGGTTATATAGTTTTTTTAGTTCTATGAAATCGATAATTTTACGCAGAGAGATATACGTCTGTTCCGCGGAAATGCACGGCGACTCATCTTGTATTTAGGAACGGAGGGAGTATTATGTAAAGAGTTAGGTGAAACACGGTGTCCAGAAAATATGGTGATAGTGTGAGGTGGGCCATGTAATCACTAAGCCTGCGTGGTTTCACTGCTCTTGCACTCCTCCGCTGTAAGAATGGAGAAAATTGTAATCTAGTAGTACCTCCTTTCGCCGAAAGCGTGGGACATCCAGCAGTCCTACCACCTGAGTAATAAAGACCAATAAGCCGTCAAATCACATAGACGCAGCAGTAAGTTGGACGGACGAAGCAACCATCACTCTTGTGCCAGTGAGAGGTTGCGTCCGCTCTGCTCGGGCATGAATGCGACACTGATTCTTTGGAGCGGTGCTGACCATTTCGGGCGGGAAGCGCGCGGGGGCGATGGAGGGGCTTTGGGTGGGCCAGGCTGGTCAGGAGCGGGTGTGGCAGCTGTCCGCTTGTCCCTACCGGACACGCCCGGAAATGAGAGGATGCACCGACTCTCACGGCTAAAATCATACACTACACACCATCTCTCTGTAGGAGTAGGTCGATCTGTCACTCTCTCTAACACACACATGCTGTTAAACACACACACACACACACACACACACACACACACACACACACCCCTTGGTCCCGCTGCACCTTCTAACGTGACTTATTACACCTATACGGAGGGAGTAGTAAGTACGAGATACGGTGGCACACTGACTTAGGTCGAATACAAGTGCCAAAAATTGTGTGCATGTTATAATAAGGATTCACTTAAAATAGTACGTGAGCAAAATAGAGGTATCAATTGGACAGTGTTTCCGAGCAGTAGCGAGATGTGTGAGATAAGATACACCGCTGGTGCTTTTAATTTTTCTTATTAATTTGTTTGTTTCACCCTCTGACTGGTGGGACCCAACGTACTACATGGAGAGAGGTAACGTGACTAAGGCTGCATTATTTCTGCACCACTGTGGATAGTCTTACCACCAAAGCCACATGACACGATTATGATTTAAATCCCAATGACTCCCACACACACAAAAAACATGGCATGCTTGTCAGACGAATGCAGGAATGTATAAAAGGCTATTTTCCTCTCGTTGAACATAACGGGAGGGTTGTGTAGCTGGTTAGCCTGTTCGCTCATCAAACTTGAGGTCTCGGGTTCGATAACTACACTTGAGCATAATTTGTGCCAGGAGGATTCTTTGATTGGTCAAAATGGATGGATACGGAGCTATACGATCTCATAGTGACCGTATAATCACCTCATCACGTATAAGCTGCAGCCTCGGCACTTGTTTTCTAGGGTTTGCACGCTTCACACTCTCTCTCCAGTATATATATATACACGCTGGAGCCTCAGCGCTTGTAGTTGCTCTCTTCACACTCTCTCACCCTCTCCAGATCTAAACAAGACCTCGTTGGCCTCTCTCTCCCCTCACTGCTGCTCAAAGAGTCGGCATGATCTGTCCGCCGGGAAGGGAAGGAGGCTTATCATTGTCGCTGAAGGAGTCCTGGACTAGGGGGTGTCCGGATAGTCGAACTATCATCATCGGCCGGACTCCAAGACTATGAAGATACAAGATTGAAGACTTTGTCCCATGTCCAGATGGGACTTTCCTTGGCGTGGAAGGCAAGCTTGGTGATACGGATATGTAGATCTCCTACCATTGTAACCGACTCTGTGTAACCCTAGCCCTCTCCGGTGTCTATATAAACCGGATGGTTTTAGTCCGTAGGACAACAACAACAATCAGACCATAGGCTAGCTTTTAGGGTTTAGCCTCCTTGATCTCGTGGTAGATCTACTCTTGTAATACCCACATCATCAATATCAATCAAGCAGGACATAGGGTTTTACCTCCATCAAGAGGGCCCGAACCTGGGTAAAACATCGTGTCCCTTGTCTCCTGTTACCATCCGCCTAGACGCATAGTTCGGGACCCCCTACCCGAGATCCGCCGGTTTTGACACCGACATTGGTGCTTTCATTGAGAGTTCCTCTGTGTCGTCACTGATAGGCTCGATGGCTCCTTCGATCATCAACAACGACGCGGTCCAGGGTGAAACTTTTCTCCCCGGACAGATCTTCGTATTCGGCGGCTTTGCACTGCGGGCCAATTTGGTTGGCCATCTGGAGCAGATCGAAAGCTACGCCCCTGGCCGTCAGGTCAGATTTGGAAGTCTTAACTTCATGGCTGACATCCGCGGAGACTTGATCTTCAATGGATTCGAGCCAAAGCCGAGCGCGCCGCACTATCACAATGGGCATGATTTAGCTCTGCTGCCAGACAGTGCCCTGGAGGCCGCACACAAAGCCGCTCTGACCCTCGATTCGGAGCCGGCTGCGCAGATCGAGGATGTATGGTTAGACACCGCCTTGGGGACTGCAACCTCTACGACGATAGAGCCGAATACTGACTTTGTCCCTTCGGAAGCTCGTGACTCCAAGGTGTCGGACTCCTTGCCGGACTCCGAACCTCTCGCGCCCCCACCAATCGAATCCTATTGGGCGTCGGTCATGGAGTTCACCGCCACGGACATCTTTCAACACTCATCTTTTGGCGACGTCCTGAGTTCGCTAAAGAATCTCTCGTTACCAGGAGAGCCTCGGCCGGACTACGGTCAGGACGGTTGGGATGTGGACGACGAAACTCAAAACCCACCCACCACCCACTATGTAGCCACTATCGACGATTTAACCGACATGCTAGACTTCGACTCCGAAGACATCGACGGTACGGACGACGATGCCGGAGACGACCAAGAATCAGCGCCTACTGGGCACTGGAAAGCCACCTCAACTCACGACGTATACATGGTGGATACACCAAAAGGAAGTGATGACGAGGAACAACGGGACGCGGCGAAGGATAATTCCCCCGAAAAACAACAAAAACGGCGACGCAAGCGCCGCCCGAAGTCCCGCCTCGATAACAATGACACCCATACTGACCCAGCCGTAGAGCAGGGCGAACCAGTGGACGAGCAACCCATTCCCGGCAAAGACAATAGTCCAGACGATCTCACGCCGGACACATCATCGAAGCATAAGAACCTTCACAGAAGGCTCGTCGCCACTGCAAGGAGTTTGAAGAAGCAAAAGCGGAAGCTCAAAACAGCGGAAGACGTACTCAGAATAAGGTGGAGCAAAGTACTCAAGACCGCAGATAAATACGCCGATAGTCACCACGCAAAGAGCTACTCAAAGCGCAAACTGTTGCCCGAATTTGACGAGGAGGCCGTAGAGCCCCCACAATCAAAAAAGAAAGAGGCCGCCTGGCCGGATAGACGACCAGATAACAGGCTAAGAGCGGCAAGCGGTGCCGCACATAATCCGGCACACTTTCCGAATAAGGATCCTAGCAAAAAGGATGGCCCGGTCAGGTCCATCTATGGGCCAAAAAAGAAGGCTCCAGGAGGCAACACAACCCGCCGAGTGTTCAAAGATAATGGCACACCCAAATATAGGGGCGCCGCACACCCACTATGCTTCACCGACGAGGTACTGGATCATGAATTTCTAGCAGGGTTCAAACCCGTAAACATAGACGCATATGACGGAACAACAGACCCCGGAGTCTAGATTGAGGATTATATCCTACATATACATATGGCTAGAGGAGACGATCTCCACGCCATAAAATACCTACCCCTCAAGCTCAAAGGGCCAGCTCGGCATTGGCTCAAAAGCCTCCCATAAAATACCATTGGAAGTTGGGAAGATCTTGAAGATGCGTTTCGAGCAAATTTTCAAGGAACTTATGTCCGCCCTCCGGACGCAGACAATTTAAGTCACATAACTCAACAGCCCAGGGAGTCAGCACGCAAATTCTAGAACAGGTTCCTCACCAAAAAGAACCAAATAGTCGACTGTCCGGACGCCGAAGCCTTAGCAGCCTTTAAACATAACGTCCGAGACGAATGGCTCGCCAGACACCTCGGCCAGGAAAAACCTAGAACAATGGCCGCACTGACAAGCCTCATGACCTGCTTTTGCGCGGGGGAAGATAGCTGGCTAGCAAGATGCAGCACCAGCGACCCGAGTACATCCGAGGTCAGGGATGGAAATGGGAAATCACGACGCAGAAAAGATCAGCGCAAGAATAAGGAAAGCGGCCCAAACAGCACGGCGGTCAACACCGGATTCAAAAGCTCTTGGCCGAACAACAAAACAATGCCCCTTAAGGACAACAGTGACGAGCTATCCAACCTAAACAAAATCATGGATAGGATATGTCAAATCCACAGTACCCCCGGGAAGCCTGCAAACCATACCCACAGATATTATTGGGTCTTCAAGCAGTCCTGCCGACTTAACGCCGAACACAAGGGGCTTGGCACACCAAGCGAAGACGATGACAAATCCCACAGGCAGCAGACCGGAGCACATAAGACTTTCCCACTAGAGGTCAAAACAGTGAAGTCACTTCATGTGATAAATTGTGCGGAAGCGATATAAACCTGCTAAAACAGGACACCATCTGCAGAATGGGGATAGACCCTACCAAAATTCGCCATAGCAACACTTCCTTCAAAGGAGTGATGCCAGGCCCTTATGCCAAGTGTACAGGCTCTGTACTACTAAAAGTTGTGTTCGGTTCACCCGACAAATTTCGTTGTGAAAAGCTAATCTTCCATATCGCCCCATTCAACAGTGCCCATCAAGCACTACTGGGACGCGAAGCTTTCGCCCGCTTTAACGCAATACCGCATTTACGCGTCTCTTGCACTCAAAATGCCCGGTCCACGCGGCATCATCCCATTAAAGGGAAACTCCGAGTGTCCCTCGACCACGAAAAATGTGAGACTGCCTTGACAGCCGCACATTAATCCAACCTTGCTGATGAAAGCACCTAAAAACAGGTCATTTAGACCTCGGACACGGTTAGGCGAGTCCGACATAAATAAACAAGGGGCTTCCCAGCCGATACCTCTTTACAAGGGTCTGCACGTATAAACAATGAGAGCCAATAAAGCTCAATCTTTCCAAATCATACTTTGCTTTAAATACATCTTTCGCACGATATTTTTTCCAAACTAAGTTCTTCTCTTTTACAGATGAATCATGTGCTACACCCGTCTAGGATACAGCACAACGGAGACACAGGCGCAGACGTGCAGCAGGGACCCGTTACAAGGATCCTTTTCAGATTAAGACCCTGTGTAAACCTTTCTTACTGTCTCTTGTTGATACTCATCGCCCGGTTTCCTACCATAACCGAGGAGGAGGCTGGCGTTTTGGCATCGGCCGCATCAGAAGTTTTCGCCTGTGCCTGGACATTAGGGGCTTAGGGCACTGTTCTGCCCGTTATCATAAAGTCCGAATACCTTAGGGAGTGTTCGGCGTCTCGAGTTAGGCCTTATATGCATCAGCTCCGAATCATGTCTTTGGTCAAATGTTGGGTTTGCCCGGCTCCTGTGTTTTGCTGCCTTACGTTCCGCTCCATCGGCTAACGCGGCACCAGGAGAACTACTGCGATTGTGCCCCGGTTCGTCCGGGCGAGCACCTCAGTAGAGAAAGCCGAAAACTGACTGTCATGATACAGCGAGAGACTGGTCAACCACTCGATCGACTATTGGAATGTTTAGAATTCCTCCGCTTTGACAAAGGACCGCCTCTCAGTCAGGCACACACGCGCCCCGAGTTCGGAGAGTGCGGTGCCTCTAGGGGCTATATCGTAGCCCCACCATCGAGCTCCTATGGCTAAGTGAAAGTGATAAAGCATTATAGTCCGGTTGCCTAGTTTGCTATGCTATCACCTCCTTCAAAGGACCAAGACGTTGGATTAAGTGTGAAAATGCGCTTTTTTTTGCAAACACCCCCGCACTATGTGCGTCGGGGCTGAAGCCAAAGACTGTCATCTTTCAGGTTATACATACATATACATTAACGGCCGCACAAGAGATATTTCAATACTTGAACGCACACGTATAAAAAGTCGTTATATTATAAATATGATCTCACAAATCATACACGTCATTTGAACATGACATTTTTCGAGCACTGCGACTCTATTAAACGAGCGCCCTGCAGGACTTCCTCAAAATAGTGCTCGGTGGGTAATCGGCTCCGGTCCGAACCCCGGGACGCAACATCGGTGGCATTCATCTCCGCCCAGTATGTCTTAACACGGGCAAGATCCATCCGTGCACCCTCTATGCAGGCCGACTGCTTCATCGCCTTGATATGCGGCACCGCCCCAAGGAATTGCTGCAATAAACCAAAATAACTCTTTGGCTTGGGCCTTTCCGGCCACAAATGAGCCACCACATCCGTCATGGCTAGTCCGGACAATCTATTCAGCTCAGCCCACTCAGCTAACTGATCGGTCAACGGTAGTGGATGCTCCGGACTATGGAATTGAGACCAAAACAACTCTTCCATTTGATGATCCTTCTGACTTCGGAAGTGCCGAACTGCGTCCGCCGCACTTACCGCCAAATCCAGATAAGGATCCTCCGCACTCCACAGCTGGCCCAACTGAGCATACCTCGGATCCGTGAATTTCCTACGCAACAGGAAGGGCTTTCCAGCCACCATGTCTCCGGCCTGACGCAGTTCCTCCTTTATAGCCCGCATTGCAGAACGGGCATCCTTGGCTTCGGCGGTGGCCTTCTTCAGGTCCTCTTGCTCCGCTTGGCGTTCTCGTTCAAGAACCTCATAGCGGTCGGTAGCATCTTTTAATTTCACGGCCATTGTGGCCATATCCTCCCTGCTTCGGCAGTGAGCAGCCTTCTCGGCTTTTAGCTCCTCCGCTGCCTTCAAGGCAGCCGCATCACTTTTTCTCGCTTGGGCCTTGGCTCGAGCAAGCTCCGCCCGAAGGTCTTCCACAGCAGCGGCACCATCTACCTCAAGCATACATGTTGTAAGGAATGGGCGTCAGCTCCCTTACCAGGTGACCACGGAAAAACCACTTACCTTGCGACTCATCAAGTCGTTTATTGACCAGCGTGATGTCCGCATCCGCAACGTCGAGTTGCCGCTTCAGTTCGGCAACTCTGTCAATCCAGCTGGCCACCGAACGCTCCGCCACCTGCATAGGAAAGGTGACATTTCATAACTGAGATTATGATCCTCGGCACGCTGTCACTTTCGACAACATACCGAGTCTCAGGGGCTACTATCTATACAGGGCGCACCCTATGTGCAACACTGTCAAAAGGTATGTCATTTTTTTTGCGTACCTCAAACCCCGTCAATAGATTTCCGACGGCCTCGTGTAATCCACTTTCTGCGGATGAGATCCTTTCAATCACCGCACTCATTAATGCGCGGTGATCTTCTGAGAGAAACACCCTCTCGAGCAAACCCTGCAGCTCCACCGGCCGCACTCCAGTGGGTGCCGAACTCCCAGGCCCCGCCGGACTCAGGGAGACCCTCCATGACGACACCTCAGGGTCGTCCGCCCCGCCTGATGGGTCGGCAAATGGAGGCGTTTCGCTCTCCATCATCTCCGGACGAAGGTCCCCCGAGGATGAGCTCTGCTGGGAAGGGCTGAGATCTGAACTACAAGGTAAAAACTTCGGTTATCCTTAGAAATAAAATAGGGATGCCTTTTATTGTAAAACTTCCCTTTTTTCTACTTACGGCTCGCTGGAGGGCTGATTCCTTTGGGGAGACTGTACGGCCGGGACTCCTCCCGGCGCAGGACCTTCCGGTGCAGACTTCCTTCCCCGCTTTGAGGCTTTGGCCTCCGGGTTTTTGGAAGCGGTCCTCTTCTCCCCCTGGAGGGAGGGATTCTTGATCTCCCCCTTACTGAGAGCCTCCTTAACAGAGGTGGTAGCTTCCCTGTTCCCCCCTTCGCCTCCCTCCGAAGGCGCAACCTCCAACATTTTGATTAACACGGGATCCGGCGTGGTCTCAGGGAGGGGGGCCGGACACCGTATTAGTTTCTCTTGCGCTATCCACTCCTGTTCAAGGGATAGCTGGTTAAAAGGCAAGTCCATGATAAATAAATGGATGATATGTCTGGTCACAGGGCTACTTACTTGAGTATTCGGGCGATTGCAGCTTAGGCCAGCATCCTCGGTCAAGTCCGGACACACTTCTTGTGGTCCGAAGAACATTTTGTACATCTCCACGGGTTTTGTACCCATAAAGTGTTGGAGAGCTCGTGGTCCCTCCGGTTGAATTCCCACAGGCGGAGGGGGCGATGTTTGCAGGGCAGAAGACGCCGAATTAGCATGACCTGCATCACTACGACCAGATTGATCTCCTTCTCTTGGAGATCTCGAATCTGGCCCTACAATAGGGGTACGTCCTTGGACGGCCCCCAGTCGAACCCTTTGTTGACCCACGATGTCAGCCGTGGTGGAGGGCCCAGGCGAAAGGCGGGCGGCGGCCTCTGCCTGCTGCCCCTGGGAGCGGTGATATAGAACCACTCCCGTTGCCACAAACTGAGCTCCTCCTGAAAAGAGCCCTCGGGCCATGGAGCATCGGCCCTCTTGCTTATAACCGCCCCGCCACACTCTGCCTGACGCCCCTCGATCATCTTCGGCTCCACATTGAAGGTTTTGAGCCACAAACCAAAGTGAGGGGTAGTGCGGAGGAAGGCTTCGCAAACAACAATAAATGATGAGATATGGAGGATAGACTCCAGACCCAGGTCGTGGAATTCTAGCCCATAGTAAAACAGGAGCCCCCTCATGAAGGGATCCATCGGGAAGCCTAAACCCCGACGGAGGTGAGGCACGAACACGACGCTCTCGCTAGGCTCAGGGGTGGGAATGACTTGCCCTTGGGCAGGCAACCTATGCGAAATCTCATAGGTTAAGTACCTGGCGTCCCTAAGCTTTAGCACGTCCTCTTCCGTGATGGAGGAGGGCATCCACCGGCCCTGAAGGTCAGAGCCGGACATTGTCGAAGGTCCGAAGTACCCGAATCTGGAGCCTTGGGTGTTGGAACTCGGGGCGAGGGGCGGATTCGATTGAAGATTGAAGAAAAGAATAGGCCTTGGTCTCATTATAAAGGGGGAGAATACCAAGAGCTGTCTCCGTGACCGTTTAGAACTCGCCTTCGATGGAGGGGGCGTGGCAACGAGCGCGGTTGGGTTACCCACGTCCATATTGATGAGAATCCCGGGATAAGGGGAACACGATCTCTGCTTCGACAAGACGTGCCAAGGAAACCGCTTCGCTAAATGCACTGAGGCGGTATAATAAAAACGATTCAAGTAAAGGCTTGGTTGTGGTGTGACGTTACGCCATGAAATACGTCAGCAGATTGAACTTGTGTAAATATTATTCTCTCTACGGTGGATTGTGGAATTTATTTTTGCAGAGCCAGACACTATCCTGGTGTTCACAATCTTCTACAAATTATTCGGAGAAGGAACCCCCCTTGCAATGCCGAAGACAATATGCACGCTAGACTCGTCGTCATTGAATCCTGGTTCAGGGGCTACTGAGGGAGTCCTGGACTAGGGGGTGTCCGGATAGCCGAACTATCATCATCGGCCGGACTCCAAGACTATGAAGATACAAGATTGAAGACTTCGTCCCGTGTCCGGATGGGACTTTCCTTGGCGTGGAAGGCAAGCTTGGCGATACGGATATGTAGATCTCCTACCATTGTAACCGACTCTGTGTAACCCTAGCCCTCTCCGGTGTCTATATAAACCGGATGGTTTTAGTCCGTAGGACAATAACAACAATCAGACCATAGGCTAGCTTTTAGGGTTTAGCCTCCTTGATCTCGTGGTAGATCTACTCTTGTAATACCCACATCATCAATATCAATCAAGCAGGACGTAGGGTTTTACCTCCATCAAGAGGGCCCGAACCTGGGTAAAACATCGTGTCCCTTGTCTCCTGTTATCATCCGCCTAGACTCACAGTTCGGGACCCCCTACCCAAGATCCGCCGGTTTTGATACCGACAGTCGCCATCGGCTAGGGAGGGAATCCACTACCAGCACAACTATTCACTTTCACCCAGCGGTGGCACGGGAGGGCCTCCGACCCCTTCTTCTTTGTCGCCGTATCGTCGCCCACCGAACCACGCCCCAAGAACCTTAAGGTGTAATGTACTTATTCCACATGCATTGCTCTAGCTGCATGTATACCATGAATCTAGGACGTGGTTCAAAGAGGAAAGGAGTGGGGGAAAGTAGTGGGAAAAGTTGTATAGCATGAATCTAGGACGTGGTTCAAAGAGGAAAGGAAGGGGGAAAGTTATATAGCATGAATCTAGGACGTGGTTCAAAGAGGAAAGGAATGGGGGGAAAGTAGTGGGGCAAGTTGTATCGCATAAATCTAGGACGTGATTCAAAGAGGATAGGAAGGGGCGAAAGTACTAGTACAGACTGGCTATCCAGCACCTACGTTGGTCGAAAAGGGAAAATAATGACAAACGCAGTACGCACATCTATAATGAACTGATCTTTTGTTTTGGGGGACAAGGCTGTAGAGTTTGAGCAGGACTAGATTTGTTGCACTCACATAGGGAAAGGTGTCTAAAGATAACAAAACTGGGACCAACACAAATATGCTCCTTGGTTGTTTGTTCTTTGTTGCAATAGACTGTGCATGACCACAGTACATCGGTACATGCACATGGTGCTGGTGCATCCACTGTCCCGTGCAACCCTTTAGCTGTTGTTAATCTAAGGCCATGTTTGGTTAAAAACTCCCTAGTCCCTACCTGCTTGGTTCCAGGGATTAAACATGGACCAGAGGTTATTAAATGACATGCTAAAAGACCATGTTACCCCAAGTAATGAACTAATAGAGACAAGGTGCGATGCGTGGCAGGGGAAACTGTTGGAAAAAGTCCCAAAAAGACTCCCTCGGGGTCTTCTTTCTTTAGTCCCAAATGCCCACTTTTAGTCCCTAAAAGTCCCTCCTGTTTGGTTTAGATGGGACTGCCACGGAGTTTTTTAGTCCCTACACCAAAATGTCCCTGTAAACAAACACCCTCTAATAATGCCACTGGAAAATTGATGCAATGCCATAGTTAAAAGCAAATTACATGTTTAACGAATTTTATTGTTAATATAATCTCTATGTTAATATTAATCAATGCCACCATTTGAGAAATGCTATTGTCTTGCTTTCTTTCCCATTTAGATAAGGTAGATGCTTCTTTTTGTTGGCTTCTGTGTCTGACCACTAGTTGTTTCCTTTGCACCTCTGTGTAAACAAGGTTATCTACTTCACCTCGTTGCCACTGTGACCTTTTTTTGCACTGCACAAAACACTTTTGTTTTAAGAGTGTTTTGTGCAGTTCAACCAAAATGTCACACCGACAATGTTGCTTGATTGCTTGATCTTAGTGGAACTGCACAAGATGAGATCTTACTTCCTATCCGTGTTGGAAAATTTGGTTCAGATCTTCTTCTTGTGAGTTGTTCGAATTCCACATCATGAGAGGTCAGTACTAGCCTTCTTTCACATGATTCTGCAATGTGCTTTCATATGTTGTGCTACTTGTACGGTAATGTTGCTTGATTTTAGTGAACTGCACAAATGGAGACAAGACTTCCAATCTGTATGTGCACCGTAATATCCCATTGAGGTAAGATAAGGATATTTCATAATTGTTGGCCTGTATTTTGCCACTTTCATCAGAAAATTAATGTCATTGTTTAGTGCTATACTTGTGCTCCCTAATTTTCATGCCAAATCTTACATTGAAGGCGAAGCTTGTCTGTTATTGAACCAAGTGATGAAGGGGAAGAACAAGCAGAAGAAAAACAAAAATCAACTCCCGGTGCTGTAATGAAGCACTGGAACTGTGATGACACAAGTAATGGTATAGTTTTGCATCTTAATTTATTGCTATGGCTGGAACGAGCAATTGTTTTGCCACTGATTTAATGCCACTCTTAATGTAATACGTAATTATCTCTACTTGTGCAAACAGGGATCTTCTTTGAAGATACCATATATTTTAGTGGAACTGCACAAGAAGATGTTGGAAACATTAGACTAATCGAGGAGTATATAGTAAGCACGGCCACCACAGTAGATAGCAACAGATGGTTCCGGAGAAGTGCTTCATCTGTATGCTCTACACAATAAGCCTCTTGACAAAGGTTGGTACTCGCCCACTAATATCATCCATATGATTGAGCTTTGTCATCTCTATTAGTGTTGTGCTACTGTTTAGATACTTTCATGAAAAAGTGGTATTGTCCTTGAGAAGTGCTTCATCGGTGTTGTTTTAAATATTTCCTTTCCTTTTTTTGAGCAAATAGGGATGCTAGCATTTAGTTGTCCTCTTGTCTTTGCACAACAGGATCATCTTCCTCTGAAGAAGAATATGGAGTACGTGAAGTGACTAGTTCTGATTATGCCAGGATGAAGAAGCCCTGTCTATCTTCTCATCAGAAGGAGCAGTTGAAGGATGATTACATTACTCCCCACAAGACCAAACTAACTTCAGCTCAGAAGGAGCAGTTGAAGGATGCACGAGTACAATGTTGTTCTAGGATTCTCTCTGGTGAGTTCCATTTTTCTAAAAGTGTGCTCTACATGGACCATGTAGGTGCCTGATTAAACTGTCAATTCATAGTACAGTTTGCTTTATACTAATCACTTTTTTGTATTTGTGCAAACAGGGGTGCTCAGCTTGATTTCAATGGGAACTGCACAAAATGTTCATGAATACATCGAATCATTCATTTCCACCACAAGAAAGGAGGTGCCGATAAGTTCAAGGCATTGCAACATATAAGGGCGAAATCATACAAGCTACGCGCGAATTTGGTTGATTTTGGTGGAACTGCACAAAAAGAACAGCTGGTTATTTAGCACGAGGTGCCATGTCAATGTACGAACTGATGGCAAACCCTGCCCATTCCACAATCGTGGGCATTTTGATATTTTGGAATGGGATAACCTTGTCAAATTTTGCTCATTGATTTTAGCAAGAAGACATGCGTTTGATATTTTTGAACGGGACGCCCTTTGCTGTCAGCAGCGTCGATCAATTTTTTTCTTTATTCTTTAGTTGTGAAGTAAATATTGACTCTGACATGTGAGTCGCTGAGATGCATAATCATCGACTTTTGAATGTTCTCTATGAATTGCCAGCCCAGTGTGTTTGATTGCAATGTACATAAACGCTAAAAAGCTGCCCAAACTCTTTGTACTCATTCTGTTCCTTTTTACTTCACACATGTGAAAGTGCATACTTTTTTCTATAAGATTGGTCAAAGTAGAGATACTTTGACTGCAGACAAAACTTGTATGCAGACTAGAAAGGACCGGAGGGAGTACATGTGAAACTGCTGCAAACGAGGTGATCACCCTGGGAATAATGGTAGTACGTATTGTTTTGCATGTTCATCCAATGCTAGTGTTCGAACTAATCGAAATAAATTCATTCATACACAGTCGGATTTCATATAAACATGCCGGATTTCATTACATTTCATACATTCTTCAACTAAAAAGGGGTGCGCTGGAGGTATAATTAATTAACTGAAGCTACCCACGTGTGTCCCGCTGAGCCGAACAGAATCTTCAGTGACTTAACTACAGGTGCAGTTGCATAACTGACATGTGGCCTGTTGGTCCCACGTGTCAGTCAGCCAACTGCACCAGCAGTTAAGTAGAAGCAGCGTTCTTCTCCAACACAGCTCTCCGACTCCACATCGCTGCCAAGAAGCTAACCGGCCATCAATGGTCAACCCGCCTAGCTTGGCTTCAACTGGAGGGTAGCAGCGGTAGCCTTACTTGGACCCGAGTGGCGGCAACCTACCGTGTTCTACTCTTCCTTTTTTTCTATGTGGCACGGCCTCGTTGGCAGCGAGGCGGGGCCTCAGTGGAGCCAGCAATGTCCTCTATCTCGTAGCCGGCGAGCGGCGCCTCGGCAGACCGGTGGAAATCCTCCCCCTTGTTCACTACAAGAAATATGTCAACTAGTGACCTTCTGCCAGTGACTCTGGAAGAATTGGTCATAGATCTATGACCATTTCAGACCAATTGGTCAAAAGTTGTTCGGGGGGCTCCAAACCATAAACTATAACGACCATTTTGGTCAGAAAGGTCATAATTTCCTTACACGAAATGGTCATAAAGTAGATAGCACTAGTCCGCTGCCTTATTTCTAGCTGATCATGACCAATATAGATGGTCATAACCTTGTAAATTGTGGTGGGTTGCTATGACTAGGCGCCACCTCATCAGTTTTGCCTATGTGTCATGTCCATGTGGCAGTTTTTGCCCTAGGTTGTGAAGCAACCTATATTTCTGTCATTCCCAAAATTTCCAAAAAGATCTCATAAACTCTTTGGGTCATATCTTCGTCAAATATATAAAAAACCTTCCTTGCCTAGTTAAAAAATAATTCAAAAATATTCATTTTCCTATTCTGTTCAGAAAAACACTTTGTGAAGGAAGTACCACTTTGGCATGTCTAAATGGTATCCATTTTCTACAGTGCTTTCCTGTACCCAAATAACCATCCTCCGCCAAATGCCAGCTCAATCCATTCATTATTTTGAGCCTAGCTTCAACATTCGTATTTATGTCCAGTGTGGTACTTTGCAAAGCAAGTACCACCTAGGCTCCTCCTTTTGAGCTGAAAATTTGTGAAGACGGTCTTCTTAGTAACTGATAATCCTCAGCCAAAACTCACGCCCATTAGCCATGTGCATTTCTCGTACCGCTAATCAAACACTTGGCTGCTTATTCATGTTTGAGCATCGATCGGTCTCCTCGTGAGAATCTTATGTTGTGATTTTCTTCCTATCACCTACATGGGGAGTGCCCAACCCACTAGACATGCCTAGGCTGCCCAGAACACAAGGCAACACCACGATCATGCTGTGACCACGCGGCGGGCATGCGAGTTTATGCGCTCTAGAGTTGGGGCCCTCGGCCACCATCCAAACCTCGACGTATCGCCACCAAACCATGTATTTACGATTAAATAGGTACTTATGTAACTAGAAATGATTTTTGGAAAAAATAAATAGCAAACTATGAGGCAGTTGCAGTTCAAATTTGACCCGCTTCCAACTAAATCGACGGAAAATTGTCTTTTTCACCAGAGGTGGATCAAAACTTTTTACACCCAACCGTTTGGTCAATTGTGCATTAAATATAGCCTAGTATTTTAGAAAAATGATTTGGTCCAATTTTGCAAGAATTATTTGGTAGGTCCTTCACAAAAAAACCTCATTTGGGGCACTCGAAAAATGGAAAATGGCTCTTTTGTCCAATGAAAGTGAAAACTCCCTTAGGCAACATTGTTTGGAATTCCAAGATGCACCCTTGTGCACAATATGAGATCATTTGAACAAACTATGCCATGAATGTGGCCATAAGATTGATCATTTGGCTTGAAAGCCATGAATCTTCACGCATGATAGCTCATTTCTGAGAACACTTTTTAAAAATAATTTCCGTATTACTAGTTTATTATTTTTCCTGGAAACTTGGTCACATATAATGACACAATGCGAAGGTTTTCCTTTTTTTTTGTTTTTTTAAATTTTTACGCCCGTTTCAAAATGCGATCAAAACGGCGGGCTTGACCGTTCCTAGCTAGTGGTTGAATCTTGGAAAACTTTTGATGTTTATCTGATTAAATAGATACTTATGTACCTAGAAAGGATTTTTGGAAAAAATAAAGAGCAAACTATGAGGCAGCTGCAGTTCAAATTTGACCCGCTTCCAACTGAATCGACGGAAATTTGTCTTTTTCACCAGAGGTGGATCAAAACTTTTTACACCCAACTATTTGGTCAATTGTGCATTAAATATGGCCTAGTATTTTAGAAAAATGATTTGGTCCAATTTTGCAATAATTATATGATAGGTCCTTCACAAAAGAACTCATTTTGGACACTCAAAAAATGGAAAATGGCTCTTTTGTGCAATGAAAGTGAAAACCCCCCAAATCAACATTGTTTGTCATCCCAAGATACACACATGTGCACACTATTGGTTCATTTTAGCAAAGTATAAGTGGTTAAAATGTTGAATGTTTACCCTAAATTAGGGGGTGAAAATTATAGGAGAAACAAAATAAAAAACAAAACTACCTAAGCTTAATTTTGATTGGTGGAATCACTAGTGGCTTGGATCGATGACCTGGCAAACATCAGTCCATCCATCCGTCCATCGATCCATCCCATCCGATGGCAGCAAACCCCCTCTCTCTCGCGAACCCCACCCAACCCTTCTCTCTCACGCGAACCCCACCCACAGCAGTAAGCCCTCTTCTCTCTCGCGCTATCCCTAGCGCTACACTCCTCCCTTGTTGCCGCCACCTCCGGCGCCAGATCCTGGCTGCCGCGTCTCCCTCCGACCTTGCCGCCGGCGCTCCCGCCCTCTCCCCCCTCCCTCACCTGCCCTCACATCCCCTCACCTCCTCGGAAGACATCATGCACTCGAGCAGGTCAGGCGGCAGCGATGGCTCCCAGATCCACAAGGGCTTGGACCTGGAGCTCCGTCCCCATGGCAGCGGCGGTGGCTGCGGCTGATAGGTCCGCCATGGGCCTGGACCTGGAGTTCCATCTCCTCCATGGGGTCGGCTTCCAGATCCGCGCCCCCATGGGTTGGACCTGGTGCTCCATCTCCATGGCATAGTCTGCTTCCGCTTGGTCGTCCGCGTCCTTCTGCTGCTCGTTGAGGTAAGATATTCTCCCGATTTTCTCTTCCTTTTTCTTCCATTCCCTTACCTGAAGCATTGTGGATTCCCTCCCTCCTCATGCAGAGCATCGTGGTCGTCATCGTGGAGACCTCCCGGCCCCGGCTCCGCTGCCTGGCGCGCCTTCAGGTCGCTGGTCATCCACCTCCCCCTGCCACCAGTTTCATTCTCCAGCAAATTAGTGCTACTTCTCGGCTTGCTGTGATCTATGTGTTGAGATGAATTCCTAGAATTTTCTTTCTGCTTCTACTTTTGGTAATCCTTTCTTGAATGTCCTTCCCTTCCCTCTGCGCGTCTTCTTGCAAATTCATGAGCATCACTCAAGTGACTAGAATCCCTCTTGGAGTTTTTTGGGGAAGTTTCCTTTCTTGAACGTCGTAGCTAGATTTCCTGCGTATAGGAATTAGCTAGATTTTGGTGAGAAAATGCTACTTCTCAACTCATCTCCGCTGCTTTAGTTTACTGTACACAAGCCTACTAGATGCATGATGTGGGTGCCTAATGAATTCTTTTCATTCAACGTTATGTCATACAAATCAAAATCGTTGCCTAATCGATCTTAGATACCACCGGCCAAGGAACACATAGAATATTTATAGAACCTTTTTGAGAAGGAGAACAAAACAGAGAAGAGTATTAATCACTTGAAGAGTAGACAAAGCCTAAAGTACAGAACAACTAGGCTCGCCTGAACTGCTCTTTCAGTCTCAGTTTGTAGATTACCCAACTAGCTGCGAGTAGACAGGCGAGGCATGGCCTGGTTACTGACTGCAGTTACTGGTAATAACCTTTTACATCCTGGTATAGATTCAAGTGTACACTCACCATGGTTACTGCCTGTGTATAAACCAATTTTCAATGTACTAGCGACATGTTTTAGCAATGAAAGTTGCAATTTCTATAACTGAAATGCTACAAAATAGGGGCCAAAGTGGCAGATTGTTTCTTTTTTAGGGGCAAAGTGGCAGATTAGTTGGCACTATAGTAAGTTGCTTACGTTGGTGTGGCGCACTCAGTCATGTTTCTTTGCACTAGAATTTTCAAAAAACACATGATTTTTTTAGGGGTGGTTGTTTGAACTGAATTGCTTAGAACTTTCCTATCCAAACAAGAGTTGCCATTTTCAGTATAATATGAGATTTCTATGATGAGTAGTTGAATCACTCCTACAGACTTTTGTTCTTTGATTTGAAAATTGTAGCTCACATAGTACAACAGTTGGTGTTGTAGCTGAGCACCTTTCTTTTCCTTCAGTACAGCCACATGTTTTTTCTTTAGCTCTCAAACTGCAGCTTACCCTTTCTTAGCTCTTAGCTTTCTCAGTTCTTAAAATGCAGCTCAAATCATTGTGATATATATTTATCCTATATAGGCAATCAGTGTTGTTCTATCTAGTTCTACTTGGACAAGTTTCTCAGTTTCATTGATCCTCTCTTTTTCAGCGCGAGCACCAACGTGGCGGGGCGGGGCTTGCTCGGCCCATTTGGGCTAGTCGTGCTGGTCAACGACGCCCTGTCGGAGTAGACCGACGTCTACTTCTACCTAGTCAAGGATGTGGACGGGAAGCTCGGCACTCATTTCTGCCAAGACGCCTACATGTATGCACACATCGATCTTAAATCTGCACGTGCTTCTAATTACAGTGTACTACGCCATGTTGTTTGAGTATTATTGATGTAATAACATCTTTTCGTGTAGTTTGGAGGGAGTGCCATCTATCTATCTTACCTTGCTGTGAAACTACTTGCCATCTCAAATCATGTTTGTCAGGTCATTGAAGGCGAATGTTCTCGTCAAGGCCGTTTACGGCAGCTTCGTCCCTGTACTTGATGGAGAAAATCTGTTAGTGAGAATACTTGTACGTTTCTTAATGTAATTTCAGAAGCATCAGTCAACATATTAAGATTGATTGGTCTTTGACTCACCAGTTAGTGATTTGATTTTGTCCTGGCAGGGCGCTACTAGGCCAAGCAGAACAGGAAGAATATCATGTCGGCCCGCATCATCAAGTGCACCATGGAGATCATACACCTCCTCACCGATGCCAACCCCATATTCCCTTCTCTTGAGATAGGTAGTATTATATGATGTCGGTTTAATGGATGAGAGTAGCAATAGGATCTTATTTTTCTTCAGCTGCTGTCGATCGTCACTGTTTGTTGTTCCTTCAGATAGTTAGTATTAACTGGTTGCTTGCTTCTGTACATGCTATCTATGGGTTATTAGTATTGTTTATCCCGACCATGAGCTTGAAAGGTGTAGGAGTACAACAACACCAGGTTAATTAATTTGTAGAAGTGAGGTTACTAATTTTTTTCTATGCCATGGTACAATTATAATTCGAATGGTAGCCAGCTGACACGAGTTGTTTGGCCCAATTCCTGGTCGCTATTAGGGGGTACAATTTATTACTTTCTATATAGATTTGTTAGCAATGGATGAACTGATCAGGGAAACAGTTCCGAGCTGATCTGAAGTTCTGAATTGGTCCAACAGATCTGAATTTGGATTGCTTTCTGTACTGTAGTCAGTGCCTCAGCGCTATATGTTAGTGCCAGGCAGTTTGGCAGTTTTCTGCTTCTCTGTTGGTAGCTTATAAGAATATAATTCTCACTGATTGTACTTGCATTCTTACTGTATCTACTGCTGCCAAAATCATTCTTATACCAACTTATTTATCATAGCTAAATAATAAACTGTAGAGGCAATTTTGCAGCCTGTCAATGCCACCAGGATAACAATGACCCTTGCCCCGTTAACTTATAGTACTTCTGCTCTGCTTTGCTCCTCAAGTTACCCTCATCTTTGATTTCTTCCCTTCAACTCTATGGTGCTGCTTTCCTTCCTCGTGCAGGCACGTCCCAATGCTCATGGGGATGTGGTTCATCTGGAAGTTCAGTAAGTAAGACATGTGTTTTCCAGCTAGTTATTTGTTGAGGATGATTTTTGGTGCTTATCTCTTGATGAAGTGAATATGTGGTGTTTACTGCCATTCAATTGCTAAGAATTTTGTTGCTACCATTAGGAGGAAAGTCCTGTAAGAACTAGTATGTCTTAGGCCTAGGATCTATTCTTGGCAGGCTTTGCAAATAGGAACATGATGTATCGTGTATATCTTTTTTGTGTGCCAAGGTGTTTATAGGTTGCTATGATGATGGATATAAATATTAAGAACTGCTCATGCATGCATCTGGACCTCTTATTGTAGTAGCTGGTATGCTTGATGCGTGTATCTCCATCTCTTTACTGTTTTCCTACAACCATAAATCTTGATGCATGATTATCATGGTCTGTTTAGTTAGATCTGTTCTGCTAGTGCTTAAAATTTGACATGCCTGGATTCTGAATGAACTCGTTGTTACAATTCTTTTCATTTCTATGATCAATTTAGTTAGAGTTGCACATGTCAGTATACTATATACCAAAAAAATCCTAGCTAGTGAGAACATTTTAGTCACCCCATGAACACATACTGGTTATGTGGCACCCCGGCTCAGAGCGACCGGTTTACCTTGCATTGCCAGCCCAGAGACCTTGTCTTCTGGCAACACATAACAACATGGTACAGAAAACAACCGCTTTATTCATGCTAGCAGAACATAGTTCATATTACAACAGTTAGCGAGGCCAAGCGGCACACACGGTGCGGCTGAACAATATGTACATTATTTAGTGAACATAAAGGGGCCTCGATCATGACAACTACTCGGCAGCGGAACAACGTCGTAGCGGGACTCCATAGCACAAGGACACCGACATGCACACGGTCTAGACTCGGAAAACACTCCTTTCCAACAGGACTTTCCTGAAATCTGGCATGACACGCCAGGTCAGTACATTGAATGTACTTGAAAGCTCACAATAAGCATAAACAAGATGACAGACAATATTACGATATTTATCCAATTAATCAACAATGCAACTATATATCCAACATGCTGTGACGGGGATCAACAGGTACTCATTCTCCCGACTTGCTTACCAGGTGTGACCAATAAACATAATATTACCAAAACATACTTGTGATCCTTACGACGATCACAACCCGACCATCTCATGGCCCATGATCCTTACGGCGATCACAACCCGACCAACTCATGGCCCGTGATCCTTACGGCGATCACAACCTGACAACTCATGTCCAACTCAACATGATGACCTCACTGCCATCCTTAGTGCAATTTAGTGTGCATATTTATTAAGTGTTGACCAATGGTGTACCTTACTTT
Source organism: Triticum aestivum (assembly GCF_018294505.1). Lineage (NCBI taxonomy): Eukaryota > Viridiplantae > Streptophyta > Magnoliopsida > Poales > Poaceae > Triticum > Triticum aestivum. Next base: position 762,726,970 of record NC_057798.1, on the reverse strand, counting down.
CGAGCGTGTCTGTATCCGTGGACTCGACTATCGATAGATTAAAAACACTCTGCAGAGGTTAGTACATTGTACCCACACTACGGAACCCATGGCCTCGCACTCCCAATCGGGTGGACCACCATTTCACTGTCATGACACTCTCCCGGCCCTTCCGACTCAGACCCCACCGGGCTAGTCCTGGGTGGCCCCGTGTCTACCTCTAGACACCTCGACACCGTCGTGGCCATGATCCACACTAGGATATGGTACCAAAATTAACTTAACAACAGGCTCACAAGGTTATGCTTGCCTACCGGGCCAGGGTACAACACGCCCATAACCTTCCCTAAATTGAGGTACCGACCAGAGGTTCGACAATGAAACGCATTAAGGCCGTCCCATATCGGCAAATGTGGTTGCACTGGGAAAGACTCGTTTCAGCGGCACCACGACTCGGTCAACAACATGTTCAAGTTGAATTATTAATCAGGTTCAACTTAATGTGAAAAGAAAATAACCGATGTCATACTGCCATACCATGCATCACTTGACATATGCATCACATAACCGTGCAAAGACTGCACCAACCACGCTCCTACGGAGCCATCATAAACTCATGCTACTATACTGTTTAAACCTCTCTTTACTTATACTAGAACTATTTCTAGCATTATCATCATTATACCTCATGCAAAAATAATATTTAAATTACTCATCAAACTCTATGACCATATTATTTATTTATCACTTGCAACTAAGTTCTCCTTATCTTGCCAACAATATTTACTTTAAACATTCTGAAGTTCAAGTATTTTAACATAACAAGCATATAACAGAATATATTTATTATAGAACTAATTTAAATTCATCAATATTCATAAGTTCAAGTATGAAAATCATAAATATTGAAGTGGCACCATCAAAATGTTACTGTGGCTTGCCTTAGCACCGATGAGGTTAACAAAGCTCCTGGTGATCCTCAAGACAAGCTGGTTCCTCTGAAAATATTCAAAAACCACAAATGAAAATATCACAAAACCTTCTGAAAATTGCCAGAAAATCTAGACAGCAAGGAAAAATCCCATCTTTTGGGTGTTGTTAGATTTTTGGACACAGAACACGATGCAAAAAGAATCACTGCATTTGGACTTGTAGAATAAAAGTTATGTCCATTTGAAGTCTCCTGGAATTTAAATGAATTTGAAAAAGAAAAACAGAGGGGGGGGGGTGACGTCGAAGGCGTAATCTCCCAGGGCGCCACCACTCATACCGCTTCGCGCACGTAGTGAGTGGCTGACTAGCGGGCCCCGCTAGTCAGGCCCGAGGGAGGGGAGAGGGAAACAGAGGGGAACGGTGATTCGCCGAAGCTCACGCCGGCGATGAGACTTCTTGGAGGCAAACGAGAGGGAGGGATCGACGGAGAAGGTTCTTGTGCACCTGCCCGTACCCGTAGCGTGGCTAACGGTGGCCGGATGGCGTCGGATTTGTCCTCTCCAGTGGCGACAGAGGGCGGAGGTTGCCAGAGTTGAAGAAGACGACGGCTTGGGGCGGCTCCAGGGGCTCTAGCTAGGCGCGTCGGCTTCATGGAGGAGAGGCGGAGGCCCTGGCGGGGTCGCCTTGGCTTGGGAGTGGCCGGAGCTGTGGGAACGATCCAGAGGTGATCGCCGGCGAGCTCGGCTCGGGGACGGCAGCCCGCGGCCTGCCCGGCCGGGCTGCGGCTTCTAGTAGCTATAGGAGGGAGAGGGGGTGAGTTGCGATGCTCCAGGAGGCCGCGGAGGGGGGGTTTTATAGGCGAGGTGGCGAGGAGGGCTCAGGCTCCTTCGGAGGACACCTGTCCCCGGCGCCCGGCGATGAATGGTGCCAGAGGGCGATGGAGAAGGCAACAGAGGTCACGAAGCAACTGTGCGCTGGCGTGGACGAGCACATGAACGAGGGGGAAAGAGACGAACACAGTGCGCGGGCACTGTGCCATTGGCTGGACCATGCCTGTGCTCGCTGTGGCGAGCTGCAGCGTCGGCGAGTGGTAGGATGGAGTTATGGGGGTGGAGACGAGGATGGTGGCAAGGGGGGACATGCTCTGGCTGGCCCAGCAGCGAGCACGTGCTCGACAGAGGCGCTGGCGACGCACAGAGCGCGCGTTTGGCATGCCAGCCGTCTCGGACGAACGCGCTCACTGCATGGACCGTGACATCAGGCCACCTATGCACTAACCATGATGTCTGGCATGTAGTCCTTAGTAAACTGAGGTGTTACCATGGCTCGGTTTGGTTCCAGGTGTAGTAGAAGTTAAATGGTGATGAGGTTAAGTTATTGGGCAGAAACTTTGGGGAGTTACTGTGGTCAAACCACAGGGATTCAAGGACTGAGCTTTGGGGGTTTACTGACTCTTACTAAGGTGAATAAGCTCAAGGAAAACCAGCTAAGCTAGTAAAAAGGTAGTTGCTGTAGAAACTACCATTTCAGCCCAGAAGTGATAATATTTTTTGTATCCAAAATACTCCAAAGAGTGGTGAAATATTTTTTCTCAGAAATGTGCCCGTCCAAAAAATATTTGGGATTTTTCTTAGGATTTTTGGGGCAATAGAAATGAGGGTTGCTTTGGAGGTCAAAGAGTTTAGCTAGGGTTTTAGAGGCAAAATGAATATTTTTCATTTAAGAAAAATATTCCAAGCAATAGTGTTGGGTTGGCCAGGGGTGAAATGATGGATTTGAGGAGGAGAGGCAACAATTGGGTGAAAATCAAAGGATACCCAAGTGGTCAAGTCCAAATGGATTGATTCAAAACTCCAAATCCAATATCAACTCAGCTGAAAACCAAGCAAAGAAAAGAGGGCAAAAACCAGGCTGTGACAAACCTCCCCCACTTAGAATGAATCTCGTCCTCGAGATTCGGTTGCTTGGGAAAACCATTCTGGATAACATGCCCTTAGAAATTCTTCTGATTCCCAGGTTGATTCTGACTCGGTATGATGCATCCATTGAACCTTGTAAAACTTCCGTGACTTACTGCGAGTGACTCTTTCCATCTGATCCAAAATTTTCACTGGCCTCTCTTCGTAGGTCAAGTCCTTTGCCAGCTCTATCTCTGCCAAACCGGTCTTTTTCTCGGGTGGTGAGATGCACCGTCGCAGTTGTGAAACGTGGAACACGTTGTGCACGTCGGACAGTTCCGGAGGCAGCTCCAACTGATATGCCACAACACCTACTCGTGTCATGACGGGAAATGGACCAATAAACCTGGGTGCCAATTTTCCACGGGTTTGGAACCTTTTTATTCCCTTCATGGGTGTGACTCAAAGGTAGACATGTTCTCCAGGTTCAAAACTGATCTGCCGGTGCTTTGGATCGTAAAAACTTTTTTGTCGCGATTTGGCCAATTGTAATCTGTCTCGGATCTCCTTGACTTGATTTTCGGCTTCCAGCATGAGATCTGTTCCGAAAATACGGCTATCTCCGGTTTGAGACCAATTTAATGGAGTACGGCACTGACAGCCATACAAAGCTTCATAAGGTGGCATCTTTAAACTAGTCTGGAACCCATTGTTATACGAGAACTCGGCGTACGACAAGCAATCTTCCCATTGTGGTCCTTGGGCTAAAACACAGGCTCGGAGCATATCTTCGAGTATCTGATTTACTCTTTCCGTTTGCCCATCCGTCTGAGGATGATAAGCGGTGCTGTATTTTAATTTCATTCCAAAGGCTTGATGGAGACGGGTCCAGAAAGCAGAGGTGAAAATTGAACCTCGGTCAGTAGTGATGGTTCGGGGGACTCCATGTAAACTGACAATCCTGGATACATACAGTCGGGCAAGCTCATCTGCTCGGTATGAGGTTTTGACTGGGAGGAAGTGGGCCACCTTGGTTAATGTATCCACTATGACCCAGATTGCATTATTGCCTCGTTGGGTCCTGGGTAATCCTATGATGAAATCCATACAGACATCGTCCCATTTCCATTGTGACACGGGCAGTGGTTGGAGAAGTCCGACTGGTTTATGGTATTCCGGCTTAACTTTGTTGCATATGTCGCAACAGGCCACGAAATAAGCAATGTCTTTCTTCATTCCATCCCACCAGAATATTTGTCGAAGGTCTTCATACATTTTTGTGCCTCCGGGATGGATTGAATACGAGGATTCGTGGGCTCCTTACAAAATTTTCTGCTTTAGGTCATCTTGATTGGGCACACAAATCCTTCCCCTGAAGCGAAGGGTACCATACTGATCTTTCGAGAAATCGGATGACTTGATGCGTTTCTGCAGATCGACATCGCCTGGCTGGAACTTGCGAATTTCTTCCTCAAGAGTAGGGGTGACTGTTAGAATATTGGCAAGGCCAGCCTCAACTATGACCAGGTTGAGATGAGCAATTTCTTCTTTGAGTTTGGAAGGCAGAGAGTCTAGCATGACGTTTAAACTGACGGCCTTTCGACTGAGTGCATCGACAACCACGTTGGCCTTACCCGGATGGTAATTTATTCCAAGATCATAATCCTTGACCAACTCCAGCCATCTTTGCTGATGGAAGTTTAAATCCGGCTGCGTAAATATGTATTTGAGACTTTTGTGGTCGGTAAAAATTTGGCACCTTTTTCCAATGAGGTAGTGTCTCCAAATTTTTAAAGCATGAACTACCGCGGCCAATTCCAAATCATGAGTGGGGTAATTTCCTTCATGGGGTCGTAGCTGCCGTGAGGCATAGGCTATTACCTTGCCATCTTGCATAAGCATGCACCCCAGTCCCTGCCGGGAGGCCTCGCAATATACGTCAAAGCTGCGGTAGATATCTGGAAGTGTTAATACTGGCACAGTTGTTAAGCGCTTGTTTAACTCGGTGAAACTTTTCTCACAGTCTGACGTCCATTGAAACTTCTTATCCTTTTTAAGCAACTCCGTCATGGGCTTAGCAATCTTGGAGAACCCTTCAATGAAACGACGGTAGTATCCGGCTAATTCAAGAAAACTCCGGATCTGAGACACGGTGGCAGGTGGCAACCAGTCGAGCACATCTTTTACTTTGCTTGGATCCATGGCTATTCCTTCAGCGGATAGCACATGCCCGAGGAATCCAACTTGCTTGAGCCAATACTCGCATTTACTGAACTTGGCGTACAACTGGTGCTCACGGAGTCGTTGTATCACTGCACGGAGGTGTCCTTTATGCTCTTCTTCACTTCTTAAGTAAATAAGTATATCATCGATGAAGACGACCACGAACTTATCAAGGAAATCCATGAATACTTTGTTCATCATGTGCATGAAGAAGGCGGGGGCGTTGGTGAGGCCGAAGGACATGACGGTATATTCATGAAGACCGTAGCGAGTGGTGAACGCGGTCTTGGGAATGTCCTCCTTATTAATTTTGAGCTGGTAATATCCAGTCCGCAAATCAATCTTTGAGAATACCTTGGCTCCACTGAGCTGATCAAACAAATCATCAATTCTTGGTAGAGGGTATTTGTTTTTGATCGTGACATCATTCAACTGTCGGTAGTCCACACACATACGAAGGCTGCCATCTTTCTTGTCCACAAAAATAGCGGGTGATCCCCATGGCGAGGAACTGGGGCGGATATACCCTTTTTGGAGCATTTCATCGAGCTGTTTCTTTAGCTCTACCAATTAGGATGACGGCATTCGATAATATTTCTTGTGTATTGGTGTGGTTCCAGGCACAAGTTCTATTGCAAACTCAAGCTCTCTGTCCGGGGGCATGCTTGGCAGTTCTTCTCAGAATACATCAGGAAACTCACTGACCACCGGAATTAATTCCATTTCTGCTATTGCTGTAAAAACCATTTCCTTGGAGGATATGCTTCTACGAGCAATAAACTTGGTAGCTTGTCCATCTTTCTCGATCAAGTTGACTTCTCGGGTCGCACAATTTATGCATACTTGGTACTGGTCAACCAATTCATACCCAAGATAACATCCAATTTATCAGACTCAATCAGTATCAAAGACGTCGGGAAACGGATTTCGTTGATACTGACTTCCAGATTGCGGCAAACAAGATTGCTTTGAATGATAGATCCCGAGGTTTGTACCAGCATATTCTTGCCCAAAAGTGAACAAGGAAATTTGTTTTGGGCGACAAAACTCAGAGAAATAATAGAGTGGGAAGCCCCAGAGTCAAATAAAATTACTGCAGGTATGTTATTAACAGGGAACATACCAATGACGACTTCGGGATTTTCTTGGGCTTCGTCGGCTGAAATATGATGAACGTATCCCGTGACGTCGTGCTGACTTGGACCGACTTTCAAATGGATTTGAGGCTTGAACGTAGCATTGGTCCGGTTGTTCTTGGGACACTGTTTGGCATAATGTCCGGTTTGTCCGCAACTATAACAGGAATTGTTGCACAGGCGATTCCCCATAACTGGCTTGAGCACGTCATTGTTCACTTGGGTGGTGGTCTTGTTAACATTTTGTTGCCAACTAGGCTGGTACGCCATCGGAGTTGGCTGCCAGGTACGAACCTTCTGCACTGGTTGCATTTCCTTCTTGGGCTCAAACTTGTGTTTGTGATCGTTATGGGCAGACTTGTTATCTGACATGAGCTTGTGTTCCCTTTCAGCAATGAAAGCCTTGTTCACCAGGGTTTGGAAATCTGGAAAATCGAACACACTGAAAGCACAACGAAGTTGCGGGTTTAATCCCCCAAGAAATCGGTCCATCTTCCTTTCCTCAGTGGCCACATCATATTGAGAGTAACGTGACAGGTGATTGAATTTTTGTAAATATTCTCCCAATGACTGACTTCCTTGGAGGAGCGAGAGAAATTCACGCTGCTTAGTCTTCATAATTCCTGCAGGGATGTGATATTTTAGGAATTGCTCCTTGAACCTTGACTAGGTAATTGCTTCATTCTCAGTCCCTATGGCTTTCTCACTTTCCCACCATATGGCAGCAGCGCCTTCCAGATAATGTGTTGCAAATGGAACCTTATCCTCTTCATCAGTTCGAGCAACCTCAAGTTTCTTTTCCATAGTTCTTAACCAATCATCTGCATCCAAGGGATCAACGGCCTGACTGAAACTGGGAGGCTTAGTCCTTCGAAAATCAGATAGCTCGGAGTGAGAGGGAGGCTGATTTCCATTCTGTCCAACCATTGCTTGAATACTTCTGAATATTTCCATTAGATCATTGTTTCGTCGTTCCTCGAACATACGCATAATTTGCTCGGTGGAGGGTGGATTTGGCGGTGGAGGCGGTGGTGGAACGTACGGCTCGGGTGATTGTCCTGCCTGTCATGTGGAACGCCGAACAGGAGAACCCTCGCGAACGTTGCTACTGCAGCCTCCCCGCGTCATCCTAATATGATTTTTCCCAAGTCAACGCAACCGAGATGAGAAACATTCAACAAAAACTGGGGAGAAGCCAGCAACAAAAACCAAGCGAAACCAAAAAGACGAAGAAAATACGGCGAATAAAATAAAGTCCAACATAATTATACATAGACTCATACATGAAAGATAACAACATGCCAAGTCCATCTACCCTCATACATGAAACGAAACATCATGACTAGTACGACTACATCCATACTCCATCCCGACAACTGAGAATACTCGAAAGCTCTACTGCTCGGCTGGCACTGCGGGGTCCTCTCCTGGTGCGGACTCGGATCCAGAACTGACGGGGTTAACGGAGACCTCCGGGTTAAAAGTGACACGATGACGCTGCCTTGAGGGCTCTCCCTCTAGGGCAGGTGGAGGGTGGATCATCGGGGCTGCAGGAGTGGCGAGGAGTGAAACCCACTCGACAGGAGCACTAAGTGGACTCACAGTCGCGGTGCCCGAGCTACTCGGGGGAGTAACCAGAGAAACAGTGGATCTAGAACTGGCAGGAACGTAGGGAATAAATCCCACGGATGGAGAAGTAGTGGCTGAGCGAGCAGAGACTAAAGTAGAGGCTAAAGCAGTACGGGCACGACTCAGCTCATGAGCCAGCTCGTAGATCAGAAGATAGCTAGCAGTGATGTAGTGAGAAAGGTGGCTAGCTACACTATCAAACTCCAGATCAATGACAGGGAAATAGACACGACCATTATCGTGGAGAGAAGGGTAGTAATGGAAACCTGGGTGATTCTCCATCCGGACCTCGTTGTAGCGGAGCTCAACAAGTACCTCGAATGCAGCAAACTGGATAGCCTGAGAAGCAGAAGAAGCGTAGCCGCTACGAGAGGTACGAGTGTAAGAACCAAAATCGGAACTGGTGCGCAGAGTAACCACGGCGTGATACTCATTGTCGGTGTCAAAACCGGCGGATCTCGGGTAGGGGGTCCCGAACTGTGCCTCTAGGCGGATGGTAACAGGAGATAAGGGGCACGATGTTTTTACCCAGGTTCGGGCCCTCTCGATGGAGGTAAAACCCTACTCCTGCTGGATTAATATTGATGATATGGGTAGTACAAGAGTAGATCTACCACGAGATCAAGGAGGCTAAACCCTAGAAGCTAGCCTATGGTATGATTGTTCTTCGTCCTACTGACTAAAACCCTCCGGTTTATATAGACACCGGAGAGGGCTAGGGTTACACAGAGTCGGTTACAATGGTAGGAGATCTTCATATCCGTATCGCCAAGCTTGCCTTCCACGCCAAGGAAAGTTCCATCCGGACATGGGACGGAGTCTTCAATCTTGTATCTTCTTAGTCTTGGAGTCTGGCCGACGGTGATAGTTCGGCTATCCGGACACCCCCTAATCCAGGACTCCCTTAGTAGCCCCTGAACTAGGCTTCAATGACGATGAGTCCAGCGCGCATATTGTCTTCGGTATTGCAAGGCGGGTTCTTCCTCCGAATACTTCATAGAAGGTTTTGAACACAAGGATAGTGTCCGGCTCTGCAAAATAAGTTCCACATACCACCGTAGAGAGAATAATCTTTACACAAATTTAATCTGCTGATGTATTTTCCGGCGTGACGTCACATCACGGCCAAACCTTTACTGGAATTTTTACTGTCCCACCTCAGCACGTTTAGCGAGGCGTTTTCCTTGGCACGTCTTGTCAAAGCGGAGATCGTGCCCCCTTATTCCGGGATCCTCATCAATACGGGCGTGGGTAACCCAGTCGTGCCCGTTGGTGCCCCCCCCCCTATCGAAGGCGAGTCCCGAACGGTCATGGGGACGGCTCTTGGTATCCAACCTCTTTCTAACGAGACCAAGGCCCGCTCTTTTTTTTCAATCTCAATCGAATCCGCCCCTCGCCTCGAGTTCCAACACCCAAAGCTCTAGATTCAGGCGCGTCGGACCTCCGAGGATGTCCGGCTCCGACCTGCAAGGCCGGTGGATGCCTTCCTCCATCATGGAGGAAGACGTGCTAAAGCTGAGAGACGCTCGGTATCTGACCGGCGAAATTGTGCACAGGCTGCCTGCCCAAGGGCAGGTTACTCCCACTCCCAAGCCTGGTGAGAGCGTGGTGTTCATGTCTCACTTCCTTCGGGGGTTAGGCTTCCCGATGGAACCCTTCGTGAGGGGGCTCATGTTTTATTATGGGCTGGAATTTCATGATTTGGATCCGGAGTCTATCCTCCATATCTCATCGTTTATTCTCGTATGCGAAGCCTTCCTCCGCATTACCCCTCACTTCAGGTTGTGGCTCAAAACCTTCAAAGTGGAACCAAAGATGATCAGGGGGCAGCTGACAGAGTGCGGAGGGGCTATCATAAGCAAGAATGTTGACGCTCCATGGCCTGAGGGCTCTTTTCGAGAGGAGCTTGGTTTGTGGCAACAGCAGTGGTTCTACATCACCGCTCCCAGGGGTACCAGATGGGTGGCGCCACCTGCCTTTCGCTCGGTCCCTCCACAAGGGCTGGCTCATGGGTCAACAAGGGGCTTGACTGGGGGCCGTCCAAGGATGTACCACTATTGTAGGGTCGTATTCGAGACCTCCAAGAGAGGGAGATCAATCTGGTCGTAGTGGCGCAGGTCATGCTAATTCGGCGCCTTTTGCCCTGCAAACGTCGCCCCCTCTGCCTGTGGGAATTCAATCCAGAGGGACCGCAAGCTCTCCAACACTTCATGGGTGCGACACCCGTGGAGATGTATAAACTGTTCTTCGGATCACAAGAGATGTGTCCGGACTTGACCGAGGACGCTGGTCTGAGCTGCAATCGCCCGGATACTCAAGTAAGTAGTCTTGTTCCCGGACACGCTATCCGTATATTTATCATAAACTTGCCCTTTAAAGAGCTGTCCCTTGAACAGGAGTGGATAGCAAAAGCAAAGCTAATAAGGTGTCCGGCCCCCCTCCCTGAGACCATGCCGGATCCTGTGTTAACCAAGATGCTGGAGGCCGCACCTTTGGAAGAGGGTGAATGGGGGAACAGGAAAGCTACTGCCTCCGCTAAGGAGGCTCTCGAGAAAGGGGGGATCAAGAATCCCTCCCTCCAGGGGAAGAGGACCGCTTCTGAAGATCCGGAGGCCAAGGCCTCAAAGTGGGGGAAGAAATCCTCACCAGAGGGTCCTGCGCCGGGAGAGGCCCCGGCTGCACTATTTCCCCAAGGAAATCAGCCCTCTAGCGAGCTTAAGTAGAAAGGGGAGTTTTGTAATAAGGGACATCCCTGTTTTTATTTCTGAAGATAAACGGAGTTTTACCTTGTAGTTCGGATCTCAACCCTTCTCAGCAGAGCTCATCTTCGGCGGATCTTCGTCCGGAGATGATGAAGAGCGAAACGCCTCCATCTGCCGCACCGTCAGGCGGGGCGGACGACCCTAAGGTGTTGTCGTGGAGGGTTTCCCCGAGTCTGGCGGGGCCGGAAGGTTCAGCACCAACTGGTGTACGGTCGGCGGAGCTGAAGGACCTGCTCGGGCGAGCGTCTATCTTAGAAGATTACCGTACGTTAATGGGTATGGTGATTGAAATAATTTCGTCCGCTGAGAGCGGATTGCATGAAGCCGTCAAAAGTTTACTGACGGGGTTTGAGGTACGCAAAAATGATATACCTTCTGACAGTTTTAAATATAGAATGCGCCCTGTGTAGATAGTAGCCCCTGAGACTCGGTACGTTGTCAAGGGTGACAGCGTGCCGAGGATCATAATCTCAGTTGTAAGATGTCGCCCTTCCTATATAGGTGGCGGAGCGTTCAGTGGCCAGCCGTACTGATGGATTTGCCGAACTGGAGCGGCAACTTGACGCTGCGGATGCGGACATCACGCTGGTCAATAAGCGACTTGATGAGTCACAAGGTATGTGGCTTCTCCGTGGACACCTGGTAAGGGAGCTTGACGCCCGTGCCTTATAGTATGTATGCATAATGCAGATGGTGCCGCTGCTATGGAGGAGCTTCGGGCGGAGCTCGCCCGAGCCAAGGAGCAAGCCAGAAAAGGTAATGCGGCTGCCTCAAAGGCGGCCGAAGAGCTAAAAGCTGAACAGGCTGCTCACTGCCGAAGCAGGGAGGAAATGGCCGAGATGGCCGTGAAGTTGAAGAATGCTGCCGACCGCTGCCAGCTTCTTGAAAAAGAAGATCGAGTGGTTCAAGAGGACCTTAAGAAGGCCACTGCCGAGGCCAAGGATGCTCGCTCTGCGATGAGAGCTATGAAGGAGGAGCTACGTCAGGCAGGAGATATCGCGGCTGGAAAACCGTTTTTGCTGCGGAGGAAATTCGTGGATCCTAAATATGCTCAGCTGGACCAGTTGTGGAGTGTGGAGGATGCTTATCTGGACCTGGCAGCAAGTGCCGCGGACGCGGCCAAACACTTCCGAGATCAACAGGATCGCGAAGTGGAGAAGGTTTTTTGGTCGCAGTTTCATAATCCGGAGCGCCCACTTGCCTTAATCGATCGCTTGGCCGAATGGGCGGAGCTGAATAGATTATCCGGACTTGCCATGAAGTCTGTCATGACCCATTTGTTTCCAAAGAGGCCCGAGCCGAAGAGTTATTTTGGCTTGGTGCAGCAGTTCCTTGGTGCGGTGCCGCATATTAGTGCAATGAAGCGGTCAACATGCATAGAGGGTGCGCAGATGGCTCTCGCCCGTGTCAATACATACTGGGCGGAGATGAAGGCCACTGACGTTGCATCCCAGGATTCGGACCGAAGCCGAGTACCTGCCGAGCACTACTTTGAGGAAGTCCTTTAGGGCGCTCGTTTAATAGAGACGCAGTGCTCGAAGGATATTATGTTCAAATGACATGTATCATTTGTGAAGCAATGTTTCAATAGAATATAAGTGCTTTTTATACTTGTGCATTCAAGTAGTACAGTACCTCCTGTGCAGCCGTTAATGTATATGTATATAACCTGAAAGATGGCAGTCCTTGGCTTCAGCCCCCACGCACATAGTGCGGGGTGTTTGCAAAAAAGCGCATTTTCACACTTTATCCAACGTCTTGGTCTTGTGAAGGAGGTTATAGCGTAGCAAACTAGGCAACCGGACTATAATGCTTTATCACTTTCACTTAGCCATAGGAGTTCCATGGTGGGGTTACTATATAGCCCCTGGGGGCACCGCGCTCTCCCGAATTCGGGGCGCGTATGTGCCTGACCGGGAAACGGTCCTTCGTTAAAGCGGAGGAATTCTAAACATTCCTGTGGGTCATCGAGTGGTTGACCAGTCTCACGCTATATCATGACAGTCAGTTTTCGGCTTTCTTTACTGAGGTGCTCGCCAGGCCGAACTAGGCCACAATCGCAGTAGTTCTCCTGGTGTCGCGTTAGCCGTTAAAACGGAACGTAAGGCAGCAAAACACAGGAGCCAGGCAAACCCAACATTTGACCAAAGACATGATTTGGAGCTGATGCATATAAGGCCTAACTCGAGACGCCGAACACTCCCTAAGGTATTCGGTCTTTATGAAAACGGGCAGAACAATGCCCTAAGCCCCTAGTGTCTAGGTACGCGCAGAAAATTTCTTACTCGGCCGATGCCAAAATGCCAGCCTCCTCCTCGGTTATAGTAAGAAACCAGGGGATGTGTATCAACAAGAGACAGTAAGAAAGGTTTACGCAGGGTCTTAATCTGAAAAGAATCCTTGCAACGGGTCCCTACTGCACGTCTGCGCCTGTGTCTTCGTTGTGCTGTATCCTGGACGGGTGTAGCACGGTGTTCATCTATAAAAGAGAAGAACTTAGTTGGAAAAAAGGATCGTGCGTAAAATGTATAAATAGAGTATGATTCATAAAATGAATAAAATTAAGCCACATTGTCTCTTATTGTACATGCGTGCAGCCCCTTGTAAGGGGGTACGCGGCTATCAAGCCCCTTGTTTATTTATGCCGGACTCGACTAACCGTGTCTGGGATCTGAATGACCTGTTTAGGTGCTTTGATCAGCAAAGCCGGATTAGCGTGTGGCTATCAAGACAGTCTCACTTTCTTCCGTTTTCAAGGAACACTCGAAGTTTCCCTTTAATGAGATGATGCCGCGTGGACCGGGCATTTTGAGTGTAAGAGATGCATAATGCGGTATTGCGTTAAAGCGGGTGAAAGCTTCACGTCCCAATAGTGCTTGATAGCCGCTTTTAAATGGAGCGATGTGGAAGATTAACTTTTCGCGACGGAAGTTGTCGGATGAGCCGAACATAACTTCTAGTAGTAGAGAGCCCGTACAATGGGCATATGGGCCCGGCATCACTCCTTTATAGGAAGTGTTGCTATGGTGTATTTTGGTTGGGTCTATCCCCATCCTGCGGATTGTATCCTGATATAGCAGGTTTAGATTACTGCCGCCGTCCATTAGGACCTGTGTAAATTGTAGTCCGTTGATTATAGGATTTAATATCAAAGCAGTCCATCCTGCATTCCGGATACTTCCGGAGTAATCCTGATGGTCGAAAGTGATTGGTTTTGACATCCAGTGTCGGGACTCCGCTGGGGTGGACCGTGCGGCGCGTACTTTAATGGGCGCCGCTCTAATTTTTCCTGTTGTCACTTGAAGTGAGTTTACTATTTTGACCTCTTGTGGGAAATTCCTTTGTTTTCCGGTGCTCTGCTTGTGGGGTTCGTCACCGTCCTCACTTGGTGTGTCGAGCCCCTTGTGTTCGGCATTAAGTCGGCCGGCTGCTTGAAGACCCAACAATCTCTGTGGGTGTGGTTTGCAGGCTTCCCGGAGGTACTGTGGATTTGGCATATCTTGTCCAAGAATTTGTTTAGGTTGGATAGCTCGTCGCTGTCGTCCTTGAGAGGCAGTTTTTTGTTGTTCTGCCGAGAGCTTTTGAATCCGGCGTTGACTGCCGTGCTCTTTGGGCCATTTCCCTTAGTCTGGCGCTGGTCCTTGCTGTGTCGTGGTTTCCCATTTCCATCCCTGACCTCGGATGTACTTGGGTCGCTGGTGCTGCATCTTGCCAGCCAGCTATCCTCTCCCGCGCAAAAGCGGGTCATGAGGCTTGTTAGTGCGGCCATTGTTCTTGGCTTTTCCTGGCCAAGGTGCCTGGCGAGCCATTCGTCTCGGACGTTGTGTTTGAAAGCTACTAAGGCTTCGGCATTCGGACAGTCGACTATTTGGTTCTTTTCGGTGAGGAACCTGTTTCAGAATTTGCGGGTTGACTCTCCGGATTGTTGAGTTATGTGACTTAAATCGTCTGCATCCGGAGGGCGGACATAAGTCCCTTGAAAATTTGCCCGAAAAGCATCCTCGAGCTCTTCCCAACTTCTAATGGTATTTTAAGGGAGGCTTTTAAGCCAGTGCCGTGCTGGCCCTTTGAGCTTGAGGGGTAGGTATTTTATGGCGTGGAGATCGTCTCCTCTAGCCATGTGTATGTGGAGGATGTTGTTCCAGACTCCTGGGTCTGTTGTTCCGTCGTATGCCTCTATGTTTACGGGTTTAAATCCCGCTGGGAATTCATGATCCAGCACCTCATCGGTGAAACATAGGGGATGTGCGGCTCCCCTGTATTTGGGTGTGCCGTGATGTTCGGATATTTGGCGTGTTGCATTGCTTAAAAGAGCTTGCTTTCTTGGCCCGTAAATGGACCTAACTGGGCCATCCATTTGATGTGAATCCTTATGCGGTTCGCGTGCTGGATTGTGTGCACCACCGCTTGCCGCTCTATGCTTGTCATGTGGTCGTCCATCCGACCGGGCGGCCTCTTTGTTCTTTTGTTGCGGGGGCTCTAAGGCCTCCTCATCGAATTCGGGCAGTAGTTTGCGCTTTGGGTAGCTCTTTGTTTGGCGACTGTCGCCGTATTTGTCTGCGGTGTTGAGTACTTTTCTCCATCTGATTCTGAGTGCATCTTCCGCTGTTTTGAGCTTCCGCTTTTGCTTTTTCAAGCTACGCGTAGTGGCGACGAGCCTTTTGTGGAGGTTCTTCTGCTCCAAAAACTTGTCCGGTGTGAGATCGTCCGGACTGTTATCTTCGCCGGGGACGGATTGCTTATCCAAGTTATCCTGTTCGGATGGTTGCTCGAGGGCATGTTCATCATCCACCGATTCGCCCTGCTCTATGGCTGGGTCTGTATGGGTGCTGTCGTTGTCGATGCGGGACTTTGGGCGGCGCTTACGTCGCCGTTTTGACTATTTTTCGAGGGAATTATCCTTCGCAACGTCCCGTTGTTCCTCGTTATTGCTTCCTTTAGGTGTATCCACCATATATACATTGTGAGTTGAGGTGGCCTTCCAGTGTCCTGTAAGCGCTGGTTCTTGGTCGTCTCCGGCATTGTACTCGATACCATCGATGTCTTCGGAGTCGAAGTCTAGCATGTCGGTTAAGTCATCGACAATGGCTACGAAGTGGGTGGTGGGTGGGCTTTGAATTTCTTCGTCGTCCGCATCCCAACCGTCCTGACCATAATCCGGCCAGGGCTCTTCTGATAAAGAGAGACACTTTAGCAAATTCAGGATGTCGCCAAAAGGCGAGCGCTGAAAGATGTCCGCAGCGGTGAACTCCATGATCGGCGCCCAATCGAATTCGATTGGCAGGGGCGCGGAAGGTTCGTGGTCCGGAGAGGAGTCTGACACCTTGGAGTCACGAGCTTCACAAGGGACAGGGTCGGTATTCGGCTCTATCGTCATAGAGGTAGCAGCCCCCGAGGCGGTGTCCAGCCACCCATCCTCGATCGGAGTAGTCGGCTCCGAGCTAAGGGTCGGAGCGGACTCTTGTGCGGCCTCCAGGGCACTGTCCGGCAGCAGAGCTAGATCATGCCCATTGTGACAGTGCGGCGCGCTCGGCCGTGGCTCGAATCCGTCGAAGATCAAGTCTCCGCGGATGTCAGCCATATAGTTCAAACTTCCAAATCTGGCCTGATGGCCAGGGGCGTAGCTTTCGATCTGCTCCAGATGGCCAACTGAATTGGCCCGCAGTGCAAAGCCGCCGAATACGAAGATCTGTCCGGGGAGAAAAGTCTCATCCTGGACCGCGTCGTTGTTGATGGTCGAGGGAGCCATCAGGCCTAAAGGTGACGACACAGAGGAACTCTCAATGAAAGCACCAATGTCGGTGTCAAAACCGGCGGATCTCGGGTAGGGGGTCCCGAACTGTGCGTCTAGGCGGATGGTAACAGGAGACAAGGGACACGATGTTTTTACCCAGGTTCGGGCCCTCTCGGTGGAGGTAAAACCCTACTCCTGCTGGATTAATATTGATGATATGGGTAGTACAAGAGTAGATCTACCACGAGATCAAGGAGGCTAAACCCTAGAAGCTAGCCTATGGTATGATTGTTGTTCGTCCTACGGACTAAAACCCTCCGGTTTATATAGACACCGGAGAGGGCTAGGGTTACACAGAGTCGGTTACAATTGTAGGAGATCTTCATATCCGTATCGCCAAGCTTGCCTTCCACGCCAAGGAAAGTTCCATCCGGACACGGACGGAGTCTTCAATCTTGTATCTTCTTAGTCTTGGAGTCCGACCGACAGTGATAGTTCGGCTATCCGGACACCCCTAATCCAGGACTCCCTCACTCATACACTGAGTCAGCTAGGCGCTCCCAGTACACACGATAGACTGGATCTTCTCCGTGAGGGTACAACCGACGCCACACATTACGAAGGAGATGCGGCGACGTGTACGTCATTAGCTGGAACTGGCACGGATACAACACCAGAGCCATCTACACTTACAACCATTAGCAGGTTAGCATAGAAAAATATAATCAGTGCAAGCAATGCAACAACTAGCTACAGTTATTACCGACACTCAGCTACAACTTGTATCTAGCGTCTAGTTAACTCGGCTTAGTCTAGCGTGGCCTACAGTCAGCGCGGCTCTAATACCAAGCGTTTTGGCACCCCAGCTCAGAGCGACCGGTTTACCTTGCATTGCCAGCATAGAGACCTTGTCTTCTGGCAACACACAACAACATGGTACAGAAAACAACCGCTTTATTCATGCTAGCGGAACATAGTTCATATTACAACAGTTAGCGAGGCCAAGCGGCACACACGGTGCGGCTGAACAATATGTACATTATTTAGTGAACATAAAGGGGCCTCGATCATGACAACTACTCGGCAGCGGAACAACGTCGTAGCAGGACTCCATAGCACAAGGACACCGACGTGGACACGGTCTAGACTCGGACAACACTCCTTTCCAACAGGACTTTCCTGAAATCTGGCATGACACGCCAGGTCAGTACATTGAATGTACTTGCAAGCTCACAATAAGCATAAACAAGATAACAGAAAATATTATGATATTTATCCAATTAATCAACAACGCAACTATATATCCAACATGCTGTGACGGGGATCAACAGATACTCATTCTCCCGACTTGCTTACCAGGTGTGATCAATAAACATAATATTACCAAAACATACTCGTGATCCTTACGGCGATCACAACCCGACCATCTCATGGCCCGTGATCCTTACGGCGATCACAACCTGACCAACTCGTGGCCCGTGATCCTTACGGCGATCACAACCCGACAACTCATGTCCAACTCAACACGATGACCTCACTGCCATCCTTAGTGCAATTTAGTGTGCATATTTATGAAGTGTTGACCCATGGTGTACCTTACTTTCGAGCGTGTCCATATCCGTGGACTCGGCTATCGATAGATTAAAAACACTCTATAGAGGTTAGTACACTGTACCCACACTACGGAACCCATGGCCTCGCACTCCCATTCGGGTGGACCAACAGCGTTCCGACGAAACCATTTCACTGTCATGACACTCTCCCGGCCCTTCCGACTCAGACCCCACCGGGCTAGTCCTGGGTTGCCCCGTGTCTACCTCCAGACACCTCGACCACCGTCGTGGCCACGATCCACACAAGGATCCGGTACAAAAATTAACTTAACAATGTGCTCACAAGGTTATGCTTGCCTACCGGGCCAGGGTACAGCACGCCCATAACCTTCCCTAAATTGAGGTATCGACCAGAGGCACGACAATGAAACGCATTAAGGCCGTCCCATACCGGCAAATGTGGTTGCACTGGGAAAGACTCGTTTCAGCGGCACCACGACCCGGTCAACAACATGTTCAAGTTGAATTATTAATCAGGTTTAACTTAATGTGAAAAGAAAATGACCGGTGTCATACTGCCATACCATGCATCACTTGACATATGCATCACATAACCGGGCGAAGACTGCACCAACCACGCTCCTACGGAGCCATCATAAACTCATGCTACTTATACCAGAACTATTTCTAGCATTATCATCATGATACCTCATGCAAAAATAATATTTAAATTACTCATCAATCTCTATGACCATATTATTTACTTATCACTTGCAACTAAGTTCTCCTTATCTTGCCAACAATATTTACTTCAAACATTCTGAAGTTCAAGTATTTTAACATAACAAGCATATAACAGAATATATTTATTATAGAACTAATTTAAATGCATCAATATTCATAAGTTCAAGTATGAAAATCATAAATATTGAAGTGGCACCATGAAAATGTTACTGTGGCTTGCCTTAGCACAGATGAGGTTAACAAAGCTCCTGGTGATCCTCAAGACAAGCTGGTTCCTCTGAAAATATTCAAAAACCACAAATGAAAATATCACGGAACCTTCTGAAAATTACCAGAAAATCTAGACAGGAAGGAAAAATCCCATCTTTTGGGTGTTGTTAGATTTTTGGACAAAGAACACGATGCAAAAGAAATCACTGCATTTGGACTTGTAGAATAAAAGTTATGGCCATTTGAAGTCTCCTGGAATTTAAATGAATTTGAAAATGAAAACAGAGGGGGGTGACGTCGAAGGCGTAATATCCCGGGGTGCCACCACTCATACCACTTCGCGTGCTTCGTGAGTGGCTGACTAGCGGGCCCTGCTAGTGAGGCCGGAGGGAGGGGAGAGGGAAACAGAGGGGAACGATGATTCGCCGGAGCTCACGCCGGCGATGAGACTTCTTGGAGGCAAACGAGAGGGAGGGATCCACGGAGAAGGTTCTTGCGCACCTGCCCGTACCCGTAGCGTGGCTAACGGTGGCCGAACGACATCGGTGTCCTCTCCAGCGGCGACAGAGGGTGGAGGTTGCCGAAGTTGAGGAAGACGGTGGCTTGGAGCGGCTCCAGGGGCTCTAGCTAGGCGCGTCTGCGTCACGGAGGAGAGGCGGAGGCCCTGGCGGGGTCGCCTTGGCTTGGGAGTGGCTGGAGCTGCGGGAACGATCTAGAGGGGATCGCCAGCGAGCTCGGCTCGGGGACGGCAGCCCGCGGCCTGCCCGGCCGAGCTGCGGCTTCTAGTGGCTATAGGAGGGAGTGGTGGTGAGTTGCGATGCTCCAGGAGGCTGCGGAGGGGGGGGGGGGTTATAGGCGGGGCGGAAAGAAGGGCTCGGGCTCCGCCGGAGGACACCTGTCGCCGGCGCCCGACGATGAACGGTGCCGGAGAGTGATGGAGAAGGCGACGGAGGTCACGAAGCAACTGTGCGCGGGCGCGGATGAGCACAGGAACGAGGGGAAAAGAGACGAACACAGTGCACGGGTATTGTGCCGTTGGCCGGACTGTGCCCGTGCTCGCTACGGCGAGCTCCGGCGTCGGCGAGCGGCATGGTGGAGTTATGGGGGTGGAGGCGAGGATGGTGGCGAGGGGGGACATGCTCTGGCTGGCGGAGCAGCGAGCACGCGCTCCACAGAGGCGCTGGCGACACACGGAGCGTGCGTTTGGCATGCCAGCCCGCTCGGACGAATGCGGTCACCGCATGGACTGTGACATTAGGCCACCTATGCACTAACCATGAAGTCTGGCGTGTAGTCCTTAGTAAACTGAGGTGTTACCATGGCTCGGTTTGGTTCCAGGTGCGTTAGGCTTAACAAGAAAATGAGCTTTAAGAAATAATAAATGGGATGTAATTATAAAAATGGGCAGTAACAATAAAAAATGCACCAAACACGTAATTACTTTATAAAATATTATTTTTGGATATTGAAAATTTTAATTTCATTAATTGTTGCGAGCGCAATGTTTCGTTAGATTTTTACATAATATAAATTTATATTGAAATTGTATTTAATCTGACTAGAAACTTCGGGATAAAAATGTTTCGGACCCATCAAAATGTGGGAAATTTTATTGAATTCTGTTTTGAACGGTTGGTTGAAATGGGTTGTACTTTTGACAAATTGTAAATGGGCTGTAGTAAATTCCATTAGAATTCAAAAATGGGCTGCACATTCTTACAAATCTCAAATGGGCTATAAGTTCTATGCCACACACTTGTGGCCTTACTAAGTTGACGCGTCCCCTAAAAAAAGAGTTGACGCGTATGCAAGGCTTTGTCAACTTATAGTCAACACACAGTTCTAGCAGCAGTGGCCGTTGGATGTCCATCCAACTAATGCTGTGCTTCTTCTTCAATCTCGGATATTCTAGCTTCACCCGCCCAAAAAATGATTCCTTCCCCTGACATTTGGGGCGCACCATTTTGGAAGCTGACCTGTGGGCCTACTAAGTTGACGCGTACCAAGGGCTTTGTCAACTTAGTCAATATAAACGATTCTAGTTGCAGTGACCGTACGATGTCCATCCAACGGCCGTCGTGCTTCTTCAACCTCTGGTCTTCTTGCTCCAGCCGCCCAAAGCAGCGCCGATCATGCCGCCTGCTGCTGCCTCCCGTGGCCGGCTGTGCTGCCACGGAGGCCTCACCACCCCCTACTACTCCCACCGCTGGCCAGGCCAACCCTTCACTCACCAACACCCCATGTTATTCTGCGGCGATGACAGCCTCACACCGCAGCCGAACCAGTGAACCCTCGTACTCCTCTCCGCATGGGCATCCAGTGTCGCGTCTTCCTCGGCTCCATGTCGTCCCCTTCCTAGGCCTCGCTGTCATCCACCGCCATGGTGCTCTCGGCGTGGCGTGGTCAACATGGTCAAGTTACGACTTCCATCGGACGTGGTCTGTACGTGGAGAGGCTGACAGTTGGGTCCACGGCCACAGCAAGGAAGTGCCTCCTTATTACGCGGAAAATAATGATTCCTGCACCTGACAGTTGGGACCCACCGGACGAGCCACTGTATTTCGTGAAAATAAACCTTTCCCCCCTGACTGTTGGGACCCACCAGCTACATCTTCGCACAGAAGGAAGTGCGTCCGGGCAAAAAAACGATTCGCCCCCTGACTGTTGGGACCCACCAGCTACATCTTCGCACACAAGGAAATGCCTGACAGTCGGGACCCACCAGGTCGAAGCGTACGTAGCATTGTCATTCTGGTCGCGAACGTGTACGTACATACTGGTGGATGTAGAGGCGCGCACGTAGCATGTACACGTACGTACAACGGCTAGTGTGCAAGAAAGAAAATACGGCCACGTACGTACATACGGGCGGGGTCTCGAACGCCTACTCGTGCATACGTACGACCAGGGCTCGTGTACATGGCTGGGTCGAAACGGAGAAACTGCGTCGTCGTCGTGTTCATGGGGAGGCAACGGAATGCGTCATGTTCATCGGGAGGCAACGGAACGCGTGGTAGCCAACCGGCTTGGACGGAACAGGCGATGGAAACGGGGCCTGGCGTACCGCAGAACGGAGGAAACGGCCTTGTGTTCGACCGGCCACGTTCGAAACGGGATCCTGTTCATCTGGAGGGGTCTGGCGTACCGCAAAACGGAGGAAACGGACTTGTGTTGGACCTCCTACGGTTGAAACAGGGTCCTGTTGATCGGGAGGGGTGTGGCGTACTGCAAAAGGGAGGAAACAGACTTGTGTTGGAGCGCTACGGTCGAAACGGGGGTCCTGTTCATCGGGAGGGGTGTGGCGTACCGCAAAACGGGACTCCACGGGATACTGTTCACCTCCACCGTCGACCTCCTCCAGCATCCACGGGCTATTGTTCATCCACCGTTGACCTCTTCCAGCTTCCATGGGCTCCTGTTCATCCAGCATCCACCGCGCGCTACTCCACCAGCTAATGTTCAACCACCCCTCTCCACGGGCTCCTATTCAACCACCCCTCCATGGGCTACTGTTCATCCACCCCTCCGCCGTCTACTGTACATCCAGCCCTCCACAGGGTCGCCCTATTCATCCAGCCCTCCACGGGGTCCTGTTCATCCAGCCCCAACCGTCTCGATCGATCGGGGTCCTGTTCATCCAGAGGCAACGCCACGGGGTCCTGTTCATCCACGCCCACCTCTCACAGTTCATCCACCCCCCCCCGCAATTCTCACTGTTCATCCAAACCCCCCTGCAACACTCACTATTCATCCAGAGGCAGCATCGATCGGCTTCAGTTAGCAGCAGTAGCGAAGAATCGCTCGATCGCTCGGGTTCAGTAACGCGTAGCCTGCAGTGCAGTCGCTCGGGTTCAGTTAGGCGATGCCTCTCTTGGGTTCAGTTAGAGCCCAACGCCTCGCACACACACGCGTACGTGTACGAGAGAAACGCGCATCGCTCAGCCCCCGACCACCCACCGCAACCGAGAACTCCCCAAAATTTTCCTTGCCCTCGCTTCTACCACGGTTTTCGGTCATAGACGGCCCAAAGAATGTCATGTGGTGATACGTACATTTTGCATCATGCTTTTATATCAATATTTATTGCATTATGGGCTGTTATTTCACGTTATGTTACAATACTTATGGCTATTCTCTCTTATTTTACAAAGTTTACATGAAGAGGGAGAATGCCGACAGCTGGAATTCTGGGCTGGAAAAGGAGCAAATATTGAAGGACTATTCTGCGCAACTCCAAAAGTCCTGAAACTCCACGGAATACCTTAAAATAAATAAAGAAAAATCGTCGCCAAAGATGAAGGCCAGGGGGCCCACACCCTGCTCACGAGGGTGGGGGCGCCCCCCTAGGCGCGCCCCCTACCTCGTGGTCCCCCTGGTGGCTCTCCGACGTCCATCTTCTCCTATAGGAAGTCTTTCGATGAGAAAAAAATAGAAGGCAACCTTTCGGGATGAGAATCCGCCGCCACGAGGCGGAACCTTGGCGGAACCAATCTAGGGCTCCGGCAGAGCTGTTCTGCCGGGGACACTTCCCTCCGGGAGGGGGAAATCATCACCATCGTCATCACCAATGCTCCTCTCATTGGGAGAGGGCAATCTCCATCAACATCTTCACCAGCACCATCTCATCTCCAAACCCTAGTTCATCTCTTGTATCCAATTCTTGTCTCCAAGTCCGGGATTGGTGCTAGTAGGTTGCTAGTAGTGTTAATTACTCCTTGTAGTTGATGCTAGTTGGTTTATTTGGTGGAAGATCATATGTTCAGATCACTTATGCACATTATTACCCCTCTGATTATGAACATGAATATGCTTTGTGAGTAGTTACGTTTGTTCCTGAGGACAAGGGAGAAGTCTTGCTATTAGTAGTCATGTGAATTTGGTATTCGTTCGATATTTTGATAAGATGTATGTTGTCTAACCTCTAGTGGTGTTATGTGAACATCGACTACATAAAACTTCACAATTATTTGGGCCTAGAGGGAGGCATTGGGAAGTAATAAGTAGATGATGGGTTGCTAGAGTGACAGAATCTTAAACCCTAGTTTATGCATTGCTTCGTAAGGGGCTGATTTGGATCCATATGTTTCATGCTATGGTTAGGTTTACCTTAATACTTTCGTTGTAGTTGCGGATGCTTGCAATAGAGATTAATCATAAGTGGGATGCTTGTCCAAGTAAGGGCAGTACCCAAGCACCGGTCCACCCACATATCAAATTATCAAAGTACCGGACGCGAATCATATGAGCGTGATGAAAACTAGCTTGACGATATTCCCATGTGTCCTCGGGAGCGCTTTTCCTATTATAAGAGTTTTTCCAGGCTTGTCCTTTGCTACAAAAAGGATTGGGCCACCTTGCTTCACTTTATTTAATTTTGTTACTTGTTGCTCGTTACAATTTATCTTATCACAAAACTATCTGCTACCACTTATTTCAGTACTTGCAGAGAATACCTTGCTGAAAACCGCTTATCATTTCCTTCTGCTCCTCGTTGGGTTCGACACTCTTACTTATAGAAAGGGCTACGATAGATCCCCTATACTTTTGGGTCATCAAGACTCTTTTCTGGCGCCATTGCCAGGGAGTGAAGCGCCTTTGGTAGGTGGAATTTGGTAAGGAAACATTTATTTAGTGTGCTGAAATTTTCTGTCACTTGTTACTATGGAAAGTAATTGTCTGAGGGGCTTGTTCGGGGTATCTTCACCCTGTCCAGTTGAGCCAAGAGTTGCTACTCAACCTACTGAACCTACTGAAAATGAAACTCCTTTTCAGATTCCTTCGGGTATGATGGAAAAACTGCTAGCTAACACTTTTGCAGGAGATGGAACAAAGCATCCTAATGAACATGTACGCTATGTGGATGATATTTGTGGACTATTTAAGCTTGCAGGTATACCCGATGATGTTGTTAAGAGGAAGGCTTTCCCTTTATCTTTGGAGGGAGACGCATTGACATGGTATAGGCTATGTGATGATACGAGATCATGGAACTATAAACGATTGAAATTGGAATTTCATCAAAAGTATTACCCTATGCATCTTGTTCATCGTGATCGCAACTATATATATAATTTTTGGCCTTCCGAAGGAGAAAGCATCTCTCAAGCTTGGGGGAGGCTTAAATCAATGTTATATTCATGCCCCAATCATGAGCTCACAAAAGAAGTGATTATGTAAAGTTTTTATGCTCGGCTTTCTGGTAACAATCGCACCATGCTCGATACTTCTTGTGCTGGCTCTTTTATGATGAAGCCTATTGAATTTAGATGGAAATTATTGGATAGAATTAAACGCAACTCTGAAGATTGGGACCTCGACGAAGGTAAGGAGTCAGGTATGACACATAAGTTTGATTGTGTTAAATCTTTTATGGATACTGATATTTTCCGTAAGTTTAGCACTAAATATGGACTTGACTCTGAGATAGTAGCTTCTTTCTGTGAATCTTTTGCTACTTATGTTGATCTCCCCAAGGAGAAGTGGTTTAAATATCATCCTCCCATATAAGTAAAAGTAGTTGCACCTATTAAAGTTGAAGAAAAGACTGTCACATACAATGATCCTATTGTTCCTACTTCTTATGTTGAAAAAACACCTTTCCCTGTTAAGATGAAGGACCATGCTAAAGCTTCAACTGTTGTTTGTAAAAGCAATACTAGGACTTATACACCACCTGAGAAAGTCAAAGTAGAACCCAATATTGCTATTGTTAAAGATCTCTTGTCTGATAATATTGATGGGCATGTTATTCAATTCTCTGGTGAAACTGCTAGAATTGCTAAACCCTGTGATAGAGATAAACATAGACCCGTGGTAGGTGTGCCTATTATTTGTGTTAAAATAGGAGATCATTGTTATCATGGCTTATGTGATATGGGTGCTAGTGCTAGTGTTATACCCATTGACTTATACAAAGAAATTATGCATGAGATTGCACCTGCTGAGTTAGAGGAAATTGATGTTACAATTAAACTTGCCAATAGAGATACTATATCTCCAATAGGAATTGTTAGAGATGTTGAAGTCTTGTGTGGGAAAACTAAATACCCCGCTGATTTTCTTGTTCTTGGTTCTCCACAAGATAGCTTTTGTCCTATTATATTTGGTAGACCCTTCTTGAATATTGCTAATGCTAAGATAGACTGCGAAAAGGATGTTGTTACTATTGGCTTGGACGATATGGTTCATGAGTTTAATTTCTCTAAATTTAGTAAACAACATCGTGAAGAAGAATTGCCTAGTAAGGATGAAATTATTGGTCTTGCTTCTATTGCCGTACCTCCTAGTGATCCTTTAGAACACTATTTGCTAGACCACGAAAATGATATGTTTATGAATTAAAGAAGGGAAATAGATGAAGTATTCTTTAAACAGGAACCTATTCTACAACACAATTTGCCTGTTGAAATCCTAGGGGATCCCCCTCCACCCAAGGATGATCCCGTGTTTGAGCTTAAACCGTTGCCTGATAATCTTAAATATGCTTATCTTGATGAAAAGAAAACATATCCTGTCATTATTAGCGCTAACCTTTCAGAGCATGAAGAGGAAAGATTATTGAAAACTCTGAAGAAGCACCATGCCGCTATTGGATATACTCTGGATGATCTTAAGGGCATCAGTCCCACTCTATGTCAACATAAAATAAATTTGGAAGTTGATGCCAAACCAGTTTGTGATCCTCAACGATGTTTGAATCCTAAAATGAAAGAAGTGGTAAGAAAGGAAATACTCAAGCTTCTGGAGGCAGGTATAATTTATCTCGTTGCTGATAGTCAGTGGGTAAGTCCTATCCATTATGTCCCTAAGAAGGGAGGTATTATTGTTGTCCCTAATGATAAAGATGAATTGATTCCGCAAAGAATTATCACAGGGTATAGGATGGTAATTGATTTCCGCAAATTAAATAAGGCTACTAAGAAAGATCATTACCCCTTACCTTTTATTGATCAAATGCTAGAAAGATTATGCAAACATACACATTATTGCTTTCTAGATGGTTATTCCGGTTTTTCTCAAATACATGTGTCGGCTAAAGATCAATCAAAGACTACTTTTACATGCCCTTTTGGTACTTTGCTTATAGACGTATGCCTTTCGGTTTATGTAATGCACCTGCTACCTTTCAAAGATGCATGATGGCTATATTCTCTGACTTTTGTGAGAAAATTTGTGAGGTTTTCATGGATGACTTTTCCATCTATGGTTCCTGTTTGATGATTGCTTGAGCAATCTTGCTCGAGTTTTGCAGAGATGCGAAGAAACTAATCTTGTCTTGAATTGGGAAAAGTGCTACTTTATGGTTAATGAAGTTATTGTCTTGGGGCACAAAGTTTCTGAAAGAGGTATTGAAGTTGATAAAGCCAAGGTTGATGCTATTGAAAAGATGCCATGTCCCAAGGACATCAAAGGTATAAGAAATTTCCTTGGTCACGCCAGATTTTATAGGAGGTTCATTAAGTACTTCTCAAAAATCTCTCGGCCTTTGACCAATTTATTACAAAAAGATGTACCATTTGTCTTTAATGATGATTGTGTAGAAGCATTTGAAATACTTAAGAAAGCATTAGTCTCTGCACCTGTTGTTCAGCCACCTGATTGGAATTTACCTTTTGAAATTATGTGTGATGCTAGTGATTATGTTGTAGGTGCTGTTCTAGGGCAAAGAGTTGATAAGAAATTGAATGTTATCCATTATGCTAGTAAGACTCTAGACAATGCTCAAAGAAATTATGCTACTACCGAAAAGGAACTTTTAGCAGTTGTATTTGCTTGTGATAAATTCAGACCCTATATTGTTGATTCTAAAGTCACTATTCACACAGATCATGCTGCTATTAAATATGTTATGGAAAAGAAAGATGCAAAACCTAGACTTATTAGATGGGTTCTCCTGCTGCAAGAATTTGATTTACATATAGTTGATAGAAAAGGAGCTGAGAACCCCGTTGCAGACAACTTATCTAGGTTAGAGAATGTTCTTGATGACCCACTACCCATTGATGATAGCTTTCCTGATGAACAATTAAATGTCATAAGCACTTCTCGTAGCACTCCTTGGTATGCTCATTATGCTAATTATATTGGTGCTAAATTTATACCGCCTAGCTTCACATACCAACAAAAGAAAAAGTTTTTCTATGACTTGCGACATTACTTTTGGGATGACCCACATCTTTATAAAGAAGGAGTAGATGGTGTTATTAGACGTTGTGTACCTGAGCATGAACAGGAACAAATCCTACGCAAGTGTCACTCCGAGGCTTATGGAGGACACCACGCTGGAGATTGAACTGCACATAAGGTATTGCAATCTGGTTTTTATTGGCCTACTCTCTTCAAAGATGCCCGTAAGTTTGTTTTGTCTTGCGACGAATGTCAAAGAATTGGTAATATTAGTAGACGTCATGAAATTCCTATGAATTATTCACTTGTTATTGAACCATTTGATGTTTGGGGCTTTGATTATATGGGACCTTTTCCTGATCTAATGGATACACTCATATTTTAGTTGCTATTGATTACGTTACTAAGTGGGTAGAAGCTATTCCAACTAGTAGTGCTGATCATAACACTTCTATTAAAATGCTTAAGGAAGTTATTTTTCCGAGGTTTGGAGTCCCTAGATATTCAGTGACTGATGGTGGTTTACACTTTATTCATGGTGCTTTCCGTAAGATGCTTGCTAAATACGACGTTAATCATAGAATTGCATCTCCATATCACCCGCAGTCTAGTGGCTAGGTAGAATTGAGCAATAGAGAGCTCATATTAATTTTGCAAAAGACTGTCAATAGGTCTAGGAAGAATTGGTCCAAAAAACTTCATGATGCATTATGGGCCTATAGAACTGCATACAAAAATCCTATGGGTATGTCTCCGTATAAAATGGTTTATGGAAAAGCTTGTCACTTGCCTCTCGAACTAGAACATAAGGCATACTGGGCTATTAAAGAGCTCAACTATGATTTCAAACTTGCCGGTGAGAAGAGGTTATTTGATATTAGCTCACTTGATGAATGGAGAACCCAAGCTTATGAAAATGCCAAGTTGTTTAAAGAAAAGGTTAAAAGATGGCATGACAAAAGGATACAAAAACGTGAGTTTAATGTAGGTGATTATGTATTGCTATACAACTCTTGTTTAAGATTTTTTGCAGGAAAACTTCTCTCCAAATGGGAAGGTACTTACATTATCAAGGAGGTCTATCGTTCCGGTGCCATAAGAATCAACAACTTCGCAGGCACAAATCCGAAGGTGGTAAACGGTCAAAGGACCAAACACTATATCTCAGGTAATCCTATAAATGTTGAAACTAGTATTATTGAAACCGTAACCATGGAGGAATACATAAAGGATACTTTCCAGAACGTTCGAGACTCCGAAAAGGAATAGGTATGTGGTACGGTAAGTAAACCGACTCCAAAACAATTTTTAAGGCAATATTTCTCTATTTTGGAATATTTAGAAAAATAGAAAAATAAGTAGCAGTCCGGGGAGGACACGAGGCCTCCACGAGGGTGGAGGGCATGCCCTACCCCCCTGGGCGCGCCCCCCTACCTCGTGAGCACCTCGTGTGCCCTCCGAACTCCGTTTGCTTACACGATACGTATTTTGGTTGGTAAAAATTCATTATATATATATTCTCGAAGGTTTTGACTCTCGTATCACGCAAATATCCTCTGTTTTTGTTTCGAGCTATTGCTGCTGCAGATTAGAGCAAGATGTCTTCTCAAGAGTCAGTCGCGGAGAGCCGGGTATCTAACCCGCACCAGAACCAAGGGCAAACAGCGACAGTGACCACTTTCGGCCGGCAACGGAGGAAGAGATGGAGGCTGACCTGATGAGAGTAGATGCCATGGAAGATCAAGAAGTCACCTCTCGCCTCTGAGCTGGGCTTACGATGGGAGAACTACAGAGCTCAGCTATTCCAAACTCAGTTATCCCTTCCAATGTTAAATTTCTTTCTTATGAAAATATGAGCAGAAGTGTCTCTGGTTCTCCCGCAGCTATGCAACACCCTTGGGTGCAAGGAGCTTTAGCCGTTACAGGAAAGCTTCGCAAGGAAATAATGGACCTCAAGCAGCAGGTCAATAAGCTCGAGGAGGAGAATCGTATTCTGAGGGGAATCATCGCTAAGAATATTACGCCAACAACAAAGAAGGAGAAATAATCACATGGGTATGGGCACTCCCCTTGGCAACTTCCAAGCTTGGGGGCGGTGCCCTGGTATCGTATCACCATCACAACTCCTATCTTTACTTTTTCTTAGTTCGATCCTATTAGTAGTATCTTGATTTAGTAGAATAAAGTCATGGCATGATCTAGTTTTGAGTTTTGCTTTATGATCCTTCTTTGTAATTGAGTCCGTGAGCTATATAATAAAGATTAGTGTTGAGTCAAGGGCTTGAGTATTTTGCCATGATATTTAGTGATTAGAAGAAAAAGAATAAAAAGAATCAAAGAGTTCATATTGATCTTAGTAAAAGTAATGACTTCACATAGAAAGAGTATGATGATTAATAAGTTGTTGGGAGTTGGCAAATATAGCTTTGGTCATCATTGCAATTAATAGGAAGTAATAAGGAAAGAGAGGTTTCACATATAGATATATTATCATTGACATCTTTTATGATTGGGAGCACTCATTAAAATATGACATGCTAAAGAGTTGATGTTGGACAAGGAAGACAACATAGTGAGTTATGTTTTCTTACATCTGAGATAAAGTATGTTGTCATGGATCCTCTACCGTGTTGAGCTTGCCTTTCCCCATCATGCTAGCCAAATTCTTAGCACCAAGTAGAAATACTACTTGTGCTTCCAAACACCCTTAAATAAGTTTTGCCATGAGAGTCCACCATATGTACCTATGGATTGAGTAAGATCCTTCAAGTAAGTTGTCATCGGTGCAAGTAATAAAAATTGCTCTCTAAATATGCATGACTTATTAGTGCGGAGAAAATAAACTTCGTACGAACTTGTTGTGGACGCAATAAAAGCGACGGACTGCATAATAAAGGTTCACATACAAGGGGCAATATAAAGTGACGTTCTTTTGCATTAAGATTTTGTGCATCAACCCTAAACGCGCATGACAACCTCTGCTTCCCTCTGCGAAGGGCCTATCTTTTATTATTATCCTCTACCTTATGCAAGAGTCACGGTGATCTTCACCTTTCCCTTTTTATTTTTTTTCCTTTGGCAAGCTCAGCATGTTGGAAAGAACATGATATATATATCTAATTGGATGTGGGGGAGCATGAATTATTATTGTTGACATTACCCTTGAGGTAAGAGGTTGTGGGGCAAAACTATAAGACCCTATCTTTCTCTGTGTCTGATTAAAACTCCGTAACCACAAGTATTGCGTGAGTGTTAGCAATTATGAAGGACTAAGTGATAGTTGAGTATGTGGACTTGCTTTTAAGCTCTGACATAGACTCTTTCCGATGTTATGATAAATTGCAATTGCTTCAATGACTGAGGGTATAATTTGTTGGTGCTCAATAAGGTTTCTGATTCATACTTTGGCTCTATGAAAAGATCATCACTTGAACATGAGTAATCATATGACCAAATCTATATATGTTGCTGTTATGAAATAATCATGATGCCTTCATGCCCGTATTTTATTTTTATCGATGCCTCTACCTCTAAACATGAGGACATATTTATTGTTATCGGCTTTTCGCTTGAGGACAAGCGAGGTCTAAGCTTGGGGGAGTTGATATGTCCATTTTGCATCATGCTTTTATATCAATATTTATTGCATTATGGGTTATTATTTCACGTTATGTTACAATACTTATGGCTATTCTCTCTTATTTTACAAGGTTTACATGAAGAGGGAGAATGCCGGCAGCTGGAATTCTGGGCTAGAAAAGGAGCAAATATTGAAGGACTATTCTGCGCAACTCCAAAAGTCCTGAAACTCCACGGAATACCTTAAAATAAATAAAGAAAAATCGTCGCCAAAGATGAAGGCCAGGG
The DNA here is from genome assembly GCF_018294505.1 of Triticum aestivum. Taxonomy (NCBI): domain Eukaryota; kingdom Viridiplantae; phylum Streptophyta; class Magnoliopsida; order Poales; family Poaceae; genus Triticum; species Triticum aestivum. The sequence continues at coordinate 762,695,176 of NC_057798.1, read as the reverse complement.
GGGCCACACCCTGCTCATGAGGGTGGGGGCGCCCCCCTGGGCATGCCCCCTACCTCGTGGCCCCCCTGGTGGCTCGCCGACGTCCATCTTCTCCTATATGAAGTCTTTCCATGAGAAAAAAATAGAAGGCAACCTTTCGGGACGAGACTCCGCCGCCACGAGGCGGAACCTTGGCGGAACCAATCTAGGGCTCCGGCAGAGTTGTTCTGCCGGGGACACTTCCCTCCGGGAGGGGGAAATCATCACCATCATCATCACCAACGCTCCTCTCATCGGGAGAGGGCAATCTCCATCAACATCTTCACCAGCACCATCTCATCTCCAAACCCTAGTTCATCTCTTGTATCCAATTCTTTTCTCCAAGTCCGGGATTGGTGCTAGTAGGTTGCTAGTAGTGTTAATTACTCCTTGTAGTTGATGCTAGTTGGTTTATTTGGTGGAAGATCATATGTTCAGATCCTTTATGCACATTATTACCCCTATTATTATGAACATGAATATGCTTTGTGAGTAGTTACGTTTGTTCCTGAGGACAAGGGAGAAGTCTGGCTATTAGTCATGTGAATTTGGTATTCGTTCGATATTTTGATAAGATGTATGTTGTCTAACCTCTAGTGGTGTTATGTGAATGTTGACTACATAACACTTCACCATTATTTGGGCCTAGAGGGAGGCATTGGGAAGTAATAAGTAGATGATGGGTTGCTAGAGTGACAGAAGCTTAAACCCTAGTTTATGCGTTGCTTCGTAAGGGGCTGATTTGGATCCATATGTTTCATGCAATGGTTAGGTTTACCTTAATACTTTTGTTGTAGTTGCGGATGCTTGCAATAGAGGTTAATCATAAGTGGGATGCTTGTCCAAGTAAGAGCAGTACCCAAGCATCAGTCCACCCACATATCAAATTATCAAAGTACCAAACGCGAATCATATGAGCGTGATGAAAACTAGCTTGACGATATTCCCATGTGTCCTCGGGAGCGATTTTCTTATTATAAGAGTTTGTCTAGGCTTGTCCTTTGCTGCAAAAAGGGTTGGGCCACCTTGCTGCACTTTAGTTACTTTTGTTACTTGTTGCTCGTTACAATTTATCTTATCACAAAACTATCTGTTACCACTTATTTCAGTACTTGCGGAGAATACCTTGCTGAAAACCGCTTATCATTTCCTTCTGCTCCTCGTTGGGTTCGACACTCTTACTTATCGAAAGGACTAGGATAGATCCCCTATACTTGTGGGTCATCATGCAGCTGTGTCTCCGGCCCGCCCAGGATAAAAAGCCCATTTTCTGTCATGATTTTTTTATCATAGAAGTAGGAGCCCACCACATCTATGATGATACTGGGTTTTGTCACAATTATTGTCATAGAAGTGTCATAAGTATGACAGAAAAAAATTTCGTTCGGCCCAAAATGTCACGGATGTGTCTTTTTTTGTAGTGTTCGGTTGTAACTTGATCAGGAAATTACATGATCATCATCATTAGCTTCCTCACTAATTGGTGTAGGAGTCACAGGAACTGATTTATGTGATGAACTAATTTCCAATAAGGGAGCAGGTACAGTTACCTCATCAAGTTCTAGTTTCCTCCCACTCACTTCTTTCGAGAGAAACTGCTTCTCTAGAAAGGATCCATTCTTAGCAACGAATGTCTTGCCTTCGGATCTGTTATAGAAGGTGTACCCAACAGTCTCCTTTGGGTATCCTATTGAAGGCACATTTCTTTGACTTGGGTTCGAGCTTGTTAGGTTGAAGCTTTTTCACATAAGCATCGCAGCCCCAAACTTTAAGAAACGACAACTTGGGTTTCTTGCCAAACCACAGTTCATAATGTGTCGTCTCAACAGATTTAGATGGTGCCCTATTTAACCTGAATGCAGCCATCTCTAAAGCATAACCCCAAAATGATAGCGGTAAATCAGTAAGAGACATCATAGATCGCACCATATCTAATAAAGTGCAGTTACGACGTCCGCATTGTTTCAAATAAAGACCAAACTCGTAACTCAAATATTCTCCTCCACGATCAGATCATAGAAATTTTATTTTCTTGTTACGATGATTTTCCACTTCACTCTGAAATTCTTCGAACTTTTCAAACGTTTTAGACTTAGGTTTCATCAAGTAGATATACCCATATCTGCTCAAATCATTTGTGAAGGTCAGAAAATAACAATACCCGCCGTGAGCCTTAATATTCATCGGACCACATACATCAGTATGTATGATTTCCAATAAATTTGTTGCTCGTTCCATTGTTTCGGAGAATGGAGTTTTAGTCATCTTGCCCAGGAGGCATGTTTCGCAAGTACCAAGTGATTCATAATCAAGTGATTCCAAAAAGTCCATCAGTATGGAGTTTCTTCATGTGCTTTACACAAATATGACCCAAACGGCAGTGCCACAAATAAATTGTACTATTATCAACTATGCATCTTTTTGCTTCAATATTATGAATATGTGTATCACTATTATCGAGATTCAACAAAAATAGACCACTCTTCAAGGGTGCATGACCATAAAAGATATTACTCATATAAATAGAACAACCATTATTCTCAGATTTAAATGAATAACCATATCACATCAAACAAGATCCAAATATAATGTTCATGCTTAACGCGGGCACCAAATAACAATTATTCAGGTCTAAAACTAATCCCGAAGGATGTACAGGTAGCATGCCGATGGCGATCACATCGACTTTGGAACCATTTCCCACGCGCATCGTCACCTCATCCTTAGCCAATATTCACTTAATCCGTAGTCCCTATTCTGAGTTGCAAATATTACCAACAGAACCAGTATCAAATACCCAGGCACTACTGCGAGCATTAGTAAGGTACACATCAATAACATGTATATCACATATACCTTTGTTCACTTTGTCATCCTTCTTATCCGCCAAATACTTGGGGTAGTTCCGCTTCCAGTGACTAGTCCCTTTGCAGTAGAAGCACTCAGTCTCAGGCTTAGGTCCAGACTTGGGCTTCTTCACTTCAGCAGCAACTTGCTTGTCGTTCTTCTTGAAGTTCCCCTTCTTCCCTTTACCCTTTTTCTTGAAACTGGTGGTCTTATTGATCATCAACACTTGATGTTCCTTCTTGATTTCTACCTCCTCAGCCTTTAGCATCGCGAAGAGCTTGGGAATTGTCATATCCATCCCTTGCATATTATAGTTCATCACGAAGCTCTTGTAGCTTGGTGGCAGTGATTGAAGAACTCTGTCAATAACACTATCATCAGGAAGCTTAACTCCCAGTTGAGTCAAGTGGTTGTGGTACCCAGAAGTTCTGAGTATATGTTCACTGACAGAACTATTCTCCTCCATTTTGCAGTTATAGAACTTATTGGAGACTTCATATCTCTCAATCTGGGCATTTGCTTGAAATATTAACTTCAACTCCTGGAACATCTCATATGCTCCATGATGTTCAAAACGTCGTTGAAGTCCCGGTTCTAAGCCGTAAAGCATGGCACACTGAACTATCGAGTAGTCATCAACATGCGACTGCCACGCATTCACAATGTCTGCAGTTGCCTGCGCAGGTGGTACACCTAGCAGTGCTTCCAGGACGTAATTCTTCTGTGCATCAATGAGGATAATCGTCAAGTTACGGACCCAGTCCGTGTAGTTTCTACCATCATCTTTCGACTTAGCTTTCTCTAAGAATGCATTAAAATTCAAAGGAATAGTAGCACGGGCCATTGATCTACAACAACATAGACATGCAAAATACTATCAGGTACTAAGTTCATGATAAATTAAAGTTCAATTAATCATATAATTAAGAACTCCCACTTAGATAGACATCCCTCTAATCTTCTAAGTGATCACGTGATCCAAATCAACTAAACCATGTCCGATCATCACGTGAGATGGAGTAGTTTTCAATGGTGAACATCACTATGTTGATCATATCTACTATATGATTCACGCTCGACCTTTCTGTCTCAGTGTTCCGAGGACATATCTGCATATGCTAGGCTCATCAAGTTTAACCCGAGTATTCTACACGTCCAAAACTGGCTTGCACCCATTGTATGTGAACGTAGAGCTTATCACACCCGATCATCACGTGGTGTCTCGGCACGACGAACTTTCGCAATGGTGCATACTCAGGGAGAACACTTATACCTTGAAATTTAGTGAGAGATCATCTTATAATGCTACCACCGAACTAAGCAAAATAAGATACATAAAGGATAAACATCACATGCAATCAATATAAGTGATATGATATGGCCATCATCATCTTGTGCCTTTGATCTCCATCTCCAAAGCACCGTCATGATCACCATCGTCACCGGCTTGACACCTTGATCTCCACCGAAGCATCGTTGTTGTCTCACCAACTATTGCTATCACGACTATCGCTACTGCTTAGTGATAAAGTAAAGCAATTACATGGTGATTGCATTTCATACAATAAAGCGGCAACCATAAGGCTCCTGCCAGTTGCCGATAACTGTTACAAAACATGATCATCTCATACAAGAATTTATATATCATCACGTCTTGACCATATCACATCACAACATACCTTGCAAAAACAAGTTAGACGTCCTCTACTTGTTGCAAATTTTACGTGGCTGCTACGGTTTAGCAAGAACCGTTCTTACCTATGCATCAAAACCGCAACGTTTTTTTCGTCAAGTGTGTTGTTTTAACCTTCAACAAGGACCGGGTGTAGTCACCCTCGATTCAACTAAAGTTGGAGAAACTGACACCCTCCAGCCACCTGTGTGCAAAGCACGTCGGTAGAACCAGTCTCGCGTAAACGTACGTGTAATGTCGGTCCAGGTCGCTTCATCCAACAATACCGCCATATCAAAGTATGACATGCTGGTAAGCAGTATGACTATTATCGCCCACAACTCTTTGTGTTCTACGCATGCATATAACATCTACGCATAGACCTAGCTCGTATGACACTGTTGGGGAACGTTGTATTTCAACAAAATTACCTACGATCACGCGAGATCTATCTATGTGATGCATAGCAACGAGCGAGAGTGTGTCCACGTACCCTCGTAGACCGAAAGCGGAAGCGTTAAGTAACACGGTTGATGTAGTCGAACGTCTTCGCGATCCAACCATCAAGTACCGAACGCATGGCACCTCTGCAATCTGCACACGTTCAGCTCGGTCACGTCCCTCGTACTCTTGATCTAGCTGCGACCGAGGGACAGTTTCGTTAGCACGATAGCATGATGACGGTGTTGATGAAGTTACCGACGCAGGGCTTCACCTAAGCACTACAACGATATGACCGAGGTGGAAATCTGTGGAGGGGGGCAACGCACACGGCTAAGACAACTGTCAACTTCTGTGTTGATAGGGTGCCCCCTTCCCCGTATATAAAGGAGTGGAGGAGGGGAGGGCCGGCCCTCTCTATGGCGCGCCCAAGGGAGGGAGTCCTACTCCTAGTAGGAGTAGGTTCCCCCCCCTTCCCTAGTTGGAGTAGGAAAACAACGAAGAGGGAGGGAGGGAGAAGGAAAGGGGGACCGCCCCCCACCCCAATTCAGATTGGGCTTGGGGGGGGGGGCGCCCTCCACCTGGCCGCCTCCTCCTCTCTTCCACTAAGGCCCAATAGGGCCCATTGACTCCCCGAGGGGTTCCGGTAACCTCCTGGTACTCCGAAAAATGCCCGAACTCATCCGGAACCATTCCGGTGTCCAAACATAGCCTTCCACTATATCGATCTTTATGTCTCGACCATTTCGAGACTCCTCATCATGTCCGTGATCACATCCGGGACTCTGAACTTCCTTCAGTACATCAAAGCTCATAAACTCATAATACCGATCGTCATCGAACGTTAAGTGTGCGGACTCTACGGGTTCAAGAACTATGTAGACATGACCGGGACTCATCTCTGGTCAATAACCAATAGTGGAACCTGGATGCTCATATTGGCTCCCACATATTCTATGAAAATCTTTATCGGTCAAACCGCATAACAACATACGTTGTTCTCTTTGTCATCGGTATGTTACTTGCCCGAGATTTGATCGTCGGTATCTCAATACCTAGTTCAATCTCGTTACCGGCAAGTCTCTTTACTCGTTCCGTAATGCATCATCCCGCAACTAACTCATTAGTTACATTGCTTGCAAGTCTTATAGTGATGTGCATTACCGAGAGGGCCCAGAGATACCTCTCCAACAATGTGACAAATCCTCATCTCGATCTATGCCAACTCAACAAACACCATCGGAGACTGTCGGTGTCAAAACCGGCGGATCTCGGGTAGGGGGTCCCGAACTGTGCGTCTAAGGTCGATGGTAACAGGAGACAGGGGACACAATGTTTACCCAGGTTTGGGCCCTCTCTATGGAGGTAATACCCTACTTCCTGCTTGATTGATCTTGATGAATATAAGTGTTACAAGAGTTGATCTACCACGAGATCGTAATGGCTAAACCCTAGAAGTCTAGCCTGTATGACTATGATCGTCCCTTTGGACTAAGCCCTCCAGTTTATATAGACACTGGAGGGGATTAGAGTTGTACAAAGTCGGTTAAAGAGAAAGGAATCTTCATATTTGGACGCCAAGCTTGCCTTCCACACCAAGGAGAGCCCCATCCGGATACGGGAGAGAGTCTTCGGTCTTTGTATCTTCACAGCCCATCAGTCCAGCCCATGACTAACAGGCCGGACGCCCGAGGACCCCTTAGTCCAGGACTCCCTCAATAGCCGCTGAACCAGGCTTCAATGACGAGGTGTCCGGCGCACAGATTGTGTTCGGCATTGCATGGCGGGTTCCTCCTCTGAATACTCCAAAATAGTCTTCGAACGCAACGAACGTGTCCAGCTCTACAACACAAGCACCACACACAATCGCAGAGAGTATAATATTTCACGAGTCCAATCTGCTGACAACTTTTGTAGCGTGACATCATGTCTGCCCGGTCATTATTTCGAACCATTTTTGTCTGCCGTTCCACGTTTCGAGACGCGGTTTTCATTAGCATGTCATGTCGAAGCAGAGATCGTGTCCCCTTATTGCGGGATTTCTAATCAATACGGGCGTGGGTAATCCAACCGTGCCGTCTGCACAACCCTTGGGAATAGGCGAGTTTTGAGGCGAGTGGGGAGGCGCTTGATATTCACTGCCTTTATAAGGAGATAAGGATTCCTTTCTTTCACCCATGCCTTCTTTCTTTCTCTGCCCTCCCATTCTCGAACTCCATTGCCAAGTCCTCATCTTTTTCGCCTCAAGAAAGCACTCGACCATGTCCAGATCTAGAGCGCAAGGCAAGTGGATGGCCTCCTCCGTCAAGGAGAAGGACATCACCAAGCTTTGGGAGGCCGGGTACCTAGCCAAAGAAATTGCCCACCGGATCCCTGCCAAGGGGCAGATCATCCCCACCCCAAAGCCCAATGAGAGGGTGGTGTTCATCCCCCACTTCATCCGTGGGTTAGGGTTTCCTCTCCACTGTTTCATCCATGGACTCATGTTCTATTACGGGCTAGATTTCCATGATCTAGCCCCAAACTCCTTCCTCAACATCTCAGCATTTATTGTCGTGTGCGAGGCCTTCCTCCGCATTCCTCCCCACTTCAGACTGTGGCTTAAGATATTCAATGTGAAGCTGAAGGTGGTGGACGGTCAACACGCAGAGTGCAGAGGTGCCATGGTGAGCAAGATGCCCAACGTCACATGGCCCAAAGGTACCTTTGTGGAGACTGTCAAAGAGTGGCTGAAACTGTGGTTCTATATCACAGAGCCTCACAACGCCACTTGGGTCGCGGCTCCCGAATTCAAGTCCGGTGCCCCAATGCGGCTCACCTCCTGGCTAGAGAAGGGCCTGAACCGGTCTTCGTCAGATGAGCTGATAGCGCTGCAAACATGCATCCAAAGCATGGTGGATAAGAACATCAAGATCGTCAATGTGATCCAGGTGATGCTAGTTCACTGGATCCTTCCATGCCAGAGCCGGACTTGCCATTTATGGGAGTTTGATCCAGCCAAGCACCAGACCCTGCAACAGTTCTTCGGAACTATGCACGAGCACATCTGGAAGGTGCCCTTCAAGGGCAACGAGATGCCACCAGCAACGACCGAGGGCCGTGGGCATGCCCTGGCCCATCCTGCCAGTCCGGTAAGTTTTTCACGTTTCAAGATGTATCCTTTACTTGCTTGTTCAGTGAAGATACCTAAGCTTCACCATTTATTTTTCAGGGCTGGACAAAGAAGGCGGAGCGGATTAGGTGTTTGGCTTCGCTGCCCTAGGAACCAACCATCCCGCTCCTGACAAAGATGCTGGTTTCGGTGCCCTACAAGGCGCCGAAGAAGAAGGCCAAGAAGAAGGCCAAGGGGGCCAAAACTGGTCCTCTCCGCAGGGTGCTTCGGACGTGACGTCCGAAGATGACGAGACTCACTCCTCCGCCGCCGAGGATGACAAGGAGGAGGAGGACGAAAGCAACTCCCCCCTTGAGGGGGAAGGAAGAAGAGGGCAGCCTCCACAAATCTGGAGGCGGAGGCGTCAAAGTGGGGGAAGAGCTCCTTCGCAGATAACTCTGTGTGCGACGTCAAAAGCAGCCCAGAGCCGCGCCCCCGAAACAAGCCCCTGGCCGAATCGTGAGTACTCAAAAGACTCTAACACATTTGTGTATACATCCTCTTCAGTTCATAGTTTTAACGCGTTGAATCATGCGCTTGTAGTCCGGCCCACGACAGTTCCCTGCGCCTCATCAGGAGGTTCATGATATGTCTCTGTCGTATCAATAATTTTTGAATGTTCCATGCCAATATTCTACAACTTCCATATACTTTTGGCAACTTTTTATACTATTTTCGGGACTAACATATTGATCAAGTGCCCGGTGCCAATTCTTGTTTGTTGCATGTTTTATGTTTCGCAGAAACCCCATATCAAACGGAGTCCAAGCGGGATAAAAACGGACGGAGAATATTTTTGGAATATTTGGGAAATATGGGAGGAAGAATCAACGTGTGACGGTGCCCGAGGTGGCCACGAGGCAGGGGGGCGCGCCCCTGACCCTCGTGGGCCCCTCGTAAGGCGGTTGCTGCTTGTTGCAAGAAAGCTAATTTTAGGGAAAAAATTGTGGGGAAGGTTTCAATCCAATCGGAGTTATGGATCTCTGAATATATAAGAAACAGTGAAAGGGCAGAATCCAGGAGCGCAGAAACAGAGAGAGACAGAGAGAAAGATCCAATCTCGGAGGGGCTCTCGCCCCTCCCACACCATGGGAGCCAAGGACCAGAGGGGAAACCCTTCTCCCATCTAGGGAGAAAGTCAAGGAAGAAGAAGAAGAAGGGGGCTCTCTCCCCTTGCTTCCGGTGGCGCCGGAACGCTGCCGGGGGCCATCATCATCACCGCGATTTACACAAACACATCCATCATCTTCACCAACATCTCCATCACCTTCCCCCATCTATATTCAGCGGTCCACTCTCCCGCAACCCGTAGTACCCTCTACTTGAACATGGTGCTTTATGCTTCATATTATTACCAATGATGTGTTGCCATCCTATGATGTCTGAGTAGATTTTCGTTGACCTACCAGTGATTGATAAATTGCTATGATTGGTTTAATTTGCTTGTGGTTATGTTGTTGTCCTATTGTTCCCTTCGTGTCGCGAAAGCATGAGGGATTCCCGCTGTAGGGTGTTGCAATACGTTCATGATTCGCTTATAGTGGGTTGCTTGAGTGACAGAAGCATCAACCCGAGTAAGGGGGTTGTGGCGTATGGGATAAAGGGGACTTGATGCTTTAATGCTACAGTTGGGTTTTACCTTAATGATCTTTAGTAGTTGCGGATGCTTGCTAGAGTTCCAATCATAAGTGCATATGATCCAAGAAGAGAAATCACGTTAGCTTATGCCTCTCCCACATAAAACTTGCTATCGGTCTAGTAAAGTAGCCAATTGCTTAGGGACAATTTCACAACTCCTACCACCACTTTTCCACACTCGCTATATTTACTTTATTGCTTCTTTATCTAAACAGCCCTTGCTTTTTATTTACGTGCTCTTTATTATCTTGCAACCTATCCAACAACACCTACAAAGTACTTCTAGTTTCATACTTGTTCTAGGTAAAGCCAACACCAAGCGTGCGTAGAGTTGTATCGGTGGTCGATAGAACTTGAGGGAATATTTGTTCTACCTTTAGCTCATCGTTGGGTTTGACACTCTTACTTATTGAAAGAGGCTACAATTGATCCCCTATACTTGTGGGTTATCAAGACCTTTTTCTGGCGCCGTTGCCAGGGAGCAATAGCGTGGGGTGAATATTCTCGTGTGTGCTTGTTTGCTTTATCACTAAGTAGTTTTTATTTTGTGCTCTTGTTTTCTATCTTAGTTATGGATAGGAAATGCAAAATACCAAAAACATTAGTTGTACCTACTGAACCAATGGTTGAAGAACCACTCAAAATCTATCACACTCCTGAATCTTTTTACTTGGATCATCTTCGATCGCTTTGTGCTCGTGCTGAAACCCCAACTAGCTTAGTTGAGGGCAAATCTTTAGATGAGCATGCTTGTTATGTGCGACACCGCTTATCTGAAAAAGGGAAACTTTTACTGGATAAAATTCATCGTTTGCAATGCTATGCTTGGAATTTATGTGAAATATATGATGTTACTTGTTGTTCTGAAAACCCTAAGAAACACCTTCCCTACTAATGTGAGTTTAGTGATAATGGAATCGTATCTTCGTATGCTAAGGGTGTTTATAATTACTATGATGTTCAACAAATTGAATAATTTGTTGCTTTTAAGGGTGCTTATGAAATTGCTTCTTTGATTGAAAAGTATGATGCTACTCTTTACAAATCTGAAAATTTTGCCATACTTGAATATTGTGATGATAATTTTGCTTCTACTGCCTATGTTAAACCATATATTTAGGACTCCTCCGCTGTCCAAGAAGAGACTAATATTTTGCAAGAAACTATGGAAGAAGAAATTACTGAAACCGTGAGCTCATTAGATGAAAAAGATGAGGAGGAGAGCGAAGAACAAAAGGAGGAAGAGCGGATTGATCACTCATGCCCACCTTCTAATGAGAGTAACTCTTCAACTCATACATTGTTTAATTTCCCTTCGTGCTTACCGAAGGATGAATGCTACGATAATTGTTATGATCCCGTTGATTCTTTTGAAATATCCCTTTTTGATAATGCTTGCTATGCTTGTGGCCAAGATGCCAATATGAATTATGCTTATGGAGATGAACTTGCTATAGTTCCTTATGTTAAATATGAAATTGTTGCTATTGCACCCACGCATGATAGTCCTATTATCTTTTTGAATTCTCAACTACACTATCGAAGAAGTTTGCCCTTATTAAGGATTATATTGATGGGTTGCATTTTACTACTACACATGATGATTTTGATGAATATAATATGCATGTGCTTACTGCTCCTACTTGTAGTTATTATGAGAGAGGAACCAATCTCCACCTCTCTATGTTTCCCACATGATAAAACTGCAAGAAACTGTTTATACTATGCATTGGCCTTTACTTGGTGTGCATGAATTGTTCTATTATGACATGCCGATGCATAGGAAGAGAGTTATACTTCGTCATTACATGATATATGTTACTTTGTGCTCACTACTAAATTACAAATCATTGTTAATTAAATTTGGCTTTGATATACCTTGGGATCCGGGTGGATTCATTACTTGAGCACCATATGCCTAGCTTAATGGCTTTAAAGAAAGCGCTGCCAGGGAGACAACCCGGAAGTTTTAGAGAGTCATTTATTTCTGTTGAGTGCTTTTATATAGTCTAAAAACAAAAAAAAATAAAGAGGGGAACCCAAAACTTTTCAAAAAGGAAAGTGAAAGTGAGAGAGACAAGCATTGTTGAAGTGCGAGAGCTCCTTGAACTTTGTTCATGCTCACGGAAACTTTGTGAATCTTAATTACAGAAACTTTACATAAAAAATAATTACCCCCTTGTACAATTCCTTTGTATTGTAAAAATAATGTGCCAAGGTTTACCTTTAGGATGTTTACAATGCTTGTTGGTTTGTACGGTGCAGGACAAAAACTTTGGCTGTAGTGCGCGATTTTACGTTTTTTACTGGATCATCAAACGGTTCTGATTCGTTTTGCACTGTATTAATATACAAATTGTTTATTTTTCCCAATTTTTGTAGAATTTTTGGGATACCAGAAGTATGGTAAATGTTCAGATTGCTACAGACTGTTCTGTTGTTTGACAGATTCTGTTTTTGATGCATAGTTTGCTTGTTTTGATGAATCTATCAATTTATATCAGTGTATTAAGCCATGGAAAAGCTATATGACCGCAGACACAATACAAAAACTAAATATGAATTGGTTTTCAATAGTACTTAGAGTAGAAATTTGCTTTATTATACTAACAGATCTTACAGAGTTTTCTGTTGAAGTTTTGTGTGGGTGAAGTGTTTGATCGAGGAGGTCTCGATATGAGGAAAAGGAGGGGAGGCAAGAGCTCAAGCTTGGGGATGACCAAGGAACCCCAGGTAAATATTCAAGGATACTCAAGCGTCTAAGCTTGGGGATGCCCCGGAAGGCATCCCCTCTTTCTTCAACAAGTATCGGTATGTTTTCGGATTCGTTTCGTTCATGCGATATGTGCAAGTCTTGGAGCGTCTTTTGCATTTAGTTTTCACTTTTATTTTATGCACCATGCTGGTATGAGATAGTCCTTGGTTGATTTATAGAATGCTCATTGCACTTCACTTATATCTTTTGAGTATGGCTTTATATAGAATGCTTCATGTGCTTCACTTATATCATTTGAAGTTTGGATTGCCTGTTTCTCTTCACATAGATAACCGCCATTTGTAGAATGCTCTTTTGCTTCACTTATATTTGTTAGAGCGTGGGCGTTTCTTTTGTAGAAAGAATTAAACTCTCTTGCTTCACTTATGTCTATTTAGAGAGTTGACAGGAATTGGTCATTCACATGGTTAGTCATAAAATCCTACATAAACTTGTAGATCACTGAATATGATATGTTTGATTCGTTGCAATAGTTTTGAGATATAAAGATGGTGATACTAGAGTCATGCTAGTGGGTAGTTGTGGATTGTAGAAATACTTGTGTTGAAGTTTGTGATTCCCGTAGCATGCACGTATGGTGAACCGTTATGTGATGAAGTCGGAGCATGATTTATTTATTGATTGTCTTCCTTATGAGTGGCGGTCGGGGACGAGCGATGGTCTTTTCCTACCAATCTATCCCCCTAGGAGCATGGGCGTAGTACTTTGTTTCAATGACTAATAGATTTTTGCAATAAGTATGTGAGTTCTTTATGACTAATGTTGAGTCCATGGATTATACGCACTCTCACCCTTCCATCATTGCTAGCCTCTTCGGTACCGTGCATTGCCCTTTCTCACCTCGAGAGTTGGTGCAAACTTCACCGGTACATCCAAACCCCATGATACGATACGCTCTATCACACATGAGCCTCCTTATATCTTCCTCAAAACAGCCACCATACCTACCTATCATGGCATTTCCATAGCCATTTCGAGATATATTGCCATGCAACTTCCATCATCATCATATACATGACTTGAGCATTTATTGTCATATTACTTTGCATGATCGTAAGATATCTAGCATGATGTTTTCATGGCTTGTCCGTTTGTTGATGTCATTGCTATGCTAGATCATTGCACATCCCGGTACACCGTCGGAGGCATTCATATAGAGTCATATCTTTGTTCGAGATATCGAGTTGTAATATTGAGTTGTAAGTAAATAAAAGTGTGATGATCATCATTATTAGAGCATTGCCCCAGTGAGGAAAGGATGATGGAGACTATCATTCCCCCACAAGTCGGGATGAGACTCCGGACTTAAAAAAAGAAGAGGCAAAAGAAGCCCAAATAAAAAAAAGAGGCCAAAGAAGCCCACCAAAAAATAAAAAATAAAAAAATGAGAGAAAAAGAGGAGAAGGGGCAATGTTACTATCCTTTTACCACACTTGTGCTTCAGAGTAGCACCATGTTCTTCATATAGAGAGTCTCCTATATTGTCACTTTCATATGCTAGTGAGAATTTTCATTATAGAACTTGGCTTGTATATTCCGATGATGGGCTTCCTCAAACGCCCGAGGTCTTCATGAGCAAGCAAGTTGGATGCACACCCACTTAGTTTCCAGTTTGAGCTTTCATACACTTATAGCTCTTAGTGCATCCATTGCATGGCAATCCCTACTCCTCTCATTGACATCAATTGGTGGGCATCTCCATAGCCCGTTGATTAGCCGCGTCGATGTGAAACTTTCTCCCTTTTTGTCTTCTCCACATAAACCTCCACCATCATATTCTATTCCACCTATAGTGTTATATCCATGGCTCACGCTCATCTATTGCGTGAAAGTTGAAAAGTTTGAGAAAATCAAAAGTATGAAACAATTGCTTGGCTTGTCATCGGGGTTGTGCATGATTTGAATATTTTGTGTGATTTTGTAGGGATAACTTTCTTTGGCCATGTTGTTTTGAAAAGACATGATTGCTTTATTAGTACGCTTGAAGTATTATCGTTATGTCAAATGATAGACTATTGCTTTGAATCACTCGTGTCTTAATATTCATGCCATGATTAGACATATGATCAAGATTATGCTAGGTAGCATTCCATATCAGAAATTATCTTTTTTTATCATTTACCTACTCGAGGACGAGCAGGAATTAAGCTTGGGGATGCTGATATGCCTCCGTCTATCTACAATTTTTGATTGTTCCATGCCAATATTCTACAATTTCCATATACTTTTGGCAATTTTTTATAATATTTTTGGGACTAACATATTGATCCAGTGCCCAATGTTAGTTCCTGTTTGTTGCATGTTTTATGCTTCGCAGAAACCCCATATCAAACAGAGTCCAAACGGGATAAAAACGGACAGAGAATATTTTTGGAATATTTGGGAAATATGGGAGGAAGAATCAACGTGTGACGGTGCCCAAGGTGGCCACGAGGCAGGGGGCGCGCCCCTGACCCTCGTGGGCCCCTCGTAAGGCGGTTGCTGCTTGTTGCAAGAAAGCTAATTTTAGGGAAAAAATTGTGGGGAAGGTTTCAATCCATTCGGAGTTATGGATCTCTGGATATATAAGAAACGGTGAAAGGGCAGAATCCAGGAGCGCAGAAACAGAGAGAGATAGAGAGACAGATCCAATCTCGGAGGGGCTCTCGCCCCTCCAACACCATGGGAGCCAAGGACCAGAGGGGAAACCCTTCTCCCATCTAGGGAGAAGGTCAAGTAAGAAGAAGAAGAAGAAGGGGGCTCTCCCCTTGCTTCCGGTGGCGCCGAAACGCTGCCGAGGGCCATCATGATCACCGCGATCTACACCAACACCTCCATCATCTTCACCAACATCTCCATCACCTTCCCCCATCTATATTCAGCGGTCCACTCTCCCGCAACCCGATGTACCCTCTACTTGAACATGGTGATTTATGCTTCATATTATTACCAATGATGTGTTGCCATCCTATGATGTCTATGTAGATTTTCCTTGACGTACCGGTGACTGATGAATTTCTATGATTGGTTTAATTTTCTTGTGGTTATGTTGCTTCCCTATTGTGCCCTCTGTGTCGCGCAAGCATGAGGGATTCCCGCTGTAAGGTGTTGCAATACGTTCATGATTCGCTTGTAGTGGGTTGCTTGAGTGACAGAAGCATAAACCCGAGTAAGGGGGTTGTGGCGTATGGGATAAAGGGGACTTGATGCTTTAATGCTATGGTTGGGTTTTACCTTAATGATCTTTAGTAGTTGCGGATGCTTGCTAGAGTTCCAATCATAAGTGCATATGATCCAAGAAGAGAAAGTATGTTAGCTTATGCCTCTCCCACATAAAACTTGCTATCGGTCTAGTAAAGTAGTCAATTGCTTAGGGACAATTTCACAACTCCTACCACCACTTTTCCACACTTGCTATATTTATTTTATTGCTTCTTTATCTAAACAGCCCCTACTTTTTATTTACGTGCTCTTTATTATCTTGCAACCTATCCAACAACACCTGCAAAGTACTTCTAGTTTCATACTTGTTCTAGGTAAAGCGAACACCAAGCGTGCGTACAGTTGTATCGGTGGTCGATAGAACTTGAGGGAATATTTGTTCTACCTTTAGCTCCTCGTTGGGTTCGACACTCTTACTTATCAAAAGAGGCTACAATTGATCCCCTATACTTGTGGGTTACCACTTCACTAGATTCAAAGGCGATGGCCAGCGAGTCACCGCCGGCCGCTCACTTTCCCAAGACCAAGGGCGACGACGAGGTGCTGTCCCAAAGGACCTTCCCGGGCCAGTGAGAGGTACGGGGGGCCGTCAGGGTGGCGCCAGAGGGTGACCCTTCGGCCGCCGAACACCCGGAAGAGAAGACCCCCATGGATACTGGCGATGGGGGCCATGTCCAGTTCGGACCCCAGCCGAATACGGTTCCGGAGACCTATACGGCTCCAGAATCTGGCAAGCAGCCTCCTTCGAAAGAAGGAGGTGTGCCTATTCTGTCGGTGACCTCTGTCCAACCAGAGGCACCGGACGCTCTCTTGGAAGCGCTGCGAAGCGCTCCCATTGTGGAGGAACATTGTACCCTCATGGGTACAGTGATTGAGAAGATTCAGTCCGCGAAGAGCGGACTGACTGAAGCATGCACAAGCCTTCTAAAAGGCTTTGAGGTGAGCAACGTAGTTATATAAAAAGAATGTCACAGTATAGACAGTTGCCCCTGAGACACTGTCCGGCGTTCGAAAAGAAAAGCCAGACAGAGGATCAAGTAATTTTCGCAGGAAACTAATTAAATGTGTCTTATGTGAATAAGTAGGCGTCGTTGCTGACTGCGACCGCACACGCTGCCGAAGTCTCCAGACTAAAGCAGGGACTGGAGCGGGCCGAGGAGGAGCTCGGCCAAGCGAGGAAGCAGCTAGAGGATAAGCAAGGTATGTGATGACCTGTTGTATATTCAGAAAGAATGAATGATGTGTATTGACCAGAGTGCCATGATATTTGTAGGAGCAGCGACCGAGGTCGAGGTCCTTAAAAAGGCGCTGGCCGAGGCTGAGGAGAAGGTTGCTAAGGAACAAGCCACCCGTGAAAAGCACAAGGCCAGGCTCGATGAGGTCCAGCAAGAGCTCCAGGATGCTGTGAAGAAATGCGAGTCCTTGGAGCGCGATGTTTCGGCTCAAGAGACCGAACTCGCCAAGGCTCGACAAAGGGCACAAGAGGCCCGGGTTGAAGCCCAGGGCACTTTCCAGGAAATCCAGGAGGCCAAGAAAAAATCACGGCGGGTAATCTTTATTTGAGGGAGTCCTGGATTTGGGGGTATCCAGATAGCCAGACTATATACTTCGTCCGGACTATTGGAGGATGAAGATACAAGACTCAAGACTTTGTCCCGTGTCCGGATGGGACTCTCCTTTGCGTGGAAGACAAGATTGGCGATCCGGATATTATATTCCTTCCTTGTAACCGACTCCTTGTAAACCCTAGCCCTCTCCGGTGTCTATATAAATCGGAGAGGTTGGTCCTTAGAAGGCCGATCACAATCACAATCATAACCATCTTAGGCTAGCTTCTAGGGTTTAGCCTCTACGATCTCGTGGTAGATCTACTCTTGTACTACTCATATCATCAATAGCAATCAAGCAGGAAGTAGGCTTTTGCCTCCATCGAGAGGGCCCGAACCTGGGTAAACATTGTGTCCCTTGCTTCCTGTTACCATCAGCCTAAGACGCACAGATCGGAACCCCCTACCCGAGATCCACCGGTTTTGACACCGACATTGGTGCTTTCATTGAGAGTTCCTCTGTGTCGTCGCTGCAAGGCTTGATGGCGCCTTCAATCGTCAACAACACGCTCCAGGGCGAGACTTTTCTCCCCGGACAGATCTTCGTGTTTGGCGGCTTCGCACTGCGGGCCAATTCGCTTGGCCATCTGGAGCAGATCGACAGCTACGCCCCTGGCCACCAGGTTAGGTTCGGAAACCTGAACTACACGGCCGATATCCGCGGAGACTTGATCTTCGACAGAATCGGGCCTGTGCCGGGAACGCCGAACAGTCACAATGAGCACGGCTTAGACCTGCTGTCAGACAATGCTCGGGATATCACCCCTGTAGCAGCCTCGGACCTAAATCCGGAGCAGACTGGACGGCCCGAGGACGGGTGGATGGACCCCGCCCCGCCGGCCGCACACTCATCGGCGGTAGAGCCGAACACAGGCCTCACCTCTAAGGAAGCTTGTGACTCCGGACCCCCGGACTCATATCCGGTTGTAGGTTCCAGCCCACGCGCTCCCGAGCCCGCCGAGCCTGGTTGGGCTCCGGTAATGGAGTTTACCGCTGCGGATATCTTCCGGCACTCTCCCTTTGGCGACATGCTGAACTCGTTAAAGTCTCTCTCTTTGTCAGGAGGCTCTTGGCCGAACTATGTCCGGCTCGAGTGGGAAGCAGGCGACGAAGGAATTCGTGGGCCAACCACCACCCACTTCATTGCCACGGTCGACGATCTAACTGACGTGCTTGACTTAGACTCCGAAGACATCGACGGTATGGACGACGATGCAGGAGAAGTATAGGAACCACCGCTCACGGGGCGGTGGACAGCCACCTCCTCATACGATACACTCCAAAGGAAACCAATGGCGATGAGGCAATAGAGGATAACCCCTCAGGGAGAAAAGCAAAGCATGGGCGTCGTCGGCGCCGCTCCAAGCCCCCCCACAACAATACCGGCCCAGGAGATGAAAACAATCCGAATGGTGCCGAAGAGGAATACAACCCTGATCAGCCTGCCTTCGAGTAGGCCGAGCAGGAAGATGAGAAGGCCAGCCCAGACGAACAGGCGACGGACGGATATCCGGAGGAGGACAATACATGCCCCCCTCCGAAGACGAGATTAGCGTCGGTGACGACGAGTTCGGTGTGCTTGAGGATCCCGTGGCGCAGGAGTGCTTCAAGCGTCGGCTTATGGCCACTGCGAGGAGCCTAAAAAAGAAGGAGCAGCA
Source organism: Triticum aestivum (assembly GCF_018294505.1). NCBI lineage: Eukaryota > Viridiplantae > Streptophyta > Magnoliopsida > Poales > Poaceae > Triticum > Triticum aestivum. Next base: position 762,676,167 of record NC_057798.1, on the reverse strand, counting down.
ACTCCAAGCTGATCAAGCCCTGCTCACAGATAGATGGACTGAAGTCCTAGCAGCCGAGGAATATGGACTCGAGCGCCACACCGCTGACCGGCCACCTCGTGGCTGGGATAAAACGGCATATCAGCCCGAATACCAGCCCGCACCCCCACGCCAATACACTACAGCCCGGGTGAGGGAGTCCTGGATTAGGAGGTGTCCGGATAGCCGAACTATCACCTTTGGCCGGACTCCTGGACTATGAAGATACAAGATTGAAGACTTCGTCCCGTGTCCAGATGGGACTTTCCTTGGCGTGGAAGGCAAGTTTGGCGATACAGATATGTAGATCTCCTACCATTGTAACCGACTCTGTGTAACCCTAACCCTCTTCGGTGCCTATATAAACCGGAGGGTTTTAGTCCGTAGGACGAACAACAATCATACCATAGGCTAGCTTCTAGGGTTTAGCCTCTCTGATCTCATGGTAGATCTACTCTTGTACTACCCATATCATCAATATTAATCAAGCAGGAGTAGGGTTTTACCTCCATCGAGAGGGCCCGAACCTGGGTAAAAACATCGTGTCCCTTCTCTCCTGTTACCATCCGCCTAGACGCACAGTCCGAGACCCCCTACCCGAGATCCGCCGGTTTTGACACCGACATTGGTGCTTTCATTGAGAGTTCCTCTGTGCCGTCATCTTTAGGCCCGATGGCTCCTCCGATCATCAACAACGATGCAGTCCAGGGTGAGACTTTTCTCCCAGACAGATCTTCGTATTCGGCGGCTTTGCACTGCGGGCCAATTTGTTTGGCCATCTGGAGCAGATTGAAAGCTACGCCCCTGGCCATCAGGTCAGATTTGGAAGTTTGAACTACACGGCTGACGTCCGCGGAGACTTGATCTTCGACGGGTTCGAGCCACAACCAAGCGCGCCGCACAGTCACGATGGGCATGATCTAGCTCTGCCGCCGAACAGTGCCCTGGAGGCCGCACCAGTGTCCGCTCTGACCCTTAGCTCGGAGCCGACTACACCGATCGAGGACGAGTGGCTAGACATCGCCTCGGGGGCGGCGATCTCTACGGCGATTGAGCCGAACACCATCCATGTCCTTTGCAAGGCTCGTGACTCCAAGGTGCCGGACTCCTCTCCGGACTCCGAACCTTCCACGCCCCTGCCAATCGAATCCGATCGGGCACCGATCATGGAGTTCACCACCGCGGACACCTTTCAGCACTCGCCCTTTGGCGACATCCTGAATTTACTAAAGTCTCTCTCTTTATTAGGAGAGCCTTGGCCGGATTATGGTCGGGAAGGTTGGGATGCGGACGACGAAGAAATTCAAAGCCCACCCACCATCAAACTTCGTAGCCACTGTCAAAAATTTAAACGACGTGCTCGATTTCAACTCCGAAGACATCGACGGTATGGACGACGATGTAGGAGATAAGCATGAACCAGCACCCATAAGGCACTGGATAGCCACCTCATCTCACGATGTATACATGGTGGACACACCTAAAGTAAGCGATGACGAGGAACAACGGGACGCCACGAGGGATCATCCCCTCGAAAAGCGGACAAAACGGCGACGTAAGTGCTGCTCAAGATCCCGCCTCGACAAAGACAGCAGCCATACAGGCCCAGCCATAGAGCAGGGCGAACCGATGGACGGCAAACATGCTATCGAGCAACCATCCGAACAGGATAATATGGATAAACAATCCGTCCCCGGCGAAGATAACAGTTTGGGCGATCTCATGCCGGACAAGTTGCTGGAGCAGAAGAACCTCCACAAAAGGCTCGTCACCACTGCGCGTAGCCTGAAAAAGCAGAAGCGGAAGCGGAAGCTCAAAACAGCGGGAGACGCGCTCAGAATCAGATGGAGCAAAGTACTCAACACTGCAGACAAACACCGCGATAGTCGCCGAATAAAGAGCTACCCAAAGCGAAAATTACTACCCGAATTTGATGAGGAGGCCGTAGAGCCCCCGTAATCAAAGAACAAGGAGACCACCCGGTCGGATAGACGACCCCATGGCAAAAATAGAGCGGCAAACAGCGCCGCACACAAGCCGGTACACGATCCGCACACGGATTCGCATCAAAAAGATGGCCTAGTTAGATCTATCTACGGGCCAAGAAAGCAAGCTCTAGTAAGCAATGCAACACGTCAAGTATCCGAATATTACGGTACACCTAAATATAGGGGTGCCGCACACCCCCTATGTTTCATCGATGAGGTTCTGGATTATGAATTTCCAGCGGGATTCAAGCCAGTAAACATAGAGGCATATGACGGAACAACAGACCCTGGAGTCTGGATTGAGGATTACATCCTCCACATACACATGGCTAGAGGAGATGATCTCCACGCCATAAAATACTTACCCCTCAAGCTCAAAGGGCCAGCCCGGCATTGGCTCAAAAGCCTCCTCGAAAACACCATTGGAAGTTGGGAAGATCTCGAGGATGCTTTTCGGGCAAATTTTCAAGGGACCTATGTCCGACCTCTGGAAGCAGACGATTTAAGTCACATAACTCAACAACCCGGAGAGTCGGCCCGAAAATTCTGGAACAGATTCCTTACCAAAAAGAACCAAATAGTCGACTATCCGGACGCCGAAGCCTTAGCAGCTTTCAAACACAACGTCCGAGACGAATGGCTCGCCAGACACCTCGGCCAAGAAAAGCCAAGAACAACGGCCGCATTAACAAGCCTCATGACCCGCTTCTGCGCGGGAGAGGCTAGCTGGTTGGCAAGATGCAGTACCAGTGACCCAAGTACATCCGAAGTCAGGGATGGAAAGGGAAAACTGCAACACAACAAGGACCAGCGCCGGACCAAGGGAAACAACCCGACGAGCACGGCAGTCAACGCTGGATTCAAAAGCTCTCGGCAGAATCATAAAAAACTGCCCCTTAAGGATAACAGGGACGAGCTGTCTAACTTAAACAAAATTTTGGACAAGATATTCCAAATCCACAGTACTCCCGGGAAGCCTGCAAACCATATCCACAGAGATTGTTGGGTCTTCAAGCAGTCCGGCAAACTCAACACCGAACACAAGGGGCTCGACACACCAAGCGAGGACAATGACGAACCCCACAAGTAGAGCACCGGAAAACAAAAGAATTTCCCACAAGAAGTCAAAACAGTAAACTCACTTCATGTGACAAAAGGGAAAAATAGAGCGGCGCCCATAGTGGTAGGCGCCATACGGCCTATCCCAGAGGAGTCCCGCCACTGGTTGTTAAAACCAATCACCTTCGACCATCAGGATTACTCTAGAACTATCCAGAATGCAGGATGGACTGCCTTGATAGTAGATCCAGTAATTGACGGACTCCAATTTACACAAGTCCTAATGTATGGCGGCAGTGATCTAAACCTGCTATACCAGGACACAATCCGCAAAATGGGGATAGACCCAACCAAAATTCACCATAGCAACACTTCCTTTCAAGGGGCAATGCTAGGCCCATATGCCCATTGTACGGGCTCTCTACTGCTAGAAGTTGCATTCGGCTCACCCGACAACTTCCGCCGCGAAAAGTTAACCTTCCACCTCGCCCCATTTACAACTAGTTATCAAGCACTACTGGGACGCGAAGCTTTCGCCCGCTTTAACGCAATACCGTATTATGCATCCCTTACACTTAAAATGTCCGGTCCGCGAGGCATCATCTCCTTAAAGGGAAATATCGAGTGTTCCTCGAGCGCGGAAGATTGTGTGACTGCCTTGACAGCCACACACTAAACCGGCTTTTCTAATCAAAGCACCTAAACAGGTCGTCCAGACCCCGGACACGGTTAGACGAGTCCGGTGTAAACATACAAGGGCTTACTAGCCGCATACCCCAGCACAAGGGGCTCCGTGCCTGTACAACAAGAGACAATAAAGCTCAATCTTATTCATTTTATGAATCGTACTTTGTTTATTTAATATAATGTACATTTTTTGCACGATCTTTTTCAACTAAGTTCCTCTCTTTTACAGATGAACACCGTGCTACACCCGTCCAGGATACGGCACAACGGAGACACATGCGCAGATGTGCAGTAGGGGCCCGTGACAAGGATTCTTTTCAGATTAAGACCCTGCGTAAACCTTTTTTACTGTCTCTTGTTGATACACATCCCCTGGTTTCTTGCCATAACCGAGGAGGAGGCTGGCGTTTTGGCATGGGCCACGTCAGAATTTTGCGCGTACCTGGACACCAGGGGCTTATTACCAAGGGCGTCGTTCGTCCCGTTTTCATAAAGACCGAATACCTTAGGGAGTGTTCGGTGTCTCGAGTTAGGCCTTATATGCATCAGCTCCGAATCATGTCTTTGGTCAAATGTTGGGTTTGCCCGGCTCCTGTGTTTTGCTGCCTTACGTTCCGCTCTATCGGCTAAGGCGGCACCAGGAGAACTACTGCGATTGTGCCCCGGTTCGGCCAGGCGAGCACCTCAGTAGAGAAAGCCAAAAACTGTCTATCATGATATAGCATGAGGCTCGTCAACCACTCGATGACCCACCGGAATCTATAGGATTCCTGCGCATTGACGAAGAGCCGTTTCCCGGTCAGGCACATATGTGCCCCGAATTCGGGTGAGCGCGGTGCCCCTAGGGGCTATATAGTAGCCCCACTGTCAAACTCCAATGGCTAAGTGAAAGTGAGAAAGCATTATAGTCCGATTGCCTAGTTTGCTATGCTACCACCTCCTTTATAGGACCAAGACGTTGGATCAAGTGTGAAAATGCGCCTTTCGCAAACACCCCCGCATTATATGCGTGGGGGCCGAAGCTGAAGACTGCCATCTTTCAGGTTATATATACATATACATTAGCGGCCGCACAGGAGGTATTTTAATTCTTGAAAGGCACAAGTATAAAAAGCTTTTTCCATCGATACATTGTTTCACAATAATACATGTTATTCGAACATAATATCCTTCGAGCACTGCGTCTCTATTAAACAAGCGCCCTGCGGAACTTCCTGAAAATAGTGCTCGACAGATACTCGGCTTCCGTCCGAATCTTGGGATGCAACATCGGTGGCCTTCATCTCTGACTAGTATGTCTTGGCACGGGCAAGAGCCATCCGCGCACCCTCTATGCATGCCGACCTCCTCATTGCATTGATATGCGGCACCGCACCAAGGAATTGCTGCACCAACCCAAAATAACTCTTCGGCTCGGGCCTTTTCAGCCACAAAAGACTCACGACATCCTTCATGGCAAGTGCGGATAACCTATTCATCTCCGCCCATTCGGCCAAGCGATCGGTTAATGGAAGTGGGTGCTCTGGATTATGGAACTGCAACCAAAAAACCTTTTCCATTTCGTGATCTTTTTTATCTCGGAAGTGTTCGTCCGCGTTCGCGGCACTTGCCGCCAAGTCCAGATAAGCATCCTCCGCACTCCACAGCCGGTCCAACTGAGCATAATTAGGATCCATGAATTTCCTTCGCAGCAGAAAGGGCTTTCCAGCCGCGATATCTCCGGCCTGACGCAGCTCCTCCTTCATAGCTCTCATCGCAGAGCGAGCATCCTTGGCCTCGGTAGTGGCCTTCTTCAGGTCCCCTTGCACCGCTTGATCTTATTTTTCAAGAAGCTGGCAGCGGTCGGCAGCATTCTTCAACTTCACGGCCATCTCGACCATTTCTTTCTTTCTTCGGCAGTGAGCAGCCTGTTCGGCTTTTAGCTCTTCGGCCGCCTTCAAGCCAGCCGCATCACTCTTTCTGGCCTGCTCCCTGGCTCGGGCGAGCTCCGCCCGAAGGTTCTCCATGGCGGCGGCACCATCTGCATCAAGCATACATGTTGTAAGGCACGGGCATCAAGCTCCCTTACCAGGTGTCCGTGGAGAAATTGCATACCTTGCAACTCGTCAAGTCGCTTATTGACAAGCACGATGTCGGCATCCGACACGTCAAGTTGCCGCTTTAGTTCGGCAAATTCATCAGTCCGGCTATCCACCAGACCCTTCGCCACCTACATAGGAAGGGCGACACATTATACCTGGGATTATGATCCTCGGCGCGCTGTCATTTTTGACAACACACCGAGCCTCAGGGGCTACTATCTACATAGGGCGCATTTTATATGCGGAACTGTCAGAAGGTACATCATTTTGCGTACCTCAAAACCTGTCAGAACTGCAATCAGCTCTCAGCGGCTGAAATCCTTTCAATCACCGTACCCATTAACGCACGGTGATCTTCTGAGATAGACGCTCGCCCGAGAAGATCCTTCAGCTCCTCCAACCGTGCACCAGGTGGTGCCGGACTCGTCCGATGGCCTTTTTCGAAGGACGGACGCGGAGGGCTTTGAGGGGAAATACGACTGTCTTTCGGCCCCACCGGACTCGGAGAAACCCTCCGCGACGACACCTCAGGGTCGCCTGCCTCGCAAGACGGTACGGCAGGGGGAGGCGTTTCGCTCTCTATCATCTCCAGACGAAGATCTCCCGAAGACGAGCTCTGCTGAGAAGGGCTGAGATCCGAACTACAAAGGTAAAATTTAGGTTATCTTCATCAGAAATAGGGCAGGGATATCCTTTAAAACAAAACTCCCATTTTTACTTATGGCTCAGTAGAGGGCTGATCCCCTTGGGGGCATAATGCGGCCGAGGCATCTCTCAGCGCAGGACCCTCTGACGAAGATTTCTTCCCCCGCTTTGAGACCATGGTCTCCGGGTCTTCAGAGGCGGTCCTCTTCTTCCCTTGGATGGAGGGATTCTCGATCCCTCCTTTCCTAACAGCCTCCTTCGCGGAGGCGGTGGCTTCCTTGTTCCCCCCTTCACCTTCTTCCGAAGGCGCAACCTCCAGCATCCTAGTTAACACGGGATCCGACGTGTTCTCAGGGAGGGGGGCCGGACACCTGATTAACTTTGCTTTCGCTATCCACTCCTGTTCAAGGGACAGCTCTTTTGAGGGCAAATTCATGATAAATATGGGATAGCAAGTCTGGGTACAGGGCTACTTACTTGAGTATCCGGGCGATTGCAGTTTAGACCTGCGTCCTCGGTCAAGTCCGGACACATCGTTTGTGATCTAAAGAAAAGCTTGTACATCTCCACGGGCGTCGCGCCCATAAAATGTTGGAGAGCTCATGGTCCCTTCGGGTTAAATTCCCACAGGCAGAGGGGGCCACGTTTGTAGGGCAGGGTACGTCGAATCAGCATGACCTGCGCTACTACGACCAGAGTGATCTCTCTCTAGAAGATCTTGAATGCGGCCCTGCAACAAGGGCACGTCCTTGGACGGCCCCCAGTCAAGTCCCGTGTCCAGATGGGACTATCACCTTTGGCCGGACTCCTGGACAATGAAGATACAAGATTGAAGACTTTGTCCCGTGTCCAGATGGGACTTTCCTTGGCGTGGAAGGCAAGCTCGGTGATACGGATATGTAGATCTCCTACCATTGTAACCGACTCTGTGTAACCCTAACCCTCTTCGGTGCCTATATAAATCAGAGGGTTTTAGTCCATAGGACGAACAACAATCATACCATAGGCTAGCTTCTAGGGTTTAGCCTCTCTGATCTCATGGTAGATCTACTCTTGTACTACCCATATCATCAATATTAATCAAGCAGGAGTAGGGTTTTACCTCCATCGAGAGGGCCCGAACCTGGGTAAAAACATCGTGTCCCTTGTCTCCTGTTACCATCCGCCTAGACGCACAGTCCGGGACCCCCTACCCGAGATCCGCCGGTTTTGACACCGACACCGGGGCAATAGGAAAGACCTGCAAGATATACTGGAAAACAAAGCAGGACAACCAAGATCGATCTACGGATCGCGGGGGCGTGCCCCAACACGCGATGATGACCGTCACGCCGGATACACTATCAACAAGTACGACCGGGACGAACACAGCCACCCAGACCAATTCGAACTGCGTAGCCACATAGGCCGGCACAGAGGCGCCGCACACCCCCTCTGCTTCACCGATGAAGTGATGGATCATGAATTCCTAGAAGGGTTCAAACCCGTAAACATCGAATCATACGATGGCACAACAGACCCCGCAGAATGGATCGAAGATTTCCTTCTCCACATTCACATGGCCCGCAGAGACGATCTACGCGCCATCAAGTATCTTCCCCTTAAGCTCAAAGGACCCGCCCGGCACTGGCTAAACAGCCTGCCCGCAAACTCCATTGGCAGTTGGGAAAACCTGGAAGACACGTTTCTCGATAACTTCCAGGGCACATACGTGCGACCACCGGACGCCGATGATTTGAGCCACATTACTCAACAGCCCGGAGAGTCAGCCAGGAAATTCTGGACTCGGTTCCTAACTAAAAAGAACCAAATAGTCGACTGTCCGGACGCTGAAGCCCTGGCGGCCTTTAAGCATAATATCCGTGATGAGTGGCTCACCCGACACCTCGGCCAGGAAAAACCCAAGTCCATGGCAGCTCTCACGACACTAATGACCCGCTTTTGCGCGGGCAAGGACAGCTGGTTGGCTCGCAGCAGCACTATGCCACATTCTGGCACTTCGGATGCCCGTGACAACAACGACAAGCCACGGCGCAACAGACATAAGCGATGGAACAACGGCGACAACACTGAAGACACAACATTTAACGCCGGATTGAGCGGATCCAAATACGGTCAGCGGAAGAAGCCGTTCAAAAGAAATAATCAGGGACCGTGCAGTCTGGACCGCATACTTGAACGTCCGTGCCAAATTAATGCCACCCCGGACAAGCCAGCCAACCACACCAATAGAGACTGTTGGGTGTTCAAACAGGATGGCAAAATAAACGCCGAAAACAAGGACAAGGGGCTGCACAGCGACGATGACGAGGAACCCCGGCGTCCGAACACAGGGGGACAGAAGAAATTTCCTCCCCAGGTGAAAACGGTCAACATGATCTACGCCACCCACATTCCCAAGCGGGAACGGAAGCGAGCACTTCGGGACGTCTATGCGATGGAGCCAGTCGCCCCCAAATTCAACCCATGGTCAGCTTGTCCGATCACCTTTGATCATAGGGATCACCCTACCAGCATCCGTCACGGCGGCTCAGCCGTATTGGTCCTAGACCCAATCATCGACGGCTTCCACCTCACGCGAGTCCTTATGGACGGCAACAGCAGCCTGAACCTACTTTATCAGGACACAGTGCGCAAAATGGGCATCGACCCTTCAAGGATCAAGCCCACCAAAACCACCTTTAAAGGTGTAATTCCTGGAGTAGAGGCCCATTGTACGGGCTCTATAACATTGGAAGTGGTCTTCGGATCTCCAGATAACTTCCAAAGCAAAGAGTTAATCGTTGATATCGTCCCTTTCCGTAGTGGTTACCACGGACTTCTCGGACGAACCACATTCGCTAGATTCAATGCAGTACCACACTATGCATACCTCAATTCTTAAGATGCCAGGACCGCACGGGGTCATAACAGTCAACGGAAATATGGACCGCTCTCTCCGTACAGAAGAGCATAATGTAGCCCTCGCGGCGGAAGTACAATGCGGCCTCCTCCGACAAACCACCAATCCGGCGACGACAACCTCGAACACCGTCAAACGAGTCCGGAGCACCCCGCAACAGGATCACCAGGCACGCCAAGAGCGCGACTAGCAGTCCGACCTCCGCTCAAGCCCCATCAAAGCAGCATTCGTGGCATGCGTACACAATTACGCACTCGAAATACCATGGGCATAGGCGGAGGCGCAGCAGTGACTCAGTCAGCAGTGCGGTATCACCGCAACATACCTTCATAACCTTCCCTTTTTATCGTTCAGGACATTGCTTTAGGGCAGCCTCTTCAGAAGAGCCCGATTGTCGGACTTACATAGGAGAGAAAACCAAGGAGGCAACAGGCTTTGCGCACAAAAGGAAATACCCAGGTGGAATCTGTTCACGACCGTTATACCTGTTTTATATACCTACATGCAGCCTGCCCTTGGATAGGACATGTTAAATAGTCCTATTTACTTATGCTTAAATGCAACCATTGTACGCATACGCTTAAACGTATTATTCATCAATGGGAGATAATATATAGCGTCAGCTTATTATTCCTCTTTGCGCATTTTTCTTGCAAATGTTTATTTAATATTGCATCCGTACACCTTGGTACGATTAGTTTGCCAGGGGCTTCATATGGTGCCTCATAATACGGCAAAACAAGTCCGAACACTTTCAACAATGCGGCACCCCGAACTTATAGCACTATATGCATCAGCTCCGAATCACGTCTTGGGTCAATAGTTGGGTTAGCCCGGCTCCCTTGTTTTGGTACCTTACGTTCCATCATATCGGCTAAGGTAGCACAGGGAGAACTACTGCGATTGTGTCCCAGTTCTTCCGGACGAGCACCTCAGTAGAGAAAGCCCATAACTGACCGGCATGATGCAGCGAGAGCTGGTCGCTGTTCGAGAGGTCTTAAAATCCTTAAATATTTTTTTTGCTTTAGGCGATGAATCGGCCTTGTCCGATTTAGGCGTATATAGCGCCCCAATTCGGCCCTCTGAATTCTAGGGGCTTCGCCGAAATTTAAAATTGTAGACTTCTATGGCTAAGTGAAAGTTATAAAGTCGTATAGTCCGATTGCATTGTTCGCTGCGCCGGATACCTCCTTAAGGGACAAAAAATTTGGATAAAGAGTATCCGGGTTTTTCCAGGAACACCCCTGTACTAGCTACGTGGGGGCGGAAGCCGACGACTGGCCTACTTTCACAATTTTATAAACAGCCGCACATAAGGTAATATTTTAAATCAAACAGTGCTACATAGCGCAAGTAACTTCGTCTTTATATTACAACAATGACAGAGGTACATTTACTCAAGGATTGTGTCCTTGGTACATTCATCGACCACAAGACGAGCGCCCTTCATAACGCCATCATAATATTTCTCAGGATAGCGATGCGCCTTGCCCTCCGGCGGCCCGTCCTTCACCAGCTTCTCTGCATCCAGCTTGCCCCAATGCACCTTCGCGCGGGCAAAGGCCCGGCGGGCCCCCTCAATGCAAACGGATCGCTTGATAACTTCAAGCCGCGGACAGGCATTCACCATCCGCTTGATCAGGCCGAAGTAGCTAGTGGGCAGGGGCTTACCAGGCCCCATCCGGACCGTGAAATCTTTCATAGCCACTTCGGCCGCCCTGTGGAGTTCAACCAACTGCTTCAGTTGGTCACTCAGAGGTGTTGGATGTTCGGCCCCAGCATACTGGGACCAGAACAGCTTCTCTATTGCGCTCCCCTCCTCGGCACGGTAGAACTCCACGGCATCTGATACGCTGCATGGCAGATCCGCGAATTCCCCTGGAGAGCTCCGAATTCGGGTAAGTAAAAGAAACGCCTCCTCCACATGCTTGCTTTGCATAAAGAATTTCTTACCCGCCGCTATCTTCTTGGCTGCCTGGATTTCATGCTGTGCCTTCTCGGCTTTGGCCTTGGCGTCTTTCATACTCACAAGGACCTTCGCAAGATCGGCCTCTTTCACCTTAAGCTCATGCTCCAAGGACTCGAACTTTTTACCGAGCTCCTGGAGCTCTTGCTGTACCTTGCCCACTCTAGCATCTTGCTTCTCACGCTCCTTGCGCTCCAGAGCCGCCTTGTCCTCGGCCTCGGACAACACTTTCTTCAGAGAGGCCATTTCGGTGGTGGCCCCTGTTACAAAGTCACAATGCTTTGTCGTTAGAATAACCAATTTTGCCTATTCTTCATTATATGAGAGCGGGGAATTACTCACCTTTGTTCTCTTCGAGCTGCCTCTTTGTGAGGCCGAGCTCTCCCTGCGCCTGCTCCAGGTCCCGCTTTAGTCCGGCAACCACGGCTATGCGGACAGCAGCGGCAAGCAGCATAGCTTGCTTATTCACATGCACACTTACTATTAGACTCCTGCGGATTATAATTGACCCTCCGTTTGGTTTTTCTTTCCGAACACCAAACAGAGTATCAGGGGCTACTACCTATTGGGTGGTCATTTCACACATTTATATTACTTACCTCAAAGCCTGTCAGGAGGCTGGTGCAAGCTTCAGTTAGTCCGCTCTTGGAGGACAAAACCTTCTGAATCACCGCACTCATAAGAGTACGGTGCTCTTCATCCATGGAAGCGCCGCGAAGCGCTTCCAGTATACAATCCGATGCCTCAGGCATAATAGAAGTCCTCGGCACAGACGGCTCGCCCTCCCTAACGAGGGGCTACCCGCCTGAGTCCGGAACCACTGGAGGTTCCGGAACAGTATTCGGCTGAGAGCCTGGCTTACTGCGGCTCTCATCAACATGATCCGCGGGGATCTTGAACCCCGCGTGTCCGACGTCTGGAATTCCGCCTTGGGGCGCCTCCAGAGTCACCCCCCCCCCCCGCTCTGGGAGCCTTTGGGACAACACCTCTATGTCATCCGCAGGCTGAGGAGTAGTGGCCGTCGGGAGCGAGTTCATCGTTGAATCACTCAAGGACCCATCCGAGGACGATACCTCGGGATGGACCCTAGCCGGACTGTATACAAGTTCGGCGTTATAACAAGACTATGAAGCAAAATCACAATAGAGTGCGGATACTTACGATCGTGCTAGGGGCTTCCCCTTGGGCAGCCACCCCTCCTCGCTATCGGCGGCGGTGGTGGAGTAGTCCGAAAGGAACGCCTTTCCCTTCTTGGACGTCCCAGCCTCCCCCTCCGGGGAGGCTTTCCTCTTTTTCTCCCTCCCAGTGTGGGGAGGCAGAGTTTCTTCTTGTTTCCCTCCGCCTCCGCGGGAGGAATCTGCCTCATCATCATCGGACGACGAGGGTATGACGGCCTTGCGCCGGGGGCCTTTCCCGGCCCCCTTGTCCGCCTTCTCGGGCCCCCATCCTGTCCGGATGGGGTGGCCCCTTCCTCTTCTTCCTCCCCTTCGGGGGAGGAGTGTGCCTTGTTGTCTTCGGACGAGGCGTTCGGTACGACCTTACACCAGAGACCCTTCCTGGTCCCCGGGGCCTTCTTTTCGGCCTTCTTCTCTGGTGCCTTGTAGGGCGCCGGGACTAGCATCTCCGTCAGGAGAGCATCAGCTGGGCCTTCTGGCAGCGAAGCCGGACAGTCAATCCGCTCCACTGTCTCCACATAATCCTGATCAAATATGCACAATTACTTAAGACTCCCCCATGAATATATTGGGAAGTACTGAATCCAATGGTAGTCAGAAAACTCACCGGATGAGGAGGCCACGCGGCATGAAGTCCACGGTCCTCGGATGTGGGAGGAGGTACTTCGGAGGCCTTGAATAGCGCCTTCCATGCGTCTTTATGCGTCATGCCATAGAGCTTCCAAAGCGTCTGGTGTTTGGCCGGGACGAACTCCCACAGATTAAAAACCCGCCCTTGGCACGGAAGAATCCGGCAAACGGGCATGACCTGGATCACGCTGACAAGCTTGATGTTCTTGTCCTTCATATTCTTGATGCAGTTTTGGAGTCCGGTCAGCTCTGCAGGTTTGCCCCAAGCCAGGCCTTTCCTTTCCCAGGAAGTAAGCCGCATGGGGGTTCCGGATCGGAATTTGGGGGCCGCCACCCAGTTGGCGCCGCGTGGCTTGGTGATGTAGAACCACCCCGATTGCCACCCTTTCACGGTCTCCGCGAAGGAGCCGTCAAGCCAGGTGACGTTAGGCATCTTGCCCAGGATGGCCCCTCCACACTCCACTTGCTGGCTGCTCACAATCTTCGGCTTCACGTAGAAGATTTGCAGCCACAAGCCAAAGTGAGGCTTGATGCGGAGGAAGGCCTCGCATACGACGATAAACGTCGAGATGTTGAGGACAAAGTTTGGGGCTAGATCATGGAAATCTAGCCCGTAGTAGAACATGAGCCCGCGGACGAAGGGATGAAGTGGAAACCCCAGTCCACAGACGAAGTGGGCGAGGAACACGACCCTCTCGTGGGGTTCCGGGGTTGGAATGGCCTGCCCTTCGTCCGGTAGCCGGTGTGTGATGTCCACGGCCAAGTATCCGGCAGCCCGAAGATTCATGATATGCTTCTCCATCACAGTGGAAGCCACCCACTTGCCTCCTGCTCCGGACATGTTTAGCTCTGTGGAGAAGACTTGTACTAGGGCGCTGGAGCTCAAGGAGGTAAGGATGAGTGAGGGAGTTCCGGACTAGGGGGTGTCCGGATAGCCGAACTATCATCATCGGCCGGACTCCAAGACTATGAAGATACAAGATTGAAGACTTCGTCCCGTGTCCGGATGGGACTTTCCTTGGCGTGGAAGGCAAGCTTGGCGATACGGATATGTAGATCTCCTGCCAATGTAACCGACTCTGTGTAACCCTAGCCCTCTCCAGTGTCTATATAAACCGGATGGCTTTAATCCATAGGACGAACAACAATCATACCATAGGCTAGCTTCTAGGGTTTAGCCTCCTTGATCTCGTGGTAGATCTACTCTTGTAACCCACATCATCAATATTAATCAAGCAGGACGTAGGGTTTTACCTCCATCAAGAGGGCCCGAACCTGGGTAAAAACATCATGTCCCTCGTCTCCTGTTACCATCCGCCTAGACGCACAGTTCGGGACCCCCTACCCGAGATCCGCCGGTTTTGACACCGACATTGGTGCTTTCATTGAGAGTTCCTCTGTGTCGTCACCGATAGGCTCGATGGCTTCTTCGATCATCATCAACGACACAGTCCGGGGTGAGACCTTCCTCCCCGGACAGATCTTCGTATTCGGCGGCTTTGCACTGCGGGCCAATTCGCTTGGCCATCTAGAGCAGATCGAAGGCTACGCCCCTGGCCGTCAGGTCAGATTTGGAAGTTTGAACTTCACGGCTGACATCCGCGGGGACTTGATCCTCGACGGATTCGAGCCACAGCCGAGCGTGCCGTACTGTCACGATGGGCACGATTTAGCTCTGCAGCCGGACAGTACCCTGGAGGCCGCACTTGAACCCGCTCCGATCTACGACTCGGAGCCGGCTGCGCAGACCAAGGATGGATGGCTAGACACCACCTCAGGGGCTGCAACCTCTACGGCGATAGAGCCGAACACCGATCTTGTCCCCCATGAAGCTCGTGACTCCGAGGTGCCGGACTCCTTGCCGGACTCCGGACCTCCCGCGCCCCCTCTAGTCGAATCCGATTGGGCGCCGATCATGGAGTTCACCACGGCGGACATCTTTCAACACTCACCTTTTGGCGACATCTTGAGTTCGCTAAAGTACCTCTCGTTATCAGGAGAGGCCTGGCCGGACTGCGGCCAGGACGGTTGGGATGCGGACGACGAAGAAATTCAGAGCCCACCCACCACCCACTTGGTAGCCACTGTCGATGATCTAACCGACATGCTAGATTACGACTCTGAGGACATCGACGGTATGGACGACGATGCCGGAGACGACCAAGAACCAGCGCCCACCGGGCACTGGAAAGCTGCCTCTTCATACGACATATACATGGTGGATATCCCAAAGGATGGGAACGGCGAAGGAATAGCGGAGGATGACCCCTCCAAGAAACATCCCAAGCGCCGGCATCAGCGGCGCCGCTCTAAATCCCGCCATAGCAAGAATGAGGATTCCGGCACCGGAGACAATAATACACCGGATAGCGCCAAAGACAACCCACTCCAGCAAGATCCAGCACAGGAGGAGGGGGACGCCAGCCCTCAGGAGAGAGCGGCCGAAGAAGAGGTAGAGGACTATATGCCTCCCTCCGGAGACGAGGCAAGCCTCGACGACGACGAATTCGTCGTGCCTGAGGATCCCGTCGAATAGGACGTTTCAAACGCAGGCTTATGGCCACGGCAAACAGCCTCAAGAAAAAGCAGCAGCAGCTTAGAGCTGATCAAGATCTTCTAGCCGACAAATGGACCAAAGTCCTCGCGGCCGAAGAGCATGAACTCGAACGCCCCTCCAAAAGCTACCCCAAATGTAAGCTGCTCCCCCGATTAGAGGTGGAGGCATATGATCCCGCTTCACCAGGAGACACTACGGCTGATCCACCACCCCGTGGTCGCGACAGAGAGGCCTCAAGGCCCTTAACTAGACCCGTACCCCGGCATCGCTCGAAAAGCACAAGGCCACAGGGGAACACTCCGGACTTGTGCGACATATTGGAGGATAAGGCAAGACAATCAAGATCGATCTATGAATCACGTGGGCGCCCCACGATACGTGACGATCACCGTCACCCCGGACACAGTAAGTCCGGCCTGGCCAAACACAACAGACAAAGCTCCTTTGAGCTCCATCGCGATATTGCCCAGTACAGAGGCGCCGCACACCCACTGTGCTTCATAGATGAGGTAATGGATCATCAAATCCCAGAAGGGTTTAAACCCGTCAATATTGAATCTTATGATGGCACAACAGACCCCGCGGTCTGGATCGAGGACTATCTCCTCCACATCCACATGGTCCGCGGAGACGATCTCCATGCCATCAAATATATCCCACTCAAACTTAAAGGAGCAGCCCGGCACTGGCTTAACAGCTTGCCAGCAGAGTCAATCGGGAGTTGGGAGGACCTGGAAGCCGCATTCCTCGATAACTTCCAAGGCACGTACGTGCGACCACCAGATGCAGATGACCTAAGCCACATAATTCAACAGCCAGACGAATCGGCCAGACAATTCTGGACACGGTTCTTAACCAAGAAAAACCAAATCGTCGACTGTCCGGATGCCGAGGCCCTCGCGGCCTTCAAGCATAACATCCGCGACGAGTGGCTTGCCCGGCACCTGGGACAGGAAAAGCCGAAATCCATGGCATCCCTTACATCACTCATGACCCGCTTCTGTGCGGGTGAGGACAGCTGGCTAGCACGCAGTAACAACCTCAACAAAAATTCTGGCAGTCCGGATATCAAGGACCGTAGTGGCAGGTCGCGTCGCTACAAAAACAAACGCTGCATTAACGGCGATAACAGTGAGGGTACGATAGTCAATGCCGGATTCAGAGGCTCTAAACCCGGCCAACGGAAAAAGCCATTCAAAAGAACAACTCAGGGTCCGTCCAATTTGGACCGAATTCTCGACCGCTTGTGCTAGATACATGGCACCCCTGAAAAGCCAGCTAACCACACCAATAGGGACTGTTGGGTGTTCAAGCAGGCAGGCAAGTTAATTGCCGAAGACAGCGATAAGGGGCTACATAGCGACGACGAGGAAGAGACCCGACCGCCGAACAATAAAGGACAGAAGGGTTTCCCCCCACATGTGCGGACGCTGAACATGATATATGCCATGCACATACCCAAAAGGGAGCGGAAGCGTGCACTCAGGGATGTATACGCGATGGAGCCAGTTGCCCCGAAGTTCAATCCATGGTCCTCTTGCCCGATCACCTTTGACCGAAGGGACCACCCTACCAGCATTCGCCATGGTGGGTTCGCCGCATTGGTTCTAGACCCAATCGTCGATGGATTTCATCTCACCAGAGTCCTGATGGACGGCGGCAGCAGCCTAAACCAGCTTTATCAGGACACGGTGCGCAAAATGGGCATAGACCCCTCAAGGATTAAACCTACCAAAACGACCTTTAAAGGCGTCATACCAGGTGTGGAAGCCAATTGTACAGGCTCAGTTACACTAGAAGTGGTCTTCGGATCCCCGGATAACTTCCAAAGCGAGGAGTTAATCTTCGACATAGTCCCGTTCCGCAACGGCTATCATGCCTTGCTCAAACGTACCGCGTTCGCAAAGTTCAATGCGGTGCCGCACTACGCATACCTCAAGCTCAAGATGCCAGGCCCTAGAGGAGTCATCACGGTCAACGGAAACACTGAACGCTCCCTCCGAATGGAGGAACATACAGCGGCTCTCGCGGCAGAAGTACAAAGCAGCCTTTTAAGGCAATTCTCGAGTCCGGCTGCTAAGCGGACGGACACAGCTAAGCGTGCCCGGATTAACCTACAACACGACCACCTGGCACGTTCCGAGCACGCGTAGCAGTGCGGCCCCAACCCCAGCCCCTGTAAAACATTAAGACAGACCCTTCGCGTACTCCATTACGCTCGGAAGATACCATGGGCATGGGGCAAGGGGCTCGACCACGATAAGCCCAAAATGCGGCTCAACCGCACCAGGGGCTCTTAAGTGCGTCGTTTCTTTTTCTTTTCCTTTTATTTTTTACCCACAGGACTCCGTTCGTCAGAGGCCCTGTCCGGCAGCAGACATGCCGAACCCACGATACAACAGCCAGGGAAGGAGAAAGGCTACAACGAAAATCCAGGTGGTCTCCATTATGAGCATTAAATTTGTTTTTATGCATTATTCCGTAGCCTACGCCTGGAGGGGGACATGTTAAACAGTCCCATCCCTTGCTCACCGCACCACTTGTATCGTCCTGCACTTACAGCAGTTTTTATTTGAATAAAGCAATGTAGTACATTTTTGCTTCTAATTGCATTTCTTTCTTACACATATGTCCATCTATGACATGTTGCATCCGTACGTTTTGGTACGGCTAAATACACCAGGGGCTTATGTTTCCCGCGTTATGGTGTGATAAGTCCGAACACTTTCACAAGTGCGGCACCCTGAACTTATAGCATTATATGCATCGGCTCCAAATCATGTTCTTGGGTCAATAGTTGGGTTTGCCAGGCTCCCATGTTTTGGTACCTTATGTTCTGTTTTATCGGCTAAGGTAGCACTGGGAGAACCACTGCGATTGCGCCCCAGTTGAGCTGGGTTAATGCCTCAGTGGAGAAAGCTAAAACTGACCGTCATGATGAGGCGAGAGCTAGTCGCTGTTCGTGAGGTTCTTTGCGAGTCCCTAAAGACTTATGCCACTTTGAGCGAGGAGCCGGATTCTGTCCGGTCAAGGCATGGATAGCGCCCCAAATTCGGCCTTGCGAAAACTAGGGGCTTCGCCGAAATTTAAAATTATAGAATTCTATGGCTAAGTGAGAGTGTTCAAGCATTATAAGTCTGGTTGCCTTGTTCGTTGTGTCGAGCGCCTCCCTAGATGGACCCAAAAATGGGAACAAGAGCACTCGAGTTTATCCCGAACACCCCAGCACTCGTGGCATGGGGGCTGAAGCCGACGACTTGCCATCTCTCAGATTTGATAAACAGCCGCACAGAAGGTAATATTTTAAATTAACAAGCGTTGCTTAGCGCATATGAACCAAGTTTTTAGCGCACAGGATAACAAAATGTGAGTCTACTCAAATATTACATCTTTGGAGCACTCACCCGCAATAGTGCGGGCGCCCTTCAGCACACTCCTATAATACATCTCGGGCGTGCGATGCTCCTTGCCCTCTGTTGGGGGGTCCATCACAAGCTTCTGGGCATCCATCTTGCCCCAGTGCACCTTTGTGCGGGCAAGGGCCCGACGCGCACCCTCGATACAGGAGGAGTGCTTGATAACTTCAACCCACGGGCACGCGTCCACTAGCCGCCGCACCAGGCCGGAGTAGCTCCCAGGCATAGCCTCCTTAGGCCACAGCCGAACTATGAGGCCCTTCATGGCCTGTTCGGCCGCCTTGTGGAGCTCGACCAACTGCTTCAGCTGGTCGCTAAGGGGCACCGGATGTCCGGCCTCAGTATACTGAGACCAGAAGACCTTCTCCGTTGAGCTCCCCTCCTCGGCCTGGTAGAATGCGGCAGCATCGGACACGCTGCGGGGAAGATCTGCGAACGCTCCTGGAGAGCTCCGAATTCGGG
The DNA here is from genome assembly GCF_018294505.1 of Triticum aestivum. Classification (NCBI taxonomy): domain Eukaryota; kingdom Viridiplantae; phylum Streptophyta; class Magnoliopsida; order Poales; family Poaceae; genus Triticum; species Triticum aestivum. Next base: position 762,656,581 of record NC_057798.1, on the reverse strand, counting down.
TAAGCAACAGGTAATTAACACTCACATGCTTACTTTGCATGAAAAATGCCTTACCCGCTGCTATTTTCTTCACCGCCTCTATCTGCTGGAGGGACTTGTAGGCTTCGGCCTTTGCGGCTTTGGCACTCTCAAGAGCCGTTGCAAGCTTAGACTCTCGAGTCTTTGAGTCACGCTCCAGGCTCTCATGTTTCCTCATGAGATCCTGGAGCTCTTGCTGTACCTCCGCCACCCGCGCCTCCTGTTTCTCTCGCTCGGTGCGCTCCGCAGCCGCATTGCATTCGGCCGCGGCCACCGCCTCCTTCAGGGTCGCCACCTCGTTAGTGGCCCCTGCAATACCCTAGTTATCCTTGTCATTTTTCTTGCAACCAAAATCCTTTTCTGTAAGGTACAATTTTCATAAGGTATTACTCAGCTTCTTTTTCCTCGAGCTACTTCTTGGCATGGCCGAGCTCATTCTCGGACCGCTCGAGGTTTTCCTTCAAAGTTTTGACCTCTGCAGTCAGTGCGGCAGAGGTCAGCAGCACAGCCTGCAATCCCATATTGACATATTCTCATGACTCCTGCGTTTATCTTTCTAAAGATCCTCAGTCTGGCTTTTCTTTCCGAACACCGAACCGAGCATCAGGGGCTACCGTCTATGCGGTACCATTTTACATATAGTGAGATTCTTACCTCAGAGCCTGTTAGAAGGCTGCTGCAGGCTTCGGTCAGCCCGCTCTTGGCAAGCTGAACCTTCTGAATCACCGCACTCATAACAGTGCGGTGTTCCTCTTCGATGGAGGCGCCGTTGAGAGCCTCCAGCAAATTATCCAGCACCTCCGATTGGACGGAGGCAGCCGGCGTCACGGTCTTGCCCTTCTTCCGAAGGGGTCGCCCGCCGGACTCCGGAGCCACTATGGGTTCCGGGGCTGAGTCCGGTGCAAAGTCCGGGAGGTTGTCCTACGACACCTCCGGGGCCCTCTCCTCCTGGTGGGTCCCTTCCTGGGATCCCACCTCGGCATCGTCCGCATCACGAGGGGTGGAGGCAGTCGGAAGAGAATCCATATCCGACGCCCCTAAGGACCCGCTCGATGAAGTGGGGAGATCGTCCTTAGGCGGACTGCAGGGTTGTATGCCGCATTAGAAAGACATAATGTGGCGGAAAATGAAAACCTTGAAGTTATTCGGGAGTCCGGATACTTACGATCTAACCAGAGGCTTGGCCCTTGGAGGCCAGTCCTCGTCATCATCACTGGCGTTGGCGGCACAGTCCGGGGGGAGAGTTTTTCCCCCCTTGGACCCTTCGGCCTCCCTTGTTGGAGAGGCCTTCCTTTTCTTCCCTCCCCCCGCTGGGGGAGAGGCTTTCTTCTTCTCCTCCTCGCCTTGGTGGGAGGAGTCGGCCTCGGATTCATCATCCGATAGCACCTGAAAACGGGAACTCCTCCGAGTCCCCGTGGCCTTCTTCTTGGCCTTCTTCTCCGGCACCACGTGGGGTGCCGGAGCCAGCAGCCCCGTTAGGCGGGCATCAGCTGGGTCCTCTAGCAATGGGGCCGGACAGATAGCCTGTGCGGCCTTCTTCAGCCAGTCCTGTCAAAGGAAGGGGAGTTTAGATCCCACATAGAGTCAAACTATGAATAACAAGCGTCCCGTAAAGGACAATATCACTTACCTCGTCAGCTGTACGCTGCGAGCTGAATCCGCGATCTTCGGTAGCGGATGCGGGAGCCTCGGCGCCCTTGAACAGCACCTTCCAGACCTCTTCGTACGTAGTGTCGAAGAGCCCATTCAAAGTCTGGTGCTGCGCCGGATCGAACTCCCACATGTTGAAGCCCCGTCGTTGGCACGGGAGAATCCGGCGAATGAGCATGACCTGGACTACGTTGACAAGCTTGAGCTTCTTGTCCACCAGCTTCTGGATACAGGCTTGGAGTCCGGTCAGCTCCTCCAAATCCCCCCAGATCCGGCCACTCTCTTTCCAGGAGGTGAGCCGTGTAGGGATACCGGATCTGAATTCGGGGGCCGCTGCCCATTCGGGATCACGCGGCTCAGTGATGTAGAATCACCCCGATTGCCACCCCTTGATGGTTTCTACAAAGGTGCCCTCCAGCCACGTAACGTGGGACATCCTGCCCACCATGGCGCCTCCGCACTCCGCTTGGCTGCCCTTCACAACCTTCGGCTTGACACTGAAGGTCTTGAGCCACAAGCCGAAGTGGGGCTGGATGCAGAGGAATGCCTTGCACACGATGATAAACGCCGAGATGTTGCGAATAAAAATCGGGGCCAGATCGTGGAAATCTAGGCCGGAGTAGAACATGAGCCCCCGGACAAAGGGATGAAGTGGGAAGCCCAGTCCGCAGAGGAAATGGGGAAGGAATACTACCCTCTCATGGGGCCTAGGGGTGGGGATGAGCTCTCCCTCTTCAGGGAGCCGGTGCGCGATGTCGCTGGACAAGTATCCGGCGCTGCGCAACTTCTGGATATGCCCCTCCGTGACGGAGGAGGCCATCCACTTGCCTCCCGCTCCGGACATATTTGGAGAAGGTTGAGGTGAGATGTGCGGGCTTGGGCGCTAGAGCTCGAGTTCGCAGAGATGGATAAGCCAAGGAGGAAGAAGGCGCAGGTAAAAACATTGGATCTTTATCCCCTTATATGGGCGGACAGAAACACGCGTCCCCACCGGCCTGGTAAAACTCGCTTATCCCCCAAGCGTCATGATTGATGGCGCGGTTGGGTTACCCATGTTCGTATTGATGGGAATCCCGGAATAAGGGGAACACGATCTCTGCTTCGACAAGACGTGCCAAGGAAACCGCCTCGCTAAACGCGCTGAGATGGAACAATAAAAACAATTTGAAGGCTTGGTAGTGGTGTGATGTTACGCCACAAAATACGTCGGCGGATTGAACTTGTGTAATATTATTCTCTCTACGGTTGTATGTGGAATTTATTTTGTAGAGCCGGACACTATCCTGGTGTTCACAATATTCTATAAATTATTCGGAGGAGGAACCCGCCTTGCAATGCCGAAGACAACATGCGCGCCGGACTCGTCGTCATTGAAGCCTGGTTCAGGGGCTACTGAGGGAGTTCCGGACTAGGGGGTGTCCGGATAGCTGAACTATCATCATCGGCCGGACTCCAAGACTATGAAGATACAAGATTGAAGACTTTTTCCCGTGCCCGGATGGGACTTTCCTTGGCGTGGAAGGCAAGCTTGGCGATACAGATATGTAGATCTCCTGCCAATGTAACCGACTCTGTGTAACCCTAGCCCTATCCGGTGTCTATATAAACCGGATGGCTTTAGTCCATAGGACGAACAACAATCATACCATAGGCTAGCTTCTAGGGTTTAGCCTCCTTGATCTCGTGGTAGATCTACTCTTGTAACCCACATCATCAATATTAATCAAGCAGGACGTAGGGTTTTACCTCCATCAAGAGGGCCCAAACCTGGGTAAAAACATCGTGTCCCTCGTCTCCTGTTACCATCCGCCTAGACGCACAGTTCGGGACCCCCTACCCGAGATCCGCCGGTTTTGACACCGACAATGAGCAAAGGAGGAGGAAGGCGTGGGTGAAAATGTGGAGCCCTTATCCCTTTATAAAGGCAACGAAAGCGGTGCGCCTCCCCACTTGCCCGTTGAGAATCCTTACTTCCCAAGCGCCACGATTGATGGCGCGGTGGGATAACCCATACCCGTATTGATGAGAATCCCGTGATAAGGGGACACGATCTCTGCTTTGACAAGACATGCCAAGGAAATCGCCTCGCAATATGCGTTGTGGCTGGTTGTGGGAAAACTGTTCGAATAATGGCCCGACCGTAATGACATATCACGTCGTCTAAAAAATTGTCAGCAGAAATATCATTCTCTCTACGGTGGTATATGAAGATCATTTTGCAGATCCGGACACAGTCTACGTGTTCGATAATTACTTTGGAGTATTCGGAGATGGAAGCCGCCTTGCAATGCCAAAAACAAGACTGCGCGCCGGACTCATCGTCATTGAAGCCTGGTTCAGGGGCTACTGAGGGAGTCATGGATTTGGGGGTATCCGGACAGCCGGACTCTATACTTCGTCCAGACTATTGGAGCGTGAAGATACAAGACTCAAGACTCTGTCCCGTGTCCGGATGGGACTCTCCTTTGCATGGAAGACAAGCTTGGCGATCCGGATATTATATTCCTTCCTTGTAACCGACTCCATGTAAACCCTAGCCCTCTTCGGTGTCTATATAAACCGGAGAGGTTGGTCCTTAGAAGGCCGATCACAATCACAATCATAATCATCATAGGCTAGCCTCTAGGGTTTAGCCTCTATGATCTTGTGGTAGATCTACTCTTGTACTACTCATATCATCAATATCAATCAAGCAGGAAGTAGGGTTTTACCTCCATCGAGAGGGCCCGAACCTGGGTAAACATTGTGTCCCTTGCTTCTTGTTACCATCAACCTAAGACACACAGATCGGGACCCCTTACCCGAGATCTGCCGGTTTTGACACCGACAGCGATGTTTCGGCTCAAGAGACCAAACTCACCAAGGCTCGCCAAAGCGCACAATAGGCCCGGGTTGAAGTCCAGGGCACTTTCCAGGAAATCCAGGAGGCCAAGAAAAAATTGCGGCGGGTCAGGCTTTTAGTATGCAAAGCAAGTATGTGAAGAAGAGGTATCTCTTACTAACCCGGATTTGGAGTTCTCCAGGGGCGTTTGCGGATCTGCCGCGCACTGTTTCTGATCCTGCAGAGTTCTTCCAAGCCGAAGAAGGGAGCTCAACGGAGAAGTTGTTCTGGTCGCAATACCTTGCGCTAGAACATCCGGTGCCCTTTAGCGATCAGCTAAAACAGCTGGTCGACTACATAGGGTGGCCGAACTGGCCATGAAGGACTTTATAATCCGGTTGTGGCGTGCCGAAGCTATACCCAGCAGCTACATCGGGCTCGTGAAGCGTCTGGTAAATGCCTGCCCTCGGTTGGACGTCATCAAGCAGTCGGTCTCCATCGAGGGCGCGTGCATGGCCTTCGCCCGTGTCAAGGTGCAGTCGGCGAAGATGAACGACGTCAAGCTGGCGACCGAGGGACCACCTGAGGGCAAGGAGCACCGCACACCCGAGGGGTCTTGCATTGTGGCGACGCAATGTGCGCAAGACATTATCTTTGAATGAATACATTCATGTTGTCTTTGCCTTTGTACGATGGAACAAAATCATTATGTAATATAATGCTTGTTAGAAATTTTACCTCCTGTGCGGCCGTTTTTATGAAATCTGAGCGTTGGCCAGTCGTCGGCTTCTGCCCCACATAGGTAGTACGGGGGTGTTCGGAATGGAATGTAAACACTCTTGATCCCATTGTTTGGTCCTTGAAGGAGGTGTTTAGCGCAACGAACCAGGCAATCGGACTATGTGGCTTTAGAAACCTCACTTAGCCATAGGAGTTTGACAATACAAATTTAGGCGCAACCCCTACTATCCGAACTAGGATGTTGTAAACACCTGATCGGGTAAGAACCAATCCCTCGCATAATGCGGGAAAATCGCTAAAGATTTGAAACCTCCGAAGAGCTGGCCGGCTCTCGCCGCATCATGACAATCAGTTTTCGGCTTTCTCTACTGAGGTGCTCATCCGGATAAACCAGGACACAATCACAGTAGTTCTCCCTTTACTACCCTAGCTGATATAACGGAACATAAGGTAGCAAGCACAAGAGCCGGGCAACCCAACTATTGACCAAACACATGATTCAGAGCCAATGCATATAGTGCTAAATTCGGAGTGCCGAACTATACTCTAAAAAGTGTTCGGACTTTGTTGCCGTATTGCGGGGCGCTATGAAGCCCCAAGCAGATTAAAACGTACCAAAGTGTACGGGTGCTATTTGATAAGGTTTAAAAAAGAAAAGAGGAAAGAAGAAAGGGTAGTAAGCTAGTGCGGCAGAATTTGGGCCGCGAACTATTTCCATTATAATTTGATTAATACATCGAGGTGCATTCGTACAAGTAGTGCAATAAGCAACCGGCTATTTAATATGCCACAACCAAGGGAGAGCTGCGTGTCGGTCCTGGAAACAGGGAGAGTGATCGTTAAAGAGACCACCTAGAAATTCCCCTATACGTCCATGCTTCTTGCCGTCTTGGTGTATTTATCCTTCGAAAGGACCGGAGGTCAGGCCGTCAGGGAAGGCCTGTGGAAAAGAAACCTGAAAAGGAGAAAAAGGAAAGAGTGAAAGTACGTGTGTCCGGGGGCGGTCGAGCCATATTGTGGATCACAAGCTAGCTATGCCTCCGTCTATGCCCATGGTATCTTGAGTGCGCAGTTATGCACACACGGTACGATTGCCGCCACTTGGTCGGGACCGGGACGGAGGCCAAATTGCTAGTCGAGCTCTTGACGAGCTGGGTTGTCCTGCTGCAGAATAGTCCGGACTCTCTTGACATTGTCCGGGAGCCCGGCCGCCGAATTAAGGTTCTACTTGAAAAGGCCGCTCTATACTTCTGCTGCTAAGGCAGCGGTGTGCTCCTTGGTATGGAGGGAGAGTTCCGTGTTTCCATTAACTGTTATGACGTCGCGTGGTCCGGGCATCTTGAGCTTGAGATAAGTGTACTGCGGCACTGTGTTGAATCAAGCAAATGCGGTTCGTCCAAGCAGTGCGTGATAGCCACTGCGAAAGGGGACAATATCGAAGATTAACTCTTTGCTTCGGAAGTTGTCTGGAGATCCGAAGACAACCTCTAGTGTGATTGAGCCCGTACAGCGGGCCTCTACACCTGGAAAGACTCCTTTAAAGGTAGTCTTTATGGGCTTGATCCGTGATGGATTAATGCCCATTTTGCACACTGTATCCTGATAGAGCAGGTTTAGGCTGCTACCACCATCCATGAGAACTCGCGTGAGATGGAATCCGTCAATGATTGGCCGAGGACCAGTGCGGCTGAACCGCCATGACGGATACTGGTCGGATGATCCCGACGATCGAAGGTGATCGGGCATGACGACCATGGATTAAAATTTGGGGCGACTGGCTCTATCACATAGACGTCCCTGAGCGTGCGCTTGCGCTCCCTCTTGGGGATGTGGGTAGCATATATCATATTCACTGTTTTAACTTGGGGGGGGGCACTTCTTATGTCCCCCTGTGTTCGGTGACCGGGGCTCCTCATCATCGTCCTTGCCTTGCGACACCTTCTCCTTGTTCTCGGTATTTAACTTGCCAGCCTGTTTAAAAACCCAACAGTCTCTATTGGTATGATTGGCTGGTTTGTCTGGGGTGCCATGGATCTGGCATGAACGATCAAGTATGCGGTCCAAGCTAGAGGGTCCCGTATTGTTTCTTTTATATGGCTTCTTCCACTGAACGGACTTGGAGACCCTTGAGGGAGTCCTGGATTAGGGGGTATCTGGATGGCTGGAATATATACTTCATCCGGACTATTGGAGCGTGAAGATACGAGACTCAAGACTCTGTCCGGTGTCCGGATGGGACTCTCCTTGATGTGGAAAACAAGCTTGGCGATCGGGATATTGTATTTCCTTCCTTGTAACCGACTCTATGTAAACCCTAGCCCTCTCTGGTGTCTGTATAAACCGGAGAGGGTGGTCCTTAGAAGGCCGATCACAATCATAATCATCATAGGCTAGCTTCTAGGGTTTAGCCTCTACGATCTCGTGGTAGATCTACTCTTGTACTACTCATATCATCAATATCAATCAAGTAGGAAGTAGGGTTTTACCTCCATCAAGAGGGCCCGAACCTGGGTAAACATTGTGTCCCTTGCTTCCTGTTACCATCAGCCTAAGACGCACAGACCGGGACCCCCTACCCGAGATTCGCCGGGTTTGACACCGACATTGGTGCTTTCATTGAGAGTTCCTCTATGTCGTCGCTGCAAGGCTCGATGGCTCGTCTCGTTGTCAAGGACAAACGTTACCTCTGGGGGAGCGCTGGCTGTAGGCCAAACTCTCTGACTTCACGGCTTCATCATGGCCGCCCCATCGGCTGTCGCACCAATGATGGCCTCTCGGGTCATCACGCATGACCTTCGTGTCAATTCAAAACTCGCCGAACAGATGGATCCGATAGAGCTCTCCTCCCTTAATGAGCTCTTGGATCGCATCGCCGCTTTGGGAGTCGCTATGGACTATGACCGGATCGGGCTTAAACCCAACCAAAGGGACATTAAATCCCCGCCGGCCACCCATGAGATAGCGGTAGTGGAGGAACCACATACGGATTACCCCTCTATTTTGAGGACGAATTATGTCCGGATCACTGAGCTCCATGAGCCGGACTCCCACTCAAGGGAAGACATGACCCAGATCCCAGACTTAGGATCAGATATTGGGCCGGAAAAATTGGGCAGCACCCCAGATCCCGAGCCGTCGAACTCGGAAGCTCCCCTGCCCCTAGGCGCTAGATCGGATCAGAATCCGGATTCAGCCACGAACACCCACCCGTACTTAAACCGTCTCTCCCATATCAGAAAACAGCCCCATGAGACAGTACATCGCTACTGGGCCAGATTCCTCCTTGTGCTAAATAAGGTCAAGGACTGTCGTGAGGAGGACGCAGTCTCACTTTTCTGCAAAAACTGTACGAACAAAGGAATCCTCAATGCCATAAGTCGCCATGACGTGGTACGCTTTGCTGACTTGGCAACCATAGTACAGAAATACTATGCGATGGAAAGCGCCTGGAGAACCCAAACAGAATTTTGGGATAGTCCGGCTCTCACCAAAACCTTTGTTCGAGCTAAACGGGCGAACTCTCATAAGTCGACCGATCCAATCCCCAAGAAGGCAAAGCCCACCCCAGGGCGTGGAACCGTATTGGAAGAATGTCTCAATGGGCCATGTGAACTCCATAGTACGCCAGATACAACACCAACCCATAGCCTTAGGGCATGTTGGATACTTCGGCAGGTAGCAAAAACTGGCGAGGATCTTCTTGTAAGCCATAAAGCAGGACAACACCCCGCTACAGAACACAACACGGTACTAACAGTCTTTGAGACTTTCGCCTCGAACAATAGGCGCAAGCGAGCTCATCGAAGCTCCGCTGAAATCTGCCATGTGGCAAAAATAAATCCGTGGAATGACACTGCTATAACTTTCAATGCCAGTGTCGAACCTCGATTCCAGACCGTCCGGGCACCAGCCGCTCTGGTCCTTAGCCCAATCGTGGACGGCTTCCGGCTCACTAAAGTACTCATGGACGGCGGAAGCGGATTAAACTTGATCTAAGAAGAAACACTCAACAAGATGGAAATTGATAAAAGCTGCATTGAACAAAGCGGCACAACCTTCAGGGGAATTATCCCTAGTCGGGAAGCGCGGTGTGCAGAAAAATCACACTCGATGTGGTATTCGGCACCCCGGAGAATTATAGGTCTGAAGAAATCACATTCCAAGTGGCTCCTTTCAGCAGCGGATACCACGGCCTTCTAGGGCGGGACGCGTTTACAAGCTTTCAAGCTATACCCCATTACGGGTACATGAAGCTTAAAATGCCAGGACCCAATGGAATCATCACTCTAGCCAGTGATCCGGACGTCGCACTTCGCGCCGAAAACAAAACCGCAGCACTAGCCCTGGAAGCATTATTCGAGGCCCTAGCAGCCAAAGAATTAACAACACTGCGTGCCACCGTGGACAGGGATGACGTGATACTTGACAAGCGACCCAAGTCCACCTCATTTAAACCCGCAGACGAGATAGTCAAATTCTAAGTCCATCAAACGGACCCCACGAAGACAGCTTTCATCGGGACACAATTGAGCCCCGCAATGGACGCCGCGCTGCAAGACTTCTTACGCGAGAATTGGGACATTTTCGCCTGGCACCCATCGGACATGCCGGGCATCCCATGCAGATTGGCCGAACACAGCCTCAATATACTAAAAGGATACAAACCTGTCAAGCAGACTCTAAGGCGGTTTTCAGAGCCCAAATGTCAAGCCATGGGGGGAGATCTAGCCAAGCTACTCGAGGCCAGATTCATCAGAGATATCAAGCATCCGAATTGGCTGGCAAATCTGGTAATGGTACCAAAGAAGGACAAATCCTGGCGCCTATGCGTCGACTTCAAAGACCTCAACAAGGCTTGCCCCAAGGATCCCTTTCCCCTCCCTCGCATTGATCAAATCATCGACGCCACAGCAGGACACGACTCGCTGTGTTTCCTCGACGCATACTCTGGATACCATCAAATAAAGATGGCAGAGTCTGACCAAGCTGCAACAGCTTTTATAACGCCATATGGTCCTTTCTGCTTCAACACTATGCCTTTCGGGCTTCAAAATGTCGGCGCAACCTATCAACGCATGATTCAAACATGCCTGGAAAAGCAAATCAGAAAAACTGTGGAGGCATATGTGGACGACATGGTCATAAAAACAAGACACGTCGAAACCTTAATAAACGACTTGAGGCTTACGTTCGATAACCTCCAAACATACGACATCAAGCCGAACCCGGAAAAATGTGTTTTCGGCGTCCCCTCTGGGAAACTGCTGGGCTTCATTGTTTCCAATAGAGGAATTGAAGTGAATCCGGCAAAAATCCGAGCTCTGTCGCAGTTGGCTACACCAACAGACCTCAAGCACATCCAGAAACTAGCTGGATGCGTGGCTAGTTTGAGCTGCTTTATCTCCAGGTTAGGAGAAAAGGCATTACCTCTTTACCACCTTCTTCGGTGCACCGAACACTTCGTGTGGACGGATGCAGCCGCGGCCGGACTTGACGAAATAAAGACCTTATTGGCCAGTAATCCAGTACTAACAGCGCCAAATATCAGCGAACCTATGTTGTTGTACATAGCTGCAACACATCAAGTTGTAAGCGCAGTGCTCGTCGTCGAACGAGAGGTTGACGGATAAAAATTCCCGCTCCAGAAGCCGGTTTATTACGTATCCATGGTCCTCACCCCATGCAAATCCCGATACCCATACTACCAAAAAATAGCATACGCGGTCTTCATGGCATCCCGGAAGCTACGACACTACTTTCAAGAGTGTTCGATTATGGTGGCCTCCGAAGTACCACTCAATGACGTAATAAATAACCGCGATGCTACAGGCCGGATTGCTAAAATGGGCCATTGAGCTCCTTTCGTTCGACATAACATACAAGCCACGGCGGGCCATCAAGTCGCAAGTACTAGCTGACATTGTCACCGAATGGACAGAAGCTGAACTCCCTAAAGAGTACGGCGCGTACTCTAACGGGATCATGCACTTCAATGGCTCTAAAATGTTGGCCGGGTTGGGAGCAGGTGTAGTCCTGACGTCTCCCACTGAAGACACGGTCCGGTACGTCCTCTGAGACTGCGGCTTCCATGGCGGGGTTGAGCTTCCCGTCCTTGGATGGCGTGATCTGTTCCGGATCTAGGGCCAGAGCAGTTACAGGTGCTATCTCCTGAGTATGGTCCGATGACAGATTTAGGTCATGTTCATCATGGTGACAGGGAGCGGTTGCCGTGGTCTTGAATCCGTCGAAGATCAAGTCTCCGCGGATATCTGCGACGTAGTTCAAGCTTCCAAATTTGACTTGATGGCCAGGGGCGTAGCTGTCAATCTGCTCCAGATGGCCAAGCGAGTTGGCCCGTAGTGCGAAGCCGCCGAATACGAAGATCTGTCCGGGGAGGAAGACTTCTCCCTGGACAGCATTGTTGTAGATGATTGACGGGGCCATCGAATCTCTTGACGACGACACAGCGGAACTCTCAATGAAAGCACCAATGTCGGTGTCAAAACCGGCGGATCTCGGGTAGGGGGTCCCAAACTGTGTGTCCAAGGTCGATGGTAACAGGAGACAGGGGACACAATGTTTACCCAGGTTCGGACCCTCTCTATGGAGGTAATACCATACTTCCTGCTTGATTGATCTTGATGAATATAAGTGTTACAAGAGTTGATCTACCACGAGATCGTAATGGCTAAACCCTAGAAGTCTAGCCTGTATGACTATGATCGTCCCTTCGGACTAAGCCCTCCGGTTTATATAGACACCGGAGGGGATTAGGGTTGTACAAAGTCGGTTACAGAGAAAGGAATCTTCATATTTGGACGCCAAGCTTGCCTTCCACGCCAAGGAGAGCCCCATTCGGATACGGGAGAGAGTCTTCGGTCTTTGTATCTTCACAGCCCATCAGTCCGGCCCATGTCTAACAGGCCGGACGCCCGAGGACCCCTTAGTCCAGGACTCCCTCAGAGATAGCTGTAGAGCATCTTTATAATCACTCATTTACGTTGTGACGTTTGATAGCACACAAAGTGTTCTTCTGGTATTCGGGAGTTGCATAATCTCATAGTCATAGAAACATGTATAAGTCATGAAGAAAGCAATAGCAACAAACTAAATGATCATCATGCTAAGCTAACGGATGGGTCTTGTCAATCACATCATTCACTAATGATGTGATCCCGTTAATCAAATGACAACTCATGCCTATGGCTAGGAAACTTAACCATCTTTGATTAACGAGCTAGTCAAGTAGAGGCATACTAGTGACACTCTGTTTGTCTATGTATTCACATATGTACTAAGTTTCCGGTTAATACAAATCTAGCATGAATAATAAACATTTATCATGATATAAGGAAATATAAATAACAACTTTATTATTGCCTCTAGGGCATATTTCCTTCAGCTATAGGTTGGGGAAAACATACACCTCCATTAGTCGCCGCACGTGAGTGGCGCACATCACCCGCGGTGAATGCTCCTTGGAACTGAAAATTCATTGCCTCCTTCAATGCTTCAACTATAGCGAGTCAGTTTCACCCCTCCGCTTCATTGAATAGTTGAGCGACACTTCGCCTCTACCTTCATCGGTGTGCGCGTGGGAGGCTCAAACCAGCACGGTCGCATGGTATTTGTCCGTGACCAGTAACCGTGCGAACTGCATCGCCAACACTCGCCTCTGACCAGCAACCGTTCGACACAATTTTTTTCCACGAGAGAAGCGGCCGACTGTCTCTACTCCTCTCGACGAAGCAAGTTCCTCTTCCGCTCCAAACGAGCTGCACCACATAACGCTACATGGGAGGAGAGAGCGTGTGCGCTCGACGATTTTTTCTCGCCCTTCCAAAGGTGTGACGGACGGGAAAGCGATTATGACAAACTCAAGTCCCATTAGGCCCAGTTAACAGGAGATCGTGGATTTTGTTATGGGAGAAGCGACCCAGCCCATGTAGCCAGATTTGCACAGCAGAGAAAGGCTGGACGAGATTAGAGGGTTATCCAACCACCAGAAACGCCCACAACTTGACATCTGACGGCCAAAAACGATAATGTCCTGAGAGGGCTCCAATAGTGCTCAGTTATAATGTCTTCAAATGGGGAAACCCATACATACAATCAACAATCACTCCAATAGCGTTTAAGTAGAAAAAGCAACATTTTGGCAAAATAAACAATATATTGTGGCTAGGTTAGCGATTTCTTTTGGCTCTTTGGGCCAAAGGGGTGGGATTGATGGAAATTTGGGTGGGTATGATCGAGAGTTACCTAGATCTACCAATTTTAGGGCCCAAATGTAAGGCCCTCACAAGTAAGGTGGGTAATGGGCATGGGTAATGATATCCCATCCCCATCCTCATCTTATGTGTTGGGTAAGATATTTGACCCACCAGCTTCCCCGTGGGCAAAAAAAACCAATACATCCCCGTCTCCTAATAGAGTAATTACCCATGGGGACGCGGGTAACAGTTAACCATTGCCAGCTTGAGTCCACATATAGGATACATCACTCGCGCGTATACATCTATGTACATACCCATACACTGGTTTTTTTCTCTCTTCCTTTTTAATCTTCAAAACTGTGGGTCGCGTGAGATTCAAACTCTCACCCTCTAGGTTTACTTTAAGTTCTAGTAACCAACCGGGACATGTCATTTGCTGCGCCCACTTGCTTTCTTTTTTGTTTCTTATGTGGCAAATATAACTTCATGAACTTTTAGACCAGGTTCTTTCATGTTTTTTTAAACTAGGTTTTGTTATGTTTTATTCTTGTTTTTATGTTTTATTTTTTCTGCTTTTTCAAATGCGTGAACTTTTTTAAAATTAAAAAATCAAATTTGTGAATTCTTTTAAATTTCTTGGACTTTTTAGTGAATTTTATCAAAAAAACCGCAAAAAATTCAAATCCATGAGCCTTTCTTTCACAACTGATCATCTTTTTTCAAATCCGCGAATGCTTGGGCCAACCCAACAGGCGCCCAATGAGAGAGATGTCTTCGCCTATCTGGGCCAAGGCCTAAGCGCTTTTCTTCTATTTTTTGGGTTTTTCTTTTGTTTTAATTCATTTTTCTCCTTTTAAAACTTCATTATTCTTTTCAAAACATGTTAAAAAATGTGAAAATTTGTTTTGGTGTACTAAAAAATGTTCTTGATTTAAATATTGTTTAGAATTTTAAAAATGCTCTGAAATTTTGAAACATGCTCCTATTGTCGATTTGTTTTATTCAAAAATTTAAGAAATGTTTGCGTTTCAAAAACAGTTGATACATTTTTAAAATTACATGGTTTGCTTTTCATCAATTGTTCGAAATTTGATAACCGTTTTGGAAAAAAGTGTTCAAGTTTGTAACATTTTCATGCAAAATTTGAAATTTCGAAATTGTTTACAAATTTCAAGAAATGGTTAGGATATAAGAGAATGTTCATATTAATTGATAATAAAGGAAACTACAAAATAGCAAAAGCATTCAAATTAGGAAAAAAACATGCTCACGGATGCACCCGTCTGACCTAGTCTATCACACTTCTCTTGTCTAGTGGTTTGTTTTACTATTGATAAATGACCCTAACTTTTTGCAGCAGCTTGGCTCAAACTTATGAGGCATCCATGTCGGGTTTGAAAGACTTCCGACAACGTTTGCACATTGTGACACAACCGGCCATTTATTGGCTCCTTTTCACCATGAAAACTATAGAAAATGCAAAAGTTGTCAAAAATCCAACCAACTTGGCTTGATGCCTTGAATTTCTCATAGAAGCTGATAGGAAAATTTTGGTGTCATTTCACGGATGTCAAAAAAGAACCTGTTTTCGAATGGGCCCTTCCCGCCTACACGAACACCCTCGTTGAACATGATATATTTTTGCACATCCTTGAAGTGACCCCAACATTTTTAAGTATGTGGGCATGCCTAGTAAGCATCCATGTCTGGTTTGAACGACTTTCGATACTGTATGCAAGTTGTGAGACGTCCAACCATTTATCGGCCTTTAAAAAAAATGAAAAACAGAAAAATGTAAAAGAAAAAAATGAGAAAAAGACCAGTCCGCTACATTAAATCGGCCGTTGAGGTATACTTCTTGTAGTTCACGTTTTGTTAGTTAGACAGTCATGCTTATTAGCTCGCATGGCTAGCGACGAGCGATCAGCAATGGGAGTCATAAGGTACGATCCCTCGCACTGCCATTCTTTTTTCAATGAAATTGTCCATGTTCCCGCGCGCGACAATGGGACGACCCAGTCAGGTGGCCTCCTGTGCGTGGTAGCATCTATCTGACGCGGACATTGATATGTCTTCTCTACAACAACCAAGACCAGAGGAAGTTTTGCTGAAGGAGAGCTCCATATTAGGTCGGCCCATCGCGCCACAGGCCACATAGCATATTCTTATTTCTTTCTGTTTTTTACTTTTTTTATTTTTGTTATATTTTACTTTATTTACATTTCGAGATATTTTATATAAAAATACTTTACATAAAATATTCCAAAAAAATTGACCAAGCATTTAAAAATATTAAATTTGTATAGAAAAAATATTTCTAATGTATACGTAAAATGAATAAAACATATACAATGTGTATTAAAAAAGTAGAACATGTAATTAAAATTGTTAACCTAGCATTTAAAAAATGTAAATCTGTATGAAAAATGTTGACCATGTATTAAAAAAATATTAATCTGATATTTAAAAACAATTAATCAAGCATTTGAAATATGTTAAATGTTTATAAAAAATGTTGACCATTTATTAAATAATATTAATTTGATATTTGATTTTTTTAATCAAGCATTTAAAAAATGCTAAATGTGTATAGAAAAATATTTATCATGTATTGAAAAAATGTTAACTGGTATTTGAAAATGTTAATCAAGCGCTTAAAAGATGTTAAAATGTGTATAAAAATGTTAATCCAAGCATTTGAAAAAAAATCAAGCGTTTAAAAATGTCAAAAGTGTATTAAAAAATGTTGACCATGTATTCGAAACACAAGGAGCTAGTCATGCTCCGGTTCTGGATAATTTTAGTGATCGCTGAGCCAGTGCAAGGAGAGTACAGGTTGGATGCATGAAGTCCAGCTTAATGAGCTCCAAGAGGGAATGCTCGGAAAGGAATCTATGCTCGAACACCCTTGCGGTTCTTTGCTCCCATAAATTCCAGCTGGTGTATACTCCATACTTCCGAGAGTACGTGATTCAGTTTGAATTCCAGCCTTGATCGCCCTATGCCCAACTACAGCCCAAGGTGACAAGTCAGGTAATTCCACCAACCCGGAAATCTTGATTTCGTCTCTGTAAATCTTGTGACGCGTGAATAAAGCTTTGTGGGTTTGTCTAGAAAAAAAAGAAGATAATTCCACCAACCCCTGAAACTCTCTGCCACACATTCGAGCTGGGGTCGATTTATGAAATCCTGTTATCAGATAATTTTATCAATATGTACGAGTTCTTCCTGTGCAATGTGAGGTCTGCCACTCATGCTTTTTAATTATTTTTGCACCACTAGTTTTGCATGTGCATTGTGATGCCAACCTTGGTACGACACGCCCTTGTTCCCAATGATGTTTGATGTACGAGCGAATGGTGCCGTCCTTGGTGCCCTGCCCATGACGCTAGCAAGTCTGAAGCTGCTACCACAGAACAAGATAAGATGATTGCCACCACCAAATGTGCATAGAAGTCATCCATGTAAGGTTTTTTTCAGTTGACAGCAAGGCGATAAGAGCATCTCTAGCAGACCCCATATATCACGCCGAATTGCAAAATAACCACCACTTAACAGTTTGCGCGAAAAAATGGCCCGAACAGATACCTTATCGGACCGCGGCCTTTAAAAAAATTTGCGGGGCACGGCAAATTCTTCCGCTCGACCTTTAGAAACACAGGGCGGGAGGCCGACACGAGGGTGACCCCTATCACTAGCGAGATTTGGCGGGAGGGACATTTCCGTGCGGCAGTACCCGCTCTCCCTTTCGTCTGCCGTAATTGTTCTTCCTCCGCCCATTCCGGACAACCTTCCCTGGCTCTATAGCGCCGCCATGGATGCCTCCCAACCGTCACCGTCACCGTGGAAGTCATGGACGCGCCAACCCCTCAAGCAGATCTCGTCGTCGGACGTGTTGCACTCGTTGCCGGCCATGTCGCGCTCGTCACCGTTCAAGCCTCCACCACCCATCCCCGCAAGCACCAGGGCAACATCGTCGTCTAGAGTGGCGCTCCCGCCGCCGTCGTCTGGAAGGCACGCCCGCCCGCCGTCGTCGCCGCTAAGAATTCGGTGTAGGCCATCCCCACCCCGCCGGTGAAGATGCACAAGGTGGCGGGGGTGAAACGCAATAAGGTGGCCACAAAGGTCATGCGAGCACCGCGCCACCACCTCCTCCGATCGCCACCCCAAGAGTTCCCCCGAGGACGCCGGCCGACGTTGCTGCTGTCGCCGCCCCCGGGAAGTTCGATGGAATGGGCACAAGGTATGATACTTTGATTTTCTTTAGTTGTTTTTACTTTTCGCCATTGCGATTGTTCGTGACTTGTGGAGCGAAATTGTAGTGCCGATTTGCATGATGCGACTGCCAAGTTTGTGCACATGTTGGACGACAACGCCGTCGACATTGATCAAGCCCCGATCGGCGATTACGGCTACAATGAGATGGATGATGGTGTGAATGGTCACGGTGGGGAAGAAGATGAGGTGGAGGTGATTGGGGAGGGGGTGTTCGACCAAGCGCATGCAAAAGTGCGCGCGAGATCGACGAACTACACGCAATTGGAAGATCGAGTCTTGATCAAGGCTTGGGAATCTGTGTCTCTTTATGCGTGCACCGGCACTGACCAAACCGCCAAGCAGTATTGGCAAAGGATAGATGACCAGTTCTTCCGAATGATGGCAAAGTATCCCTCGATGAGTTGATGGTGGCCAAGACATTGCGGGACAAGCAGAGACATCAAGCTTGCGGGACAAGATATATGCCATGGTGCAATCAAATGAGTTGATGGTGACCAAAGACATTGGAGGCAAAGAAGGAGTTGGCCGACAAGAAGGCACAAGAGAACCAAGAAAAGTGGTGATTACTAAAGGAAGAGGGGTTGCACAAGGCCGCCATTGAGGAGAGAAGAGCCCTTGCCGAGGAGAACAAAGCCTTGGCCAAGCTTCTTCAAGAGGAGAACATGATCATGACGATGAACCGCAATGACATGGACACGCGCCATCACCAAAGAATGCATGATATCGCAAGGAGGGAGGTCTTGGAGAGAAGGAAGCAAGCGGCGACGGGTGGTGGCTTCGATGGCGGTGGTGGACAGTGATGATGATGATGATGATGGTCATGGAGGTGGTGGTGGCTTCGGTGGCGGTGGTGGGTAGTGATGATGATGATGGTCATGGAGATGGTGGTGGCTTTTGCATGAGGTTCTTTTGGGTCATGAATGAAAACTATGCTTAATTTCCACGCAAACTATATTCGAGTTTCTAGCCATTTATCGGAATTGCGGTCAAATTGTCTAATTTGTTTTTCCAATTTGAGGGCCGGCGATTATTCTATTTTACCATTCGGCCTTGCGGGGTTTGTTCAGCCGCAGCCCGCACCAGCTCTCAAAACACGTTTTCCGTGGCCCTTATACTCACTTTTTTAGAGGAGAGGCATGCGCCCAACTTTATAAATAAAGCCACCAGGCAGAGTCGCAAACAGAACCACATAAGACCAGCAACACGAAAGACCAGAGTATCAGGCCAACAACCCATGGACAACGACTCTGTACTTAAACTCACTTTAAATGTCCGTGATATAAGGGGTCTGCTAGAGATGCTCTAACACAAAGAAGCATCGCTCTACATCCTCATCTTGTTTGGTACAAATGGACAACAACTCGTATTTCATTTTTCTCAAAAACAGCTTGCAACATTTAGTTCAAGAACCTAGTAAAAATCAAATCAGTAGCACAGAAATGAATCATCATTTCTAAATCTCTGTTTGCGTCACAGAATTCAGTTCTTACGAGCAGCAAGCGAGCCGAAGCATCAGCAGGCATTCAACAATTCCCATAAATTCACTCTGATCATCACTAACTTATTAATGTTGCAAACGGGACTGCGTTGTGTCCCACTATGTCATCACTAACTTATTAATGTTGTCTTATTAATAACATCATCACTCTGAATCTCTGATCATGCTTTTAGTTTAACTTGGTATCGTGCCGTCGGTTCAGTAGAGTGCAGAGCAAAGAAATTCAGAACAGGTTAGTCCTATTAGTAGCATCCATTGCAGCGAGATGTAGGTGTTCGAATTTGATCACAGAAGATGTGAAATCATTTTCTCTTTCCCCCTGTTTTGCCCTTTGTTCAGAGTTGGGCTGTTTGGTAATCGATACAGTACCTGAATGAAGTTCCTCTGTTTTCTGTATGCCTCGCTCTGCTGAGTTGCTTTCCCCGTCTAACTCTGAACGTTGTTCCTCTCTTGACAAACACAGCCTTTGGCCATTCAAACAATAGTCGCAGAAGCACATGGATGGACAAGGAGGGTGATATAAACTCGTAGCCGAAATTTCATCATCATCATCGTGGTATCTTTGCAACCGATCAGGGAAACCGGCCAAATCTGATCTGAGGCCATGGCTGGATGCTACTAAGTACTAATACTAATTGGGCTCCCAGCAGCTGAGGTACATGACCGTCCTCAGCGCCTCCTCAGCCTTCTCCGCTGGACGCCTCTCCACCAGGGCCGCCGCGGAAGCCAGAAGCTGTTTGGTGCCCTGCGAGACGCCGCCGCGGACGTTGGCCTTGGCTGCACAGTGGATGGACCTGAGGGCGTAGTTCCAGCGGCAGAGCCCGACCTGGTCCTTGAGCGCCTCCACCGCGCCCACGCTCATCGCCACCGTCCATGACGCCTTCGCCGGAGCAGCCATCTCTTCTCAGTTCTCACACTCCTTGCTGCGCTCGTGGAGAGGATGTTGACTTGTGATCCTTGTGTATAGTAGTAGTGGACTTGCGAAGTTACCGCAGCAAAACAGGCGGCCGTGGGTGTTGGTTTTCAGTGTTTCCGGATCCACCTTTGCTTGCTCGCGCCGCACCTTTCGCTGTCGACGTCCCAGTGCAGGTATCTGCCCACCACGTCTCGTCTTGTTTTGTTTTCAGCAGACCAAACCAGCAGGAAGAGAAATAGATACGAGCAATGGAAGAAGAGTGTGCCAAAGCTTTTTCCATAAAAAAGATGTGACAAGATTTACTGAGTAAAATTAGTAGTATTGTATTTTCATCAAGAAAGAAACACAATAGTTCTTCATTTTCATTTTAGTGGCTCTTTTTTCTCAGCGTGCAAGTCCACATGTTTTCTCTATAAATAGTCGTTAGATCAAGGAAATAGACCCAACAAAATTTCTAAAAACTTTCTTATACTTTCAAATTCTGTAGATTTTCCAACAAGAGGCTGCCTTTTCTATTATATTTTTGGTGTATTATGTGCATGTCTATATCTCTGCCACGCTCTCATGTCAATTTCGAGGAATCTGAAGTTCTTACAAACTAAGAAAACTATGAGTATCTATTTAATAGCCGACTTAGGAAATCTTATTTATAAGCACCAGTGATTTTTATTCGATGTAAAGCAAGTAGTTATTATTAGACAATATCCAAACAATTTTCTGCTCTTAAAATATATACCGACAACTGTTATTTATTTTTAATGCTCGTAGCATAGAAAACATTCACTACATCAACGTTAAGCTATATATCACCAGCAGAAAAGAATTTAAGGGATATATGTTTTTTTAACTACAAAACAATATTTGAAGACACATGAACATTTTTCCAAACTATTACATATATTTTCCAAAAAACCATCAGATCTAAATATAGTGAGCAACATTAACATGGTTTGTGAATTACTAGAAGAATTCTGGTGAAATATATGAACATATAACGTGAGTGTTCAACATGATTTTTTTTATGATTATTAAATTATTTTGTTGATATACACGAATATATATTTTATGAATTGGAATAATTCTGACATGCTATGCTGAAATTTCATTTTTTATTTAACCGACGTTGTATTATGGAAATCCATTTATACATACGATAAATTTGTTTTCTGATGACTTTAGGTATGATTTATGCAGTTTTTAAGTTCTCCTTTTGCATGCAAGCGCTATTGTGGAACAAACATGTGTCAAGTTGAAAAGACGGTCATGCTCATATTGAGTTAGCCCAAGATCCAACTCATCGCCTAGGCAGGCTACAAGCGGTACATAGAGCTCCCTCTGGCAAAATGTTGACCAAAATATTTGCAAACAACATTGATTGGCATAATTAAGGATCACAAACAATAAAAAAAAGATGAAAAATACGTAGGAGTTTGCTATATCTAGCAACAACATTTTTAAATAAAGTGCCTTTGAGAATTGAGGTGAGACAGACCCGAAAAAATGCTTTGTTGGACTTAATTTTTTCCATGTGAAAAGTTGTCTTAAAAAACCAATCTAAAATGGACTTAGTTAGGCATGCATTTTAGAAACTTGGTATTATCCATTTATACTAAACACTTTCACTTTTTAAAACAACATAATGATTATACATTTGTTTTTTTAGTTTGACACAACATTGCCAAACAATTTAACTATTTTCACTACTATATACTAACAACATAAACCACAAGACTAACTTAAATGTAACTATCATAACATTGAAACTACTATAGTGCTAAACTAACTCCATTTTGTTGCAAAATTATGTTATTTTAAACAAAATCGATGATATGAAAATGCTACTTTCGGAAGCATTTTGAAGCACTGATTTTGTTTTTTGCCACGCCTTTCAGGAGTGTGATCTCATGATAAAAGTTTGCATACACTAAGAACATTTGTCAAAGTTTACCAAAAAAAATCAGATTTTTTTAAAAAAATTCAATTGTTTTTGATTTTACTGTTCATCCGAGCTCGAGCTCAAAAGTGTACTTTCGGTGCCAAAGCTTTTTCCATAAAAAAAAGGTGCCAAAATTTACTAAGTAGCAGTATTGCATTTTCATCAAGAACGAAATACAATAATTCTTCATTTTATTTTTAGTGACTAATTGTCCTCATCGTACAAGTCTACATGTTTTCTGTATAAATATTTGTTAGCTCAAGGAAATAAGACCAACAAAATTTCTAATAAATTTCTTACTACTTTCAAATTATGTAGACTTTCTAACAAGGGGCTGGCCTTCTTATTATAATATTTTTGGTGTATCATGTGCATTTCTAAATCTCTGTCATGCTCTCATGTCAATCTCGAGGCACCAAAAGTTCTTATAAACAAAGGAAACTACGAGTGTCTATTTAAAAGCTGACATAGAAAATCTTATTTATAAGCACTAGTGATTTTTTATTCGATATACAACAATTAGTTATTATTAGACAATATTCGAACAATTTTTTGCTCTTAAAAGATATATTGATAAGTTTTCTTTATTTTTTAATTCTTGTAGCATGGAAAATGTTCACTACATCAACTAACACATATATCACCAGCAAAAAAATTGAAGGGATATACAATTTATTTTGTGAACTACAAACTATATTTGAATACCCATTATTTTTTTTCAAATTATCAAAACATATATTTTCTAAAAAAACACAAAAACAAATATAGTGAGCAACATTAACATGATTTGTGAACTACTAACAGAATTTGGGTGAAATATATGAACATATAACGTGAGTGTTCAACATGAACACTTTTTATGATTATTGAAATTATTTTGTTAAGTACACAAACATAAATTTTATGAATCAGAATGATTGCATGATATGTTGAATTTTCATTTTTTTATTTAAGCGATGTTGTATTTTGGAAATCAATTTATATGTATATGAATTTGTTTTTTATAACTTTAGGTATGATTTATGTTGTTTTTAAAATCTATTTTCGCACGTACACGCTATTGAACGAACCTGTGTCAAGTCAAAGAGGCAACTACGCTCGTATTGATCTAGTCCAAGAAGACTAGCATAGCGCTTGGTCAGGCTATACGTTGTACATACAACTCTCTCTGTCAAAAGAATCTACAAAAATATTAGAAACAAAATTGATTGGCATAATTAAGGATTACAAACTGGAAATTAAAAAAATACAAAACATGTAGGATATCGACATGTCTAGTATAACAAGAAGTGCCTCCTGAGGTGCCAGACACACTAAAAAATATTCTTTATTGAGTTCTTTTTTCTCCTCTGAAAAGTTGTGTTGAAAAAACTAAACTAAAATGACTTTTCCTAGACAAGTAAACTTGGTTATTATCTATTTATACTAAATACTTTTACTTTTAAAAATAATATAATGACTATACATTTTTTTTGTTTGATAAAACATTACCAAGCAATTTTAACTATTTTCTCTGGTATACTGACATCATAAACCACAAGTATTAACTTAAATGTAACTATTATACAATTGAAATTACTATAATGCCAAACTAACTCCATTTTGTTGCACAATATATATTATTTTACGAAACTTGTTTTGGACTACGTTAAATTACATCTAGATGTAAGAAAATGAAAAAAAATATTTTAGTGTGTCAGCATTCATATACATATTAATTTTTGTGCCGCTTAGATGTACAAATAATGTTATGTGTTTTCTTTAGTAGTATCTTTAAATATTTTGATGCAGAGTTCTATGATATATGTGCCTAGCAAATATCTTAACAGGGATTTGTGGAGAATAATCATTTATCGGAACAGTAATTGTTATGATATTATTGATCTAGTTATTTACTTGGAAGGAACTCATATTTTTCTTAGAAAGTCAACCTATTTTTTGATTTTCCTTGCTTCAATGGCCCTAGGACAAAATCCAAACTCTTGGTCATTCAACGGGAAATGGACATGCAAATCTATTATGCCTCCCCATGGCATCGCTCTCGCTCTGACTAGAACACGTTTTTGGAGCCCTCCTTCCCTTCCCCTCCCACTCCGACTCCCTCTCCACCATCTCCGACAGCCACGATGGCTAGTGGTGAGTGGAAGGGGGGCTTGGATCTTGTGCCATATATATATATGAGTGGGGTCCTTCTCCCAAATAAATCCGATCGTGGCGTAACTCTCTTGCTCTTAATGATCCATCTTGTGGTCATGAGGGCTGGAGTTGGGGTGGTCGTAGCTCGCCAACTAACCGGATTTGAGACCCGATCAAGTCTTTCCCTTGTGGTAGGGTTGAAAAGGGTGGTGGTGGTGTGTGAGATGTGAATTCACCCTCCTCATCTTGAGTTTTTTCTTGCCTCCATCGTGAAGGCAAGAGACATGCACCGGGACAAGAACATCTAAATTTGGTGTTGTGGCTCGCTAGTGTTGCCTCTCAAGAGATGGACTTGCAATTCTCTTTGCTACTTTATCCCAAGGTCATTACATGTTGTGTTTGTTGATAATCTACGATGTCCATTGAGGTCGCCTCTCTCTTCCAGAGGGCTATACCTCGATGGTCCATGGTTAGTATGTCTTGATCCAGTGTTGGTTTTCTACGTGGTTGGTTCGCATGCAAAAACATCATGCGTGCATTCTATGCGGCGTACCTACAATTGCAAATGGCACTGCAAAGAAGAAACTTATTAGGGATAAATCACTTCTGGTTCCTTCAAAACAAACTTATTAGGTTGTTAGCGACAGGGTTCAGGTTCAACCTTTGTAACAAAGTCCATGTAATCTTACCTTCCCCCCTCTCTGGTATCCCACATGTACGCTGAATCCGCCTGAGCGCCACCCCTATGAGGACTAAAAATCTTAACCTAAACTACTAACAGAAGTTGAGACATGATTCTCCTCCATGCCACCGAGCACCGGAGAGGCAGGCGGAGGGGAGGCGAATCCATAGACTCACAAGTGATTCTTGGAGGGGAGGTGTATGCCCTAGCCACCACTTAGGAAAAAGAAACTATTTGTAAGTTCTACTGCACCAGTACTTGCTGCAGCGAATACACCATCCCCAACCTTGTACTAGCACTCCATCCTAATTTGGGCACCAACGGCTGAGGTACATGAAAGTTCTCAAACCCTCCTACTCCTTGTGTGTTGGGCATATTACCAATTTTTTATTAGTTTAATTCATAAATAAATCTGATGTTGATAGATAAATGTATGAGATATACTAGACATAGAATAGTTAAATCTATGATAGCAACAATTATGGCCAACACATGAATAAGTAAATAAGCGATTGATACGTCTCCATCGTATCTACTTTTCCGAACACTTTTGCCCTTGTTTTGGACTCTAACTTGCATGATTTGGATGGAACTAACCCAGATTGACGTTGTTTTCAGCAGAATTGCCATGGTATTATTTTTGTGCAGAAATAAAAGTTCTCGGAATGACCTGAAACTTCACAAAGAATATTTTTTGAATTTATAAAAATACTGGCGAAAGAATCAAGACCAGGGGGGCCACACCCTGTCCACGAGGGTGGGAGGGCACCTGCCCCCCTGGGCGCGCCCCTGCCTCGTGGGCCCCCTGGTGCTCCACTAACCTCAACTCCAACTCCATATATTCGTGTTCGGGGAGAAAAAAATCAGAGAGAAGGATTCATCGCGTTTTACGATATGGAGCCGCCGCCAAGCCCTAAACTCTCTCAGGAGGGCTGATCTGGAGTCCGTTCGGGGCTCCGGAGAGGGGAATTCGTCGCCGTCGTCATCATCAACCATCCCCATCACCAATTTCATGATGCTCACCCCCGTGCGTGAGTAATTCCATCGTAAGCTTGCTGGACGGTGATGGTTTGGATGAGATTTACCATGTAATCGAGTTAGTTTTGTTAGGGTTTGATCCCTAGTATCCATTATGTTCTGAGATTGATGTTGCTATGACTTTGCTATGCTTAATGCTTGTCACTAGGGCCCGAGTGCCATGATTTCAGATCTGAAACTATTATATTTTCATGAATATATGTGAGTTCTTGATCCTATCTTGCAATTCAATAATCACCTACTATGTGTTATGATCCGGCAACCCCGAAGTGACAATAATCAGGACCACTCCCGGTGATGACCGTAGTTTGAGGAGTTCATTTATTCACTAAGTGTTAATGCTTTGGTCTAGTACTCTATTAAAAGGAGGCCTTAATATCCCTTAGTTTCCAATAGGACCCCGCTGCCATGGGAGGGTAGGACAAAAGATGTCATGCAAGTTCTTTTCCATAAGCACGTATGACTATATTCGGTATACATGCCTACATTACATTGATGAATTGGAGCTAGTTCTGTGTCACCCTATGTTATAACTGTTACATGATGAACCGCATCCGACATAATTATCCATCACCGATCCAATGCCTACGAGCTTTTCACATATTGATCTTTGCTTAGTTACTTTTCCGTTGCCACTGTTACAATTACTACAAAGCTGTTACTGTTACTTTTGCCACCGTTACTGTTACTTCCATATTATTTTGCTACTAAATACTTTGCTGCAGATATTAAGTTATCCAGGTGTGGTTGAATTGACAACTCAACTGCTAATACTTGAGAATATTCTTTGGCTCCCCTTGTGTCGAATCAATAAATTTGGGCTGAATACTCTACCCTCAAAAACTATTGCGATCCCCTATACTTGTGGGTTATCAAGACTATTTTCTGGCGCTGTTGCCGGGGAGCATAGCTTTATTCTTTGGGTCACTTGGTATTTATATCTGCTGGTCACTATGAGGAACTTGAAAGATGATAAAACCAAGATTTATCCCTTAACTACGAGGGGATGTAAGGAACTGCCATCTAGCTCTGCACTTGATTCTCCTTCTGTTTTGAGTAAACTTGCGACACCTAAACCTGCTTCTGCTATTATTCTGATATGTCACATGTTATTGATGATGCCACTTCTGCTATGCATGATGCTTATGATGAAACTACTTCTATGCTTGACAATACTGTGCCAGTAGGTGAATTTCTTGATGAACAACTTGCTAGGGCTAGAGAGAATGAAATTATTAAAACTGATAATATTGATGAAAGTGATGATGAAGATTCTCCCCCTAGATATGAATTGCCTATTGTGCCTGAGGGTCATGTTATGGATGAAGAAACTGCTAGAGATTTTCTTGCTTGCAATGATAGATCTGATCTTAAGAAATTATTAGCTAAGCTGGAAAACAATTCTTTGAATGCTAGAATGAAATATGACCCTACTTTTGCTACTTCACCTATCTGTATTTCTGATAAGGATTATGATTTCTTTGTCGACCCTGAGATAATTACTTTGGTTGAATCTGATCCTTTTTATGGCTATGAATCTGAAACTATTGTGGCACATCTTACTAAGTTAAATGATATAGCCACCCTATTCACTAATGATGAGAAAACTCGTTATTACTATATCCTCAAATTATTTCCGTTCTCATTAAAGGGTGATGCTAAAACATCATTTAATTCTCTTGATCCTGGTTGTGTGCGTAGTCCCCAGGATATGATTTATTACTTCTATGCTAAATATTTCCCCGCTCATAAGAAACAAGCTGCCTTAAGGGAAATATATAATTTTATGCAAATTGAAGAAGAGAGTCTCCCACAAGCTTGGGGGAGGCTTCTCCAATTACTTAATGCTTTGCCTAATCATCCTCTCAAGAAGAATGAAATACTTGATATCTTTTATAATGAACTAACCGATGCTTCCAGAGACCACCTGGATAGTTGTGCTGGTTGTGTTTTCGGGGAAAGAACAGTTGATCAAGCTGAATTGCTACTGAATAATATGTGGACTAATGAAAATAATTGGACACTTCCTGAACCAACTCCTAAGCCAACTCCGAAGAAAAGGGTATTCTATTTCTTAGTCCTGAAGATATGCAAGAAGCAAAGAAATCTATGAAAGAAAAAGGTATTAAAGCTGAAAATGTTAAGAATTTGCCTCCTATTGAAGAAATACATGGTCTTAATTTACCGCCTGTTGAAGAAAAACATGGTCTTGATAACCCGACACAGGTAGTAAAGGTAAATTCTCTCTATAGATTTGATGAAGGTGATATTCCTCGTTATAAGTCTGCTAGCCAACGCTTAGATGAGTTTCATAATTTTATTGTCAAACAAGAAAACTTCAATGGTTATGTTGGTAGACAATTGCAACGCAATGCTTATATGATTGAACACTTGAGTGATTATATGTCTAGAGTTAAAGGTGAACTTAAACTCATTAGTAAACATGCTTCTATGGTTACCACTGAAGTAGAACACCTACTTAAAGCTCAAAATGATTTGCTCAACAAATTAAATAATAAGGGAAATGATAATGTTGTTAGAGTTGCGACTAGAACGGGTAAAAGGAATCAGGAACCTTTGTATCCCGAGGGCCACCCTAAGAGAATTGAGCAAGATTCTCCAAGAACTAATGTTGATGCACCTAGTCCTTCTAGGAGGAAGAAAAAGAAAAATGATAGGACTTTGCATGCTTCTAGTGAACCTATTGTTGATACACCTGAGAATCCCAATGATATTTTTATTTCTGATGCTGAAACACAATCTGGTAATGAACATGAACCTAGTGAGAATGTTAATGATGAGGTTCATGATGATGCTCAACCTAGCAATAACAATGATGTAGAGATTGAACCTACTATTGATCTTGATAACCCACAATCAAAGAATCAACGTTATGATAAGAGAGACTTTGTTGCTAGGAAGAACGGTAAAGAAAGAGAACCATGGGTTCAGAAACCCATGCCTTTTCCTCCTAAACCATCCAAGAAAAAGGATGATGAGGATTTTGAGCGCTTTGCTGAAATGATTAGACCTATCTTTTTGCGTATGCGTTTGACTGATATGCTTAAAATGAATCCTTATGCTAAGTACATGAAAGATATGGTTAGAAATAAAAGAAAGATACCGGAAGTTGAAATTTCCACCATGCTTGCTAATTATAAGTTTAAAGGTGGAATACCTAAGAAACTAGGAGATCCAGGAGTACCAACTATACCATGCTCCATTAAAAGAAACTATGTTAGAACTGCTTTATGTGATCTTGGAGCCGGTGTTAGTGTTATGCCTCTCTCTTTATATCGTAGACTTGAATTGAATAAGTTGACACCTACTGAAATATCTTTGCAAATGGCCGATAAATCAACTGCTATACCTGTCGGCATTTGTGAGGATGTGCCTGTTGTGGTTGCAAACGTTACTATCTTAATGGACTTTGTTATTATTGATATTCTCGAGGACGACAGTATGTCGATTATCCTTGGTAGACCCTTCTTGAATACTGCAGGGGCTATTATTGATTGCAACAAAGGAAATGTCACTTTTCATGTTAATGGTAATGAGCATACGGTACACTTTCTGAGGAAACAACCTCAAGTCCACAGTATCAATTCTATTGGAAAAATTCCAACTATCACTATTGGAGGTTTTGAATTTCCTCTTCCTACTGTCAAAAAGAAATGTGATATTCTTATTGTTGGGGACGTGCATATCCCCGTTGAGGTAACCTAGTGCTATTCGAAAATTCTCCGGTTTCACGCGATTCAGAATGAGTTTGTTAACAAGACTTGATCAACCTTGTTAGTGGATTCCTTTTGATGAGCATGTGATGGATGAAGTTAGAAAGCACAACTCTCTGTACCCTCCTTTTACTTTATGTTATTTAGATTAAATAAAGCAAAAATAGTATTTTTTTCTGTCTGTTTTCTGAATTATCCTTGCAATAAAAATACCCCGAAAATAAAAGTTCTCCAAATGTCCTGAAAATGAAATATGATTTTTTTCTAGAATATTTGAGAATATCTCGCACTGAGAACACACCAGGGGGAGCAAGCACCTGGCCATGAAGGTCCAGGGTGCCCCCTGCCTCGTGGGCCCTTGGTGGCCCCCCTCCACTTATTCCTGCACCCACACACTCCTTCTTCCTCCCAAAAAAATCAAACCAGCTCAAGCACGAGTTCTAGCTCATTTTGCTGCGATTTTCGATCTCCTTGCTCAAAGCTCCATTCACAAAACTGTTTTGGGGGATTGTTCTTCGGTATGTGACTCCTCCAATGGTCCAATTAGTTTTTGTTCTAGTGCTTTATTTATTGCAAATTTTTGCTACTAAGGTGACCCTGTTCTTGAGCTTGCATGTCAAATTTATTTGGTCCCAAGTAGTCTTAATGCAGGATATAGTCTCTAGGCACTTGCGGGAGTAGTTGTTATCAATCTTGCTGAGTTTGGTTCACTTTTATTGTGAGTTCCTAAATTTTTTAGAAATTTTCATAGAATGATGAAGAGATTTTTGCGAGGCTCCTCGAGCCGAACCTCGAAGGACAAGCAAAGTGAAGAGGATAAGAGGCCTAGGTATGATCTCCCTCGTACTGCGGAGGTTCGACCGTGTGAATGGCCTTCTGATGAGTTCTTGAAGGCAGCCCGGATTCAAGATGATTTTTATTATTTGGCTGAGAATGCAGGCCTCACCGACTTCATCTGCGACCAGCGCGAACAATATCTCCTACTCACTAATATTTTTGTGCAAAATTTTCATTTTCATGCTAAGAAATCACCACCAATGGTGGAGTTTCATTTATATGATGAGGTTAAGGAGATGCCACTTAGAGAATTTTGCCGGGTTTGCAAAATACCCTTTGAGGGCAACATAGAGGAACCGCATCGTAATGATGTGGAAGGATTTATTGATATGATTGTTGTAGGGGAAACGAGGAAAGTTTCCGATGCACGAATCACTAGCATACACTTCCCTGTTCTACGTTACTTTGCGATATTTGCTAGTAGATGCTTAATTGGTCGCGAAAACTGTGGAAACTTTAGTGCCCCTGATATTGTTATATTGTGCCATGCTTTGTTTCGTGATAACACTTTTAGTCTAGGCGCTATTATTGCTAAGCGATTAAATCTGAACGATACGAAGGGCCCCATCTTGGGAGGTATCTTCACTTCGCGCCTCGCTGCACACTTTAACATACCTATTAGGCATCATGAGAAAGAAGAAAATTTGTTGCCTTCTATTTTTCTAGACTATAAGAGTATGGTGGCACATGATTTTATTGTTAAGAATAAGAAAATGATGCTTAACTATAGACTGATATTTGATAAAAAATTACTTTGAGACTATTACTTTGCCTGCCCCTTCTTTGTTCAACTTATCTACAGGCAAGTATCTTGTTCTGCCGTAGGCCATCCATTCCTACCGGAACCCAACATCAGCTCCAGAGCCCGAGCCGCAGCCACCACTGGATCCTCACCGTCAGTCTGTTTACTAGTGGGACCCGGAGGAGATCGTCAACCAGTGGCATTCCGACGAAGCTCCTCAGTACGACCACAGTTACAACTTCGGATATCCGTCAGGCCAGCCGTGGCCATAGACTAACTTAGGCCAAAAGCCTAAGCTTGGGGGAGTACGTATTTCTCACCGACATTACATTCATGTTTACACACTCATTCTAGTTGTCGGTGCTCATACTTTTTCATTGTACTATCCATGTTAGTTTATTTTCCTTTTTATGCTTTCTTCTTGTGTGTTTGAAAAACCTTAAGAAAAACTAAAAAAAAAATTAGTTGTAGCTTTTAGCTAGTTTACTTTTCATGCCTGTAGTAGAAATAATTAAAAGAAACCCCAAAAAGATTTCTCGTTCTGGGTCGAGATGAGAAGACCATAATGAAAATGGTTAAGTGGCTCTTATATGCCTTATTGTTAATTAAACCAAGAGCCCATATTACCTTGTCTTCTCCTTTGTATTAAATGCTTGCAGATTTCAGCTTAGTCCAATGCACGTGCACTATTATTATTATCCACACCATTCAGTCGTGCAAGTGAAAGGCAATAATGACGATATATGATGGACTGATTGAGATGAGAGAAGCTGGTATGAACTTGACCTCTCTTGTTTTTGTAAATATGATTGGTTCATCGTTCCCGATTCAACTTATTATGAATAAACATGTTTGCAATGACAATTAGAGATTATAATTGCTTATGCCATGCTTAATTAGCTAGGAGTTTATAATGGTTTACCTTGCGTGCTAACATGCTACTAAAATGGTTGTGATGTAGTATGATAGGGTGGTATCCTCCTTTGAATGATTCGAGTGGCTTGACTTGGCACATGTTCATGCATGTACACTACAAAAAAAGACACATCCGTGATATTTTGGGCCGAACGAATTTTTTTTCTGTCGTACATATGACACTTCTATGACGATAATTATGACAAAAACCGGTATCATCATAGATGTGGTGGGCTCCTACTTCTATGACAAAAAATCATGACAGAAAATGGGCTTTTCGTCCTGGGCGGGCCGGAGACGCAGCTGCATGACATTCTTTGGGCCGTCCATGACGGAAAAACCGTGGTAGAAGCGAGGGGGAGGAAAATTTCGGGGAGTTGCCGGTTACGGTGGGAGAGCGATGCGCGTTTCTCTCGTACAGGTACGCGCGTGTGTGCGACGCGTTGGCTCTAACTGAACCCGAGCGAGGCGTTGGGCTCTAACTGAACCCGAGCGTTTGCACTGTAGGCTACGCGTTACTGAACCTGAGCGATCGATCAATGGCTGTTAACTGAACCCGATGGAGCGATTCCTTCGCTACTGCTGCTAACTGAAGCCGATCGATGCTGCCTCTGGGATGAACAGTGAGCATTGCAGGGGGGGGGTTGGATGAATAGTGAGCGGTGGCGTTGCCTCTGGATGAATAGGAACCCGTGGTGTGGAGGGCTGGATGAACAGTAGACGGTGGAGGGGTGGCTGTGGAGGGGTGGTTGAACAAGACCCCATGGTGTGGAGGGCTGGATGAACAGTAGACGGTGGAGGGGTGCCCGTGAAAGGGTGGTTGAACAAGACCCCGTGGTGTGGAGGGCTGGATGAACAGTAGACGGTAGAGGGGTGCCCGTGGAGGGGTGGTTGAACAGTAGCCGGTGGAGTAGCGCGCGGTGGAGGCTGGATGAACAGGAGCCCGTGGAGGCTAGAGGAGGTCGACGGTAGCCTGTGGAGGCTGGAGGAGGTCGACGGTGGATATGAACAGTATCCCGTGGAGTCCCGTTTTGCGGTACGCCACACCCCTCCCCCCCTGTTTTGACCGTAGCGCTCCAACACAAGTCTGTTTCGTCCGTTTTGCGGTACGCCACACCCCTCCCGATCAACAGGACCCCTGTTTCGACCGTAGGAGGTCTGTTTCCTCCATTTTGCGGTACGCCAGGCCCCTCCCGATCAACAGGACCCCGTTTCGAACGTGGCCGGTCGAACACAAGGCCGTTTCCTCCGTTGTTTGGTATGCTAGGCCTCATTTCCATCGCCTGTTCCGTCCAAGCCCTCCCGATGAACACGACCACGCATTCCGTTCCGATCCAGCCGGTTGGCTCCCCATTAACACGACGACGATGCTGTTTCTCCGTTCCGACCCAGCCATGTACATATGCGCGAGTAGGCGTTCGAGACCCTGCCCGTATGTACGTACGTGGCCGTATTTTCTTTCTGGCACCCTCGCCGCTGTACGTACGTGTACATGCTACGTGCGTGCCTCTACTACGACACGTGCGCGCCTCTACTTCTACGACACGTGCGCACCTCTACATCGACCAGTATGTACGTACACGTTGGCGACCAGAATGACAATGCTACGTACGCTTCGACCAGGTGGGTCCCGACTGTCAGGCACTTCCTTGCGTGCGAAGATGTAGCTGGTGGGTCCCAGTAGTCAGGGGGGCGAATCAATTTTTTTTGCCCGGACGCACTTCCTTGCGTGCGAAGGTGTAGCTGGTGGGTCCCAGCAGTCAGGGGGGAGACGTTTTTTTCGCGAAATATGGTGGCCCGTCCGGTGGGTCCCTGCTGTCAGGTGGAGGAATAATTATTTTGCGCGTAATAAGGAGGCACTTCCTTGCTGCGGCTGAGGGAGTCCAGGATTAGGGGGTGTCCGGCTGGCCGGACTATGAACTTTGGCCGGACTCCCGGATTATGAAGATACAAGATTGAAGACTCCGTCCCGTGTCCAGATAGGGACTTTCCTTGGCGTGGAAGGCAAGCTTGGCGATACGATATGAAGATCTCCTCCCATTGTAACTGACTCTGTGTAACCCTAGCCCTCTCCGGTGTCTATATAAACCGGAGAGTTTTAGTCTGTAGGACGAACAACAATCATACCATAGGCTAGCTTCTAGGGTTTAGCCTCTGTGATCTCGTGGTAGATCAACTCTTGTAATACCCATACCATCAATATTAATCAAGTAGGAGTAGGGTTTTACCTCCACCGAGAGGGCCTGAACCTGGGTAAAAACATCGTGTCCCTTGTCTCCTGTTACCATCCGCCTAGACGCACAGTTCGTGACCCCCTACCAGAGATTCGCCGGTTTTGACACCGACATTGGTGCTTTCATTGAGAGTTCCTCTGTGTCATCACCATCAGGAAGGATGCCGCACCCCGTCTTTAAAGACGGCACTGTCGCTAAAGGAGCTTTGGCTGTCGGTCAAACTCTCCAGCTAGGCAGGTTTTTGATGACCGCCTATGTTCGGCCGCCGCGCCGACGATGACCTCTCAGGCCATCGAAAGCAATCTCCACATCTGCTCGGAACTCGCCGAGCAGTTAGATCCAACGGAGCTCCCTTCCCTGAATGAGCTCCTGGATCGCATTGCCGCCCTGGGAGTCGCTGCAGATTACGGCCAGATTAGGCTTAAACCCGACCAGAGAGAGATCTGCTCTCCCCAGGTCACCCACCATGTTGAAGTGGTGGAAGAACAATGCGGCGCATCTTCGCCCGCTCTAAGGACTAGATGTGTCCGGATTCCCGACCCCTCTAAGACGGATACCCGCGGAAGGGAGGAGGTTGCCCAAGTCCTGAACCTAAGGTCAGGCAGCAGGCCTGATTCATTGAATAATGTCCAAGAAAGCAAGCTTCCGAACTTGGAAACTTCTTGGCCCCTGAATCTATTATCGGGCAGGGTTCCGGATTTAAAACCACCCGCCCACCCAACTATAAGGGATTTATCCCAAATACGGCAAGCGCCCGGGGTAACAGTACACCACTATTGGGCCAGATTCCTCCTAGTTATGAACAGGATAAGGGACTGCCGTGAGGAAGAAGCAATTTCATTCTTCTATAACAACTGCACGGACATCAGAATCCTCAACGCCATAAGTCGCCGCAAAATTACATGCTTCGCCGACTTGACGTCCATAGTACGAAAGTACTGTGCGACAGAAAGTGTTCAGAAAACCGAAAATAAATTCTGGGACAATCCGGCCCTGAATTCAACACGAGTCCAAAACAAAAGGGCGCATTATCGCCAGGCACCTGAGCCAAACATCAAAAAACAAAAACCCTCTATAGGGTATGGGACCGTACTGGAGGGATGGCTCAATGGACCCTATAAAATTCATAGTTCAGGGGAAGTCACACCAACTCACAGCCTTAGAGCATGTTGGATACTCCGGCAGGTGGCCAGAAGTGGCGAGGAGCTTCTAACTCCAGAATCCGAAGAATACCACCCCAGAAATGCCAGTACGGTGTCGACAGTCTTCGAGACCTTTGCATCAAACAATGCAAGGAAACAAACCCTCCGCAACCTTGTCGAAGTCTACCAAGTAGCAACAATACACCCATGGAGTGACACGGCTATTACTTTTAATGCCAGTGACGAACCTAAATTCCGGACAGCCCGAGCACCATCCGCATTGGTCCTTAGTCCGATAGTGGATGGCTTCTGACTTACAAAGGTACTCATGGACAGCGGCAGCGGACTTAACCTCATCTACGAGGAAACCCTGCGAAAAATGGAAATAGACTGGAGCCGCATTGAGCGAAGAAACACAACCTTCAGAGGAATAATACCAAGCAGGGAAGCGTGCTGTTCAGGGAAAATCACACTGGATGTGGTATTCGGCACGCCGGATAATTACAGATCCGAGGAGGTCACATTTCAAGTGGCCCTGTTCAGCTGTGGATACCACGCTCTGCTAGGGCGAGAAGCATTTACAATTTTTCAAGCCATACCCCATTATGGGTACATGAAGCTCAAAATGCCCGGACCCAACAAAATCATCACTCTTGCAAGTGATCCGGAAACAGCGCTCCACGCCGAAAACAAGACAGCCACACTGGCCCTGGAGGCATTATCCGAAGCCCTAGCGGCCGAGGAACTAACTGCGTTGCCCTCCATGGTGGACAGGGACAATGTGATACTAGATAAGAGATCCAAGTCCACCTCTTTCAAACCAGCGGAAGAAATAGTCAAATTCCAAGTCCATCCAACGGACCCCACAAAAACGGCCTCCATCGGGGCACAACTAAAACCCGATGTCGAGGCCGCACTCAGAGAATTCCTGCGAGAAAATTGGGACATTTTTGCCTGGCACCCTTCAGACATGCCAGGAATCCCACGCAGGCTAGGTGAACACAGCCTGAACATCATAAAAGGGTTTAAGCCCGTTAAGAAGATTCTTCGGCGTTTCTCCGAACCCAAGAGACAAGCCATGGGAGAGGAGCTAACAAAACTACTGGAAGCCGGATTCATCAGAGATATAAAACATCCGGATTGGCTAGCAAACCTGGTGATGGTACCAAAGAAGGACAAATCCTGGCGCCTATGTGTCGATTTCAAAGACCTAAATAAGGCCTGCCAAAAGGATCCTTTCCCGCTCCCCCGAATTGATCAAATCATCGACACCACCGCAGGACACGACTCATTGTGTTTCCTCGATGCATAATCTGGCTACCACCAAATCAAGATGGCAGAGTCAGACCAAGCCGCAACGGCATTCATCACCCCATACGGAACATTTTTCTTCAACACGATGCCCTTCGAGTTAAAAAACGCCGGCGCAACATATCAGTGCATGATTCAGACATGTCTGGCCAACCAGATCGGCAAAACAGTTGAGGCATACGTAGATGACGTGGTCGTCAAAACCAAACACGTTGATACTCTAGTAGACGACTTGAGGCTCTCGTTCGACAATCTCCGAACATATGACATTAAGCTCAACCCGGAAAAATGCGTTTTCGGCATACCAGCCGGAAAGCTCTTGGGCTTCATCGTATCCGGTAGAGGAATTGAAGCAAACCCAGCCAAGATTCGAGCTCTGTCACAATTGGATACCCCAAAAGACCTCAAACAAATACAAAAATTAACAGGATGCGTGGCGGCTCTAAGCCGTTTTATCTCCCGCTTGGGAGAAGGCATTACCCACTTATCGCCTCCTGCGGCGCACCGAACACTTCGAGTGGACGGATGCCGCCACGGCCGGACTCAAAGAAATCAAAGCCATACTGGCAACAAATCCGGTCCTGGCCGCGCCCAACACGGGTGAACCAATGCTATTATACATCGCGGCAACCCATCAAGTTGTTAGCGCGGTGCTCGTCGTCGAACGAGAAACGGATGGACACAAGTTCCCTCTCCAAAAACCAGTTTACTACGTGTCCACTGTCCTAACCCCATGCAAGTCACGGTACCCGCATTATCAAAAAATAGCATACGCGGTGTTCATGGCATCCCGGAAGTTGCGACACTATTTTCAAGAGTGTTCAATAACAGTGGCATCCGAAGTACCCCTTAAATGATATTATAAACAACCGCGACGCAACGGGTTGGATTGCCAAATGGGCCATCGAGCTCCTCCCGTTCGACATAACTTACAAGCCAAGGCGAGGTATTAAGTCGCAGGTTTTGGCCGACTTCATCGCTGAATGGACTGAAGCCGAGCTCCCTAAAGAGTACGATACATACTCCAACTGGATCATGCACTTCGACGGCTCCAAAATGTTGGCTGGCCTCGGGGCTGGCATCGTTCTGACGTCCCCAACCGGAGATACGGTACAATACGTACTTCAGATAATGTACACGGATTCCAACAATGCAGCCGAATACGAGGCCCTTCTACATGGTCTTCGGATGGCAGTCTCCATGGGCATTCAGCGCCTAGAGGTCCGCGGGGATTCAAACCTCGTGATATCCCAAATAAATGGAGACTTTGACGCCAAGGATCCGAAAATGGCAGCTTATCACAATGCCATCTTAAAAATGTCAGCTCGGTTTGAGGGGCTCGAATTCCATCACATAGCCCGGGAGAACAACCAGGCAGCAGACGTGTTGGCACGCATTGGCGCCAAGCGCGATGCCGTCCCTCCCAACATCTTCCTTGAAAGGCTGTTCAAGCCATCCGTTTCATGGGAGGGAGAGTCCGGAAACAATAGCCTGGACACGACCACACTACCTCTCACCGAACACTCTGACACAGTTGGTGGCTCCGCCAACGAAACAACACCGTCAGCCCACACAATAATGGCAGTCATTGCCCCGTGGACAGAACCATTCCTAGCCTACCTAACTAGGCAGGAACTTCCTGAGGACCAAAACGAGGCCCGCTGCATAGTGCGGCGATCTAAAGCCTACAAAGTCCATGAGGGAGAGCTTTATAAGAAAAGCACAACCGGAGTCCTTCAAAGGTGTATCTCCGAAGAGGAAGGGCGAAACCTTCTGGCTGAAATTCATGCCGGACTTGGCGGGCACCATGCTACAGCCCAGGCACTCGTAAGCAAGGCCTTCCGTACCGGATTTTATTGGCCTACGGCCCGGGCAGACGCTCAGGATTTAGTACAGCGATGCGTCAGTTGCCAATTATTCGCTAATCAAAGCCACATGCCGCCTACCGCCCTACAAACCATACCCATTACCTGGCCTTTTGCGGTCTGGGGGCTTGACATGGTTGGACCCCTTAAAGGAGGAACCCAGAAGAAAAAATATCTACTGGTTATGGTGGACAAATTCACCAAATGGATAGAGGCCAAGCCTGTAAAGACGGCCGAATCCGGACCAGTGATAGAATTCATATCCGGGGTTGTACACCGTTACGGCGTCCCCCATAGCATCATAACTGACAACGGCACAAACTTTACGGCTGATGAAGTTAAACTCTGGTGCAAAAACATGGGCATCAAGCTCGACTACGCTTCAGTCTATCACCCACAAACTAACGGTCAAGTCGAATGAGCCAACGGTCTTATTATGAGCGGCATCAAACCCAGACTAGTGCGATCCCTCAAGGAATCAAACACGCACTGGGTAGAGGAGCTTGACTCCGTACTCTGGGGGCTGCGGACCATGCCGAATCACACTACCGGATTCACGCCATTTTTTATGGTATACGGCGTAGAGGCAGTTCTGCCCTGCGACATAATACATGACTCACCTCGAGTGCGCATGTACGAAGAAAGAGAAGCCGAGATCGATCGGCAGGACAGCTTGGACACATTGGAGGAGGAGCGCGATGTGGCAAAAGCTCGTTCCGCATTCTATCAACAGCAGGCTCGAAGATATCAAAGCAGAGAAGTACGGGCCAAAACTTACAACGCTGGCGAACTAGTTCTACGCCTGCCGGACAAGAAAAAGGACAAACTAAAGCCTAAATGGGAGGGTCCCTTCATAATCGACCAAGTACTGACTGGCGGAACGTACCGTCTGCAAAACGCATCGGACAACCGACTCGAGCCGAACCCATGGAATGCAGCACGCCTACGAAGATTCTACGCCTAGCGCCGGACTCCGTGTTCGTCTCCTTCCTCTGTCCCCTTTTTATTTTATTTTTCACATTAAGCTGTCTGGCATTTCTCTCATTCTCCCTCCCTTTTTTCTTCTCCCAACCCTTTAGGGGCTTGCTTGCGCATTGTTCGCACATACTTGACGCACCACCCGCGCTCACCATACCCGGGGGCTTCTTTATCAGAAGTTTATATAAAACGGGCCTCATGCCCAAAACATGTGTGACACTTCCGCGTGAACCTTTTATACACCATTATATGCATCGATATGACTTAAGTTTTGGCCAAGCTAGGTTGCCTGGCTCCTGTGCTTACCCCTACGTTCCCGTTCGTTTGGCTAGGTGGTAAAGGGAGCACCTCTGTGATTGTTACTGTCGGGTCAGCCGGATGTGTACCTCAGACTGGGTGAAGCCGAAAGCTAGCGTTCTTAAGGGAATATTCGGTCGGTGAAATAAAAGATGATTTTTCTTGTTTATTTATCTGCCCCCAGGGAAAGGAACCCCTAACGGAACTATTCTCCCTGGAAGATGTTTCTTACTAACCATGTAATATAACATAACTAGTTGGGCACTTGTCTGCTAAAGCAATTATGACCCCTACGCCTTGTCTCCATGCATGCCCCGATTCTTACATAATCGAGAGGGTATTCGGACACACTCCGGATTATAGGGTCCAGAGGTCGAAGCGAAAAGGTCCACAATGACAAACGATCTACAATCCGGCTAGAAGGCATTTTTTCATGTCATTTTAAATTACAAAGTCAATCCGACTCGGTATACTCTTCTTCAATACCATCCAATAGGCAGTCTAATTTACAGTCCTGTTGGGAATACTTTGCAGCCAGCTCTACCTGGCCATATACTAAGCTGACAGGGATCTCCTTTCCGTCAGGACCATAGGGCTAACCTCGGCCATGTGGTTTGGGTCAGCCTTCGTGTACCGCGTCTTCACCATGGCCCAGGCCTCCCTGGCACCTTGACGGCAGGCCGATATCTTCCACAACCGGAAGCGCTACCGCACTCCCTCCAGCTTCTTTGCAAGTTCCCCAAGGTCTTGGGGGATGGAGAGGGATGGCCACATAACCTGAACGATGCTCTGCATTGCCTGCCGTATTCGTTCGTGCAGTTGCAACAGCTCGGGAAGAAGGTCTCCCGTTGAACCGGGCATTTCCTCCGTAGGACGACCTGTCAGCAGACCTACAGACATAGCTCTGTCAATCGATTTCTTCGTCGATTTTTTTTGAGAATTCGCTCAAGCACTTACTAAATATGCCGCGTTGAAGTCGCCGATTTTCCTTCACGGAAGCAGACAGCTGGATACGAACATCCTTTAGTTCCTCGCCCAGCTGGGTATTGGCGTCTTGAAGTTTGTTCTTCTCTTACCTCACCCTTGTCAGCACGCTCTCGCCAGCCTTTAATTGGCGTAGGAGTTGTTGCTTGTCCAGATTTACTCTGGCCTCATCTGCATTGTTATCGTCAGCATTGCACACATGCCGCACTTCACAATGGAATTATTTTTGGGAGCATACATTACCTGAGGGGGTCTCCTTGCCAATAGCCGAAAGGGCCAGTGCGGCCTCGAGTTGGGCCTTGCACTCCGCCAACTCCTGAGATGGTTGCATGTTCTTCTCTGTCAGATCTTGCATAACATATGATACTTAAAACAGTTATCTTAACTATTTCAAGTCTCGGGGGCTACTGACATATATAACTATCAGATTTACTCACCCGTATGTCTTTTACATACTGCTCCGTGGCCCTGGATAGACCATTTTGAGCGGCACGGAGGTACGCATCTCCTATATTAAAGGCGTTGAACGCCTCTGGAGAAAAACATGCGTCCTGAAGAACAGTCCGATGATGCCTGTGGTTCATGGCACTCTCCACCTCTGAATTGGTGGCAGATAGCTTGTCTACATCCTCTGTCGGAGGAGTGGCCGACGCGCGCCCTGTGTCTACCTCCGCTTTAGGACCCGGCCTTGAAGTTTGGCCGGTGGATATAGTCCGGCGGGCTCTCTTCTTCCTAAGGAGAACATGGGCGTTAAAATGACTTAAGGGCATAGACCCTAGGCGTGAAATTCGCACGCCGTATCATTGCACCGGAGTCTCGATCTGGTTCGCACTTCTTTTTTGCCCGCCTGGCTTTAGCGGCCCTTGTCGGCTGCCCACCGCGGGCCCGGCACTCCGCCTCAAGGATTTCCCCTGCAAAATGAAACACTGTTGGTTTACATCATTCAAAATAAGGCATGGATGGATCTCCTTCAAAGTACCAGGACTTCGGTCTCGGCTACCTTTGAGGCTGGAAGTAATCCGGGATAGTCGGTCGTAATGGCCACTAAGGTGTTGTCCTTACTCAATTGATGAAACACCCCGTCAATTAACTCCACACATAAGTCCGGATCCTCTTGGGAATCCGGATCGAGGGACCGTTCTGGGTCCTCGGGCTGTGGGGGAGGGCTGTTGATCTCCTTCACCGTTTGGCGTAACCCTGCGTTAATATCACCAGACTGAATATTCGATTATGGGAATTTCGAAAGTGGGAAGATAAGTGAAATTGTTCGCTTACCCAACTTGGAGGGCTGTAAATGGAGAATCCGCCTTCCGGGTTGGCACGGAGGAATTCCTCTTCTTCTCCCTTGTACAAAGCGGATAAAATTCTCGTTAAGGTTGCGGCCGAATCTGGCCCCTTACGACCGCACCGGGTGGCGTTGTCCTCCCCATTGAAATCCCACATGGGGTGGCCTCTGTATTGAAGCGGCTGCACCCCTCGCGTAATGCATATGGCCATGACCTTGATCATGGTCAGTCCGGAATGAGCCAACAACCTTATCCGGCTCATCAGGTAAAGGACGTCCCTGTCAGTTTCCCTCTGAGGATTCCGCGGGCGCCAGCTCAGGCGCTTCTTCAATGGAGCATTATTGAACTCAGGAAGGCCGATCCGTACAGGGTCCGACAGGGGGACGTCATCTATATAGAACCACTCTGAGGGCCAGTCCTCGGATGTCCTCTTTGGGGTACCGGATAGATATCCGGTCCCAGCGATGCGCCATAGTTCGGCT
Source organism: Triticum aestivum (assembly GCF_018294505.1). Lineage (NCBI taxonomy): Eukaryota > Viridiplantae > Streptophyta > Magnoliopsida > Poales > Poaceae > Triticum > Triticum aestivum. The sequence goes on along the minus strand of NC_057798.1, from coordinate 762,613,844 downwards.
CCGCCCACTTGATAAATAGACCCCTCCTGAGAACGGGGCACGAGGCAGAACAACCTCTTCCACAGCGCGAAATGGGCCTCAACGCCCAAAAACAGTTCGCAGAGGGCCACGAAGCCCGCAATGTGCAGAATGGAGGCAGGCGTGAGGTGGTGTAGCTGGAGGCCGTAGAACTCCAGCAACCCTCGGAGAAACGGATGAATTGGAAATCCAAGTCCTCTTATTAAATAAGGGACTAGGCATACCCGCTCTCCTTGAGAGGGATGGGGGATGCTCTCTGCTTGCTCTCCGCCGCTATAAGTGGCGATCCCGGCTCAAACTGGGACCATATATGCTGGGGGAAGGAGCCCCTTGGATTGAAGCACTACGAGTTCACTATGCGGGACAGAGCATCTCTCCCAATCCCCAGGCTTGGGGCTAGGAGCGCGAGAGGAGGAGCCGCGTTGACTGTCCATGATAGAATGGTTTTTTTGGTCAGAAGTGCTCCGATGAAAGCTTGCGAAGGGGAGATGGTGTGGTTCGGATCTAGATCCCCGTCTCTTTTTATAGACAGCTTATTTGAGTCGCTAGGGGGGAAAATGCAAAAATAGCCTGGCTTTTCGCATTCGTTCTACAAGTGGAAATTGGCCTTTATTGGGCGTGGAAGCCAAGGAGCGCAGCATTTATCAGAAGCCGGACACTATTTTACAAGTACATGGAGCTGGAGAAGAACCCGCCTTGCAATGCCGAAGACAATTTGCACGCCGGACTCGTCGTCATTGAAGCCTGGTTCGGGGGCTACTGAGGGAGTCCAGGATTAGGGGGTGTCCGGCTGGCCGGACTATGACCTTTGGCCGGACTCCCGGATTATGAAGATACAAGATTGAAGACTCCATCCCGTGTCCGGATAGGGACTTTCCTTGGCGTGGAAGGCAAGCTTGGCTATACGATATGAAGATCTCCTCGCATTGTAACCGACTCTGTGTAACCCTAGCCCTCTCCGGTCTCTATATAAACCAGAGAGTTTTAGTCCGTAGGACGAACACCAATCATACCATAGGCTAGCTTCTAGGGTTTAGCCTCTCTGATCTCGTGGTAGATCAACTCTTGTAATACCCATACCATCAATATTAATCAAGCAGGAGTAGGGTTTTACCTCCACCGAGAGGGCCCGAACCTGGGTAAAAACATTGTGTCCCTTGTCTCCTGTTACCATCCGCCTAGACGCACAGTTCGGGACCTCCTACCCGAGATCCGCCGGTTTTGACACCGACAGTTGCCGTGGACCCAGCTGTCAGCCCCTCCACGTATAGTCCACGTCCGATGGAAGCCGGTCCTTGACCATGTTAACCACGCTGCATCGAGAGCACCAGAGCGGTGGACGACGGCGAGGCCTATGAAGGGGACGATGTGGAGCCCGGGAAGACGCGACAGTGGATGCCCACGCGTAGAGGAGTACGAGGGTTCACTGGTTCGCTGCGGTGTGAGGCTGCCGTCGCCGCAGAATAACAGGGGGTGTGGGTGAGTAGAGGGATGGCCTGGCCAGCGGTGGGAGTAGTAGGGGGCGGTGAGGCCTCCGCCGCATCGCAGCCGGCCACGGGAGGCAGGAGCACGAGGCACGACCGGTGCTGGTTTGGGTGGCTGGAGCAAGAAGACGAGAGGTTGAAGAAGCACTACGGCCGTTGGATGGACATCGTACGGTCACTGGAGCTAGAATCGTGCATATTGACTAAGTTGACAAAGCCCTCCGTCCCCGTCAACTTAGTAGGCCCACAAGTCAGCCTGCCACTATACTGGGTCGCAGCTAACAGGGGGAGTATTCATTTTTTTGTGCGTAATAAGGAGGCACTTCCTTGCGTGCGAAGATATAGCTGGTGGGTCCGAGCTATCAGCGGCGCTAACATTTTTTTCATGAACTACTGAGGCCCTTTCGGTGGGTCCCTGATGTCAGGTGGAGGATCATTATTTTGCGTGTAATAAGGAGGCATTTCCTTGCGTGCGGCCGTGGACCCAGCTGTCAGCCTCTCCATGTACAGTCCACTTCAGATGCATGTCGGTCGTTGACCACGTTGATCAGGCCGCGCCGAGAGCACCAGGGCGATGGACGACGGTGAGGCCTAGGAAGGGAACGACACGGAGGCAGGGAAGACTCCGCAGTTGTTTCCCACACGGAGGGGAGTACGACTGAACGAGGGTTTACTGGTTCGTCTACCATCGCCAGAGAATAACAGCAGGTGTGGGTGAGTAGAGGGATGACTAGGACAGCGATGGGAGTACGGTGGGGCGGCAGCACAGCCGGCCGTGGGGAGGAGGGAGCAGGCAGTCCCACCGGCGCTTGTTTGAGCGGCTGGAGCAGGAAGAGCAGAGATTGAAGAAGCACGACGGCCGTTGGATGGCCATCCAACAGTCACTGCTTGTGCGTCAACCTTTTTTTAGGAAAACCTCAAATCTGTGGAAAACAGGATACAGCCCATCTGCCATTATTTGTAATAATTTACAGCCCATTTGCTAATTCTTAAGGTTTTTTTTGGAGCCCATATTCTTTTTGTTAGCATTACAGCCCATATTGTGGCCATGTTTAAAAAATTATACGAAATTTTGCATATTTCGGTGCGGTCCGAACTATTTTTAATTCCGAAATTTCGACTCACATTCAAACTGATTTTAAAAATAAATGTATATCAATATAAAATCCAACAAATTCTCCATGCATAAAAATTAATGTAATTTAAGATCTCGAAATGAAAAAAAGATATTGGAAACTAATTACCGGTTTGATGTGTTTTAAAAATGTACAGCCCATTTCTCATTACTGATAGGCCATTTTCTCGGCCAGCCGAAAGAAGCTCTCCTCGTCTTGAAAGATTTGCAGCCCAACAGGCCTGACAAAACGACTTACTTGGCAAATCGCAAAAAAACTGGGCTGTGGCCTTGGACCCAGCTATCAGCCTCTCAACGTACAGTACTCTTCCGATGGAAGTCGGTCGTTGACCACATTGACCACGCCGCGCCAAGAGCACCAATGCGGTGGACGACGGCGAGGCCTAGGAAGGGGACGACGAGGAGCCGGGGAAGACGCGGCAGTGGATGCCCACGCGGAGAGGAGTACGAGGGTTCACTGGTTCGGCTGCGGCGTGAGGCTGCTGTCGCCGCAGAATAACAGGGGGTGTGGGTGAGTAGAGGGATACCCTGGGCCAGCAGTGGGAGTAGTAGGGGGCGGTGAGGCCTCCGTGGCATCACAGCCGGCCACGAGAGGCAGGAGCACGCGACACGATCGGCGCTGCTTTGGGCGGCTAGAGCAAGAAGACCAGAGGTTGAAGAAGCACTATGGCCGTTGGATGGACATCGTACGACCACTGGAGCTAGAATCGTTCATATTGACTAAGTTGACAAAGCCCTCTGTCCTCGTCAACTTAGTAGGCCCACAAGTCAGCCACCCACTATGGTGGGTCCCAGCTAGTAGGGGGAGCATTCATTTTTTTGGTGTGTAATAAGGAGGCACTTCCTTGCGTGCGAAAATATAGCTGGTGGGTCCGACCTGTCAGCGGGAGGGGGGGACGTTTTTTTCACGAAATACAGAAGCCCTTCCCACGTACTGTGCACGTACAGTGCGTAATAAGGAGGAACTTTCCTTGCGTGCGACCAGGGACCTCATGGGTCCCAGCCGCCAGGCTCTCCACGTACAGTCCTCTTCTGATGAATCTCGTATGTTGACCACGTCGTGCCGAGCGCACCAAGGCGGTGGACGACGGCAAGGCCCCAGACTGGAACGACCCGGAGATGGGGAAGATGCGGCAGACAGAGAGGAGTGGGAAACTTGACTGGTTCGGCTGCGGGGCGGGCCTACACTCGGCAGAGAATAATAGGAGGTGCGGAGTGGAGGGATGGCCTGGCCGTCGGCGGGGTAGCGTTTCGCTGAGGAGCGCAAAACAACGCCGCTGGATGCCGAAGGCTGGAGCAGGCGGTTCCGGCAGCGCTGGGGGAAGAAGACGAGAGGTTGAAGAAGAATGCCGGCCATTGGATGTAAATCCAACGCCTTCTTAGGCTTCCACCTACTGGCCCACATGTCAGCCAGTCCATTTGTTTTTTAGTCCATTTGGTGGGCTGGGTGAAACAATGATGTAGCATCTATGCAGCCCGTTTAAATCCCATTTGCATTTTTCTCGAAATCCGCGGACTTGCTGGGCTGGGTGAAAATATCATGTTGGGCTAGACAGAGAAATGTTATAAAAACATAAACACATGATTGCACGTCAGTAAAATCTTTGCAAGCTTATGTATGCAATCACTAGGAGTTAACTTGGCAAGTTATATATAAACAATTATTATTATTATTATTTTGTAAGAACTTTCAACTTACAAAATAAAATACCATTTTAATTTGATGAGTTAATAGTACATGGGGTATTATTATTTTTTAGGCTAGACGTGGGACAGTTGAGTTGGTTCTAGGGGAAAGTACTGGGAGAAAACTCAGTTTACATCGAAAAAGAAAGTGGGAGAAAATTCAGAGACCTGCTGGGTCCACCTGAGGAGAGGAATATGTTGGGAGGAAGGAGATTCAAAGCACGGCGGCCGAGTGAACTAGTTTTTTTACGAACAAGTGAACTAGTTTACATACATTAGCAAATAGCCACTAAAAAAGCAATCAGGTTAATGGGTTCTTAAAAGAAATATTTCGGACAAAACAGATAATTACGACACATGGGCTAATGCATGAAACACTCAGATGATAAAGGTGCTTATAAACAGATAAAGTACAACATCTAGACCATCCTGGCACGCTTGATCATGACGCTGCAACTGTCCGTGTACTCGTCGGTCACGGGAAGCAGACACACCCTCATGTCCAAGATCTGCATGTACATGTCGTAGCATGCGTATGCGTCCTTGGCCGCATAGGTTATGTAGGCTAGATTCAGAGGTACCTCCCACGTGTTCAGGTCGTCTTCTTTCATGTTGGCGTATCAGGGGTCGATGATGGTCTCCGCGAGGTCAACCACGGAGTCCTTCTCCTCCCCGTTGCTGATGATCTTGTATTGCTTCTAGATGTCGACAAGCTTGTTGCACCAGATGGCCGAATCGTCGCGTTCTTCCTTCTCTCCACCGTAGCGAAGGTGCAGTCGGCGCTGCCGATGAAACGGGCGAATGCTCCAGAACCTGGTGCAGCCATAGGACTGAGGCGAGGCAGAGCTTCACCGAGTCCGTATCGTTGGTGTACATCACATTCAACTTGGTGCAACCATAGGACTGAACGGCGAACTAACCCCTTGCTGAAGTCCATATCCAGTAGGCTCACCCCTCGGATCGCCATTGGAGTCTCTTCGAGTGAACGAGTGTCTAGGCGGCGGCAGCAGTTCGTTTTTCTGCTCTTGGGGAACTGGATTCAACAGTAAGCTGAGTGTGTACAGGCGACAACAGTTACTACCCCTCCCTCATCCGCTGCACGACCGGCAGAAGATGCACCCTCGGCGCATTCAAACGCCTCCATTAAGAAACCTGCTTCGGCCACACGTCGGTTCACGAGCGGGTCTGTATTGGTACTGTAATAATAGGAGTTAGTGGTCACTTTACTTAAATTTAATTAGCTTTAATAGAAATTTATACTTAAACAAGCAATGCATTGGCTCGTTCTATCAGTGCCACGGGATCAACATGCACAACAATTAGAATTATTATTCTCAGGACGCACACGATCAGCGAATTTGTCGCACTTTCACAAAGATAATACTACCAAGTTTGAATTGTTTGTTATGGTTGCTGTCCTTTGCATCATCATGCCGTGTTTCCCAGCTTGCAAGATTCGAAACCAACAAATAAGATCCAAATAATAAGTACAACAACGATGCCTACACATCTCATTGATTCCCAGCTTGCAAGATTCAGAACCAACAAATAAGATCCAAATAATAAGTATAACAAAGATGCCTACACGTCTCATTGATTCCCAGCTTGCAAGATTCAGAACCAACAAATAAGATTCAAAATAATAAGTACACCAAAGATAACTACACATCGCACTGATTCCCAGCTTGCAAGATTCAGAACCAACCCATTAGAGCCTTTTGATAAAGTGAATATCGGGATTAAATCCATCTTGGCTAGCCATGTCATACAATCGAAGAACTTGGCGAATGCTCTTGGCCATCACAACATATGTAGTAGAGTATTCCTGTTTGCACAACATGTTTGCATAGCACAAACAAGGAGACAGGAGAGCATGATTTCGCTTTAGTTGAACCATTTTGTGCAGTTCCACCAAAATTGAGAGTTGTTGCTCTTGACCGTCACAACATCTGTAGTAGAGTATTCCTGTTTGCACAGCATGTTTGCATAGCACAAACAAGGAGACAGGAGAGCATGGTTTCACTTTAGTTTAACCATTTTGTGCAGTTCTACCAAAATTGAGAGATGTTGCCCACGTGACATTTTAGTTGAACTGCACAAGACACTCATTCAAAAAAAAGTGTTTTGTGCATTTCACCAAAAGGTCACAATAGCAACAAGGTGAAATGGATATCCCTATCTGCACAAAATGATAGAAAGTAAACAGTTGCTGGTCAATAAGAATATACGAAACATATACAAAATGAAAAGAAGCATCTTAATTATGTTCATGTCAATCACGCAAGGACAGTAGAAATTTTAAAACGTCAGCAATGCTTCATGTTACCAGAAGCATTATGATCAACAATGAGATTCCTCAGATATGGGATTACTTTAATGGTGGCATTGCTTGTTTACCAGACACAGTAAATCAACAGCAGCTAAAGAGTTGGTTTAAGGGCATGGGACCATGGGGACACCAGGACACTCAGCAGCGTAAAGGAGAAACTTACTTATCATACTGGGGAAAACAGCAGGAGTGCCATTTGTAACACAGTTTAATTGCATCTTATCACTGGAGGCATTAGATTAACAATAACACTGGTTAGACATGTCCCTAAGGTAACAGTGTGATCGCTTCATTTTACATGCGCCCTTACAGCAAAAGGTTGGTTTACCCGCAAAAAAACAGCAAAAGGTTGGTATAAGGACATGCAATAGTGGACGCATCAACACAATGTACCTACAAGGAGGCATAAAGTGGTGATGCCGAGCTTGTTCACGCTATGTGAGGGCAGCAAACCTAATCCTGGAGACCTTTTACTATGTGAGGGCAGCAAATCTAATCCTGGAGGCCTTTTACTATGTGAGGGCAGCAAATCTAATCCTGAGACCTTTTACTATGTCAAGGCAGCAAATCTAATCCCGAGACCTTTTACTATGTGAGGGCAGCAAATCTAATCCTGAGACTTTTTACTATGTGAGGGTAGCAAATCTAATCCTGGAGACCTTTTACTATGTGATGGTAGCAAATCTAATCCTGGACATACTCTGTTGACTTGTCCACCAGCCGCCACTTTCTATCCTTTTTTCAACCAATAATAGATCTGTTCCTTATCCAGTTTGTACTGCGTTTTCCCATTATTTCCCTTTTCAACCAAGAGACCGGTTGGGTATCCGGTCTCTACTACTTTCACCATATTATTTCTTCTTTGAATCAAGTCCTAGATTCATGCTACAACTTTCCCCCCTTTCTTCGTTGTTTGAACAAAGCCCTAGATTCGAATGCATGAAGTAGCTTTACCTCTAATAATACTAAAAATTTAGGTGGCTTTGGAAGAGCTGATGGGAGTAGAAAAGATGCACATGCAGACACGTGGGGAGCTGGGGCAGTAGAGCAAGGCCGCTTTCGAAGAACATATACCTGAGGGTCGCCGGGATGTCGGCGGCGGCAGGTCGGATCTGCAGACAATACAGCAGGGAGGAAGAAGGGTCGGAGGACCTCCCGAGCCAGCGCTGTGTCGGAGAGAACGACACGGGCAGAGGATCGGGCCCCTCCGGCAGCTGTGGGTTTCCTCCCTCGGCGGTGATGACCGCGTGAATGATGCACCTTTTAGTCCTCCACACACACCGGCTGAAGGGATCCGGCCGGATCTGTGACCAGCGGTGAGTAGAGAGAAAATGTCGCTACCGCTGTCTTGTTTATATCTGGAGATGATGAGAGAATGAAGAGAGCAACCCTAGTAAGGCAAGCGCTCAGGCCCCTGCGTCCATATATAGTGGAGTGCTTATCTTTTTTCTCTCCACAACAAGCGTTTCAATTTGTGTACGTGGCATTAAAGAAACGAAACTCTCTATTTAAGGTGACTACTCTATGACTCCTACTTACTACTACTACAACACTACCTACGTCCTGGTTTATAGGTCCCTTTTATAGTTTGTGCCAAATTTTGACTAAAGATTTAACTAACAAAATGTTAATGCATGTCAAGAAAATTTATCTCATTGGATTCGTATTTGAACATGGTTTTGAAAAATATAATGTTTGGTGACATGCGTGAACATTTTCTTAGTTTAATCTATGGTCAAAATTTGGCACGAAATACAATGGGGACCAATAAACCCGGACAGAGGTAGTATTGTTCACTTGTGCTCCCCGCCCCTCCATTCATTGAACAACCCCACGGGTGAACAAACATACAATAAGTACTGCATTTATATAGAACGAACAAGCTCGAACTATTTTCGCGTAGTTAAAAGTTGAGGGCGGGGCTTTTCCCGGGCAGTACGCGCGGCAGTTTTCGGGTAGGCGGTTTGACAGATACGCGAGGAGGGTGAGCGAGTGGGGCTGTGCGATTTGACGGCACGTTACTACTGGAAAGACTGCGATATGACCACTCACTATAGTCATGAATTACTGGCGCTCCGACCGGGGTGATGCCCCCTTCCGTTCCACGCTCTAATCTGGTGCATGACACGTCGACCCGGATGTTGGCTCTCCCACATGTCGGAGTTGTAAGAAGGACCAAAGAATGATGTCGTATATACTAGTACTATACTACTCCCTCCATTCCTAAATATAAGTCTTTGGAGAGATTTCACTATGGACCACATACGGAGAAAAATGAGTGAATCTACACATAAAATGCATCTATATACATCCGTATGTGGTCCATAGTGAAATATCTACGAAGACTTATATTTAGGAACGGAGGGAGTACTACTCAGGTCGGAGGAGTGCGAACCATGGCAGCCCAGTGAACCAGCCGTGCGAACCACGGTAGCCCAGTGAACCAGCAGTAGAAAACAATAATGTGGTGGTATGGCCATAAAAAACAATGTGCTACGGTCCACACTGTAGCATGTACAATAACACTCCTCTTTGTTTGGATCCCTGAGTTAGAGCTAGTTTGGGTTGAAATAGCCTCAAATTATCGAAACAAGAGGGGTTAGTTTGAGCTAGTTTGCTCTAACCCAGCTAAAAAATAGCCCGGTGGAGAGCTTCTAATTGGGTTAGTTATCCTGGGCCCACTAAAAGAGAACTAAAAAATCTCACCTGCCCGCACCAGATCGCTCCCCTAAAAAAATCTCACCTGCCCGCACCAGATCGCTCCCCCCTCTCGCACGACTCCTCTCTGTTCCCCATAGGGCCGCCCGCCCAAGCACCACTCGCCCTCTCTCTCCTCCGACCGCCCTCTCCTTCCGGCCTCCGCCGCCCTACTCCGGCCGCCCTCTCCCTCCGACCTTCGAAGGTCGCCCCACTCCCCCTTCACCAGTCATTTTTCTCCCTCTATCGTGCGCGGCGGCGGCGCATCTACCAGGGAGGTCGTGAGAGGGGTGAGTTTGTTCGTTCTTTCTCTGTCTCACGACCATATCATTGATCTTGCTTGCTCTAGCGCTAATTCTGATTTGGAAAAGTAGATCCTGATCAAACTTGCTATAGATTTGTGGTACACACATGGAATTTTTTGATGCTGCTTGAGGAGGTAATAAATCTTTCTATAGGCCCAAAGATTCAGGTCACCTTTCTAGGTATTTCAATTTCAGGCTTGCATTATTTGTAGAGGCCCAAAGATTCAATTCACCTTTCTTGGTATTTCAATTTCAGGCTTGCATTGTTTCTAGAGGCCCAAAGATTCAGTTCACCTTTCTAGGTATTTGAGTTTCAGGCTTGCATTATTTCTAGAGGCCCAAAGATTCAGTTCACCTTTCTAGGTATTTCATTTTCAGGCTTGCATTATTTCTAGAGGCCCAAAGATTCAGTTCACCTTTCTAGGTATTTAAGTTTCAGGCTTGCATTATTTCTAGAGGCCCAAAGATTCAGTTCACCTTTCTAGGTATTTCAGTTTCAGGCTTGCATGATTTCTAGAGGCTCAAAGATTCAGTTCACCTTTCTAGGTATTTCAGTTTCAGGCTTGCATTATTTCTAGAGGCCCAAAGATTCAGTTCACCTTTCTAGGTATTTTAGTTACAGGCTTGCATTATTTATAGAGGCCCAAAGATTAAGTTCCCAGTCGGCAGCAAGTGGCCCTGCTACCCATGCCGGTGTCGACCTCAACTCGCAAGGGCCACCGTCGGAGGGGTTCCCGGGGCTTGGGCTGTACAGAGCCTTCCTCCAGAGCAACGATGGCGAGCTCCTCCCTCGGTGCGTGAGGGGCTCTGGGCTCCCTCCCTATCGTGAACAACCTCCATGATGAGTTAGCTCATTCTTTGTTTCATGAAGTGTTTTTTTATTTTGTGAATCTTGATTGATGACTTGTATGTTTAAGTGGGATATCTCATTTGTATGGACAAAGTAAAAATTATCATGTTTTGCATGCTTGATTGTATAGATGGTTCGTTTATGTCAATTGTGAGCGGGAGGAGGCCACAAAAGAGCCGGCCACACCAAGAGGGTGCTTGGATCCAAGGGACTTATTTTAGTCTGACTAAAAATAGGGTCCAAAGTAGTCAAATGATTGAGATAGAGCATTTATTGTCAATCTAACCCGGCCATCCATACACCTCTTTGGGTTAGAGTTAGTTCAGGGTTAGAATCTAACTCTAACCTCTAACTGAGTTAGAGTTCTCCTCGTCTCGGTTCATCGCCATCATACTTTCCCCATTCCTGTGTTTTCAGTATCCTGCGAATCAAAGAGGCCCTTTTTTTCGGGAAAAATCAAAGAGGCCCTTAGACTGGTTTAGGTCCGGTCATTTTTTATAAACGTGTTATGTCCAAAATTTAATGAACGTGCTCCGGTTTTCACGAAAATAATCCGGTTTCATGTAGTAATTCATTGATTTATTTATTCTTCTGCGGGGGGTTTGCATGTAATTCATGAGGTCTGAAATGTAAAATACCTCGGCATATGCTCCGAGTCGTGCATGCACTATGACCCAGATGCTCTATGTCCCACATGTCGGCGAATGGGAGCACGTGGAAATAGCCTAGGAGTACATATAGGAGGATAAATGCGTGAAAAATATGTACTATGAAGCATAGCCGCGGTTCGAAAAGTAGACCTAAAGTGATGACAGCTATAGGTCGCACGCACCCACCTAGTGGTACTAGACATACGTCTAATTTTCCCCTCAAAAAAGAGAGGCACGAGTGCTCAGTACTCCTATTCTGACAACAGCGTCCGTGCTACAGCTAGCCCTCCTCCCTCGTTTCTCTCTTCTACTCTCTAAGAGCATGGTTAATAATATAGCCAGCTGCTGGCTATATGATGTTGCCATGTCACATATAGTCAAGTTTATAGCCAACAAGTACAATAGCTAGATATAAATATGTACTACTTTGTTGATACATGGCCCATTCCACTCTCTCACAAAGTACCTAGGAGCATGTGCTGCAGCCAGCTGTTAACTAGTAGCCCGCTTCTCTTATCTCTCCTCTTCTCTCTCTTCCAAGTAAGCAAGAATATAATATATATTGTCTTACAGCCCGTCTACATCACCTTATTCTACTTCCTCTAAACTCGGCCAACGCCCGGTGGGTGGGGTGGGTTTGCTCAACTGTGGCCCCACCTCATAGTGAAAACGTTATGACTAGAATAAAAAATGCCATATACTCCCTCCGTTCATAAATATAAGCCTTTTTAGACACTACTTCAAATGGAATACATCATACAGATGTATGAAGACATAGTTTAGAGTGTAGATTCACTCATTTTGCTTCGTATGTAGTAGTCACTTGCTGGAATCTTTAGAAAGACTTATATTTGGGAACGGAGGGAGTACTATACTAATAAAACATTAAGGCCGCGAGGCGATGCAGTGCTGGTTACAGGAGGCAAGAAGAAGAGATGCATCCATCGACGACGTCCACCTCCTCGACTCAGGGCGCCGGCCCACCGAACGACGCCTAAGTAGCAGTGGCTTTCGTGGCCAGGTCGACGTGCTTCTGAACAATGGCGTCCAAAGATTCCAGCCGCTGGAAGAAGGCCAACGTCTTTTTGTCCTCGTTTGCCTTGTAGTGGCCTATGTAGACGATTTCCTCGTAGACGTGGATGTGGAGGTCAACAATTTCTTGCATGGCGAGGCGCTGCGCGGCGAGCGCGGCCTCGAGGTGCACATTCTTCGTTGCGACCTCCGGCACCTGTAGGGCCACCAGGGCTTGAAAGAGTTCGTCACCATGTAGGCCGATGAGGGTGGCAGGCAATGAGGAGCCTGGGCGCATGGGCTGGAGCAGTACGACAAGGTCGTCCGCGCGCTTCTTGACGGTGGTGAACTTGCGGATGGAGTTAACCATCATGTCGTCCATGCGAGAGGCGAAGCCGGTGTCGGCGAGGGCTACGATGCCTGCGGTCGCCAGCATCGTCTGGAAATGCTGTGCGGTGCGGGGGCCCAGGCCGGCGCCTTGGATGATTTGGCATAGCTGACTACCGCTCGCGTCCATCGCCTCCATAGGTGCTTGTGGCTTCTGGTCACTTGGTCTTGGATTGGAGTGAGCAGTGTTGCGCAGAGACTTGGGAGTAGATGGATTGGAGTGGTGGGGCGCCTTTATTATATGAGAGTCCAAACTCTGTTGCATTCACATCGTGCTGACTCTAGTCTGCTTCTCCAATTAATTCCCTCTGCATGTAATTGAGGATGCATCATTGACCGTTCAACATCTCGGGAATCGCTACCCTCTTCCTCCTTGGCATTCAAGCACCTATGGACCCGTTGACGACGAGGTGCCTATGGTGACTTTGTAAATTTCAAGATGATAGTGCCGTGTGTGTGTGCGTTCATAGGGGTGAGTGTATGCGCGTGGATATGAGCGCTTGCGTCTTGTCAGGACCCTGACTCAATGGCACATCGATCTAGCATGCAACACCTCATATCACTTTGCGGCCTCACGCACAGTATTCCCACGGGTGTCGCCTTACCTTGCCCGGGACCGTTTGCGCCTTTTGGCACACGTATATGACAGTGTCGCTAGCATCCATATGACAAGGAGCCCAGGCTGACATGGCTAGTCGTGAACCCAAAGTGGCAGTAACTTACAGGGACAGGCATACATGACCCAGCTTCGAACGTGTCGGTCATCAATGAGTGAATCCAGGCTGTAGCACTGGGCTAGCAGGACTCCGGTAAACCGGGCTGTAGCGGGCTAACAGGACTCCGGTATTCATCGCGTGACATTTCCCCGTAGGGACAGACACAGGAACGAAGAAGGACACATGCCGGCCAGCCTATGTGTTTCGGAGCAGTAGCAAGCTACCATGGCTCAGTGGAAGCACTAGGAGACATTTCCCGGTAAGAGAGGCTACTAAGGATAAACAACTAGATAGTCAGATCCCACACATACCAAGCATTTCAAAAACATACACACAATATGCTCAATATGTGCAAATACAACATGGCATCACAACATGACTCTACAACTCAAGTATCTTATTCAATAGGCTCCGAGGAGCGAGATATTACAAACATGGGTCTCATGACCCAACATTCAGAGCATACAAGTCAAAGCACAAGCGGAAGCTTAACATGTCTGAGTACAGACATCTATAAATGAAAAAGGCTGAGAAGCCTGACTATCTACTAGATCCTGCCGAGGGCACAAGATCGTAGCTGAGGTAACAAGCTAAATGTTGAAGTCCACGTGGAACTACTAGCGAGACTGAAATCTCTCTGCAAAAACATAAATTAAGCAACGTGAGTACAAATGTACCCAACAAGACTTACATCAGAACTAACTACATATGCACCATTAGAAACAAAGGGGAGGTGGGGTTTATCTGCAGCAAGCCAGCTTTGACTCAGTGGCTATCCTAAACTACGGCTGCAAGTAACTCTTTTGAGGTGGCTCACACGAGTCCACATATTCACCATATCAATACACCACTATGGATCCGCTCCCGTCTCCCTACGAGAACGCCATCCATAGCACTCACGCTTATCTTGCGTATTTTAGAGTATCCACTTTCACTTGTCTATGAACTGTACAGGCAACCCAGAAGTCCTTTACCGCGGACACGGCTATTCGAATAGATAATGTTAACCCTGTGTCAGGACCCCGACTCAATGCCACATCGATCTAGCATGTAACACCTCATATCACTTTGCGGCCTCACGCACGGTATTCCCACGGGTGTCGCCTTACCTTTGCCCGGGACCGTTTGCGCCTTTTGGCACACGTATATGACAGTGTCGCTAGCATCCATATGATAAGGAGCCCGGGCTGACATGGCTAGTCGTAAACCCAAAGCGGCACAGACTTACAGGGACAGGCATCCATGACCCAGCATCGAACGTGTCGGTCATCAGCGAGTGAATCCAGGCTGTAGCACTGGGCTAGCAGGACTCCGGTGAACCGGGCTGTAGCGGGCTAACAGGACTCCGGTATTCACCGCGTGACATTTCCCCGAAGGGACAGACACAGGAACGAAGAAGGACACATGCCGGCCAGCCTAAGTGTTCCGGAGCAGTAGCAAGCTACCATGGCTCGGTGGAAACACTAGGAGACATTTCCCCGTAAGAGAGGCTACTAAAGATAAACAACTAGATGG